>NC_034593.1:47852927-47884899 GCF_900095145.1 Mus pahari
GTTGCTGGGAATTGAACTCAGGACCTCTGGAAGAGCAGTCAGTGCTCTTAACCACTGAGCCATCTCTCCAGCCCCCTGTTCCATGTTAATTAGTGTTGTAGAAGATGCAATGTGAAAGCGGCCAGAACAGTTCTTTCAGCAAATGTTGTTTACTGAGTGTTGCCAGTAAACTGCTTGGAGAGGGTTTATTAACACATACTCAGCACTGGCCATGAGTAGAGAGTCAAAAGGGGCGTGCTTAAACTTCCTTCGAAATGAACACCGGTCAGTACTCCAGAGTGACATTGTGTCTTCAAGGAAGGGTTTCTCAGGGGTTCCCCTTACTGGGTATGTTGGGATAATCTGGAGCAGCAGAATGACAGATCTGTCTCAGGATTCTGAGATCCCATCTCTTTAGGATTAAGACAGACTCTCCCAAGGAGGCTGGGTTAGCGGAAATAAATAGTAATTGGGCAGGCATGGTGGTGCACACTTTTAATCCTGGGACCCAGGAAGCAGAGACAGGCAATTCTCTTAAGTTCCATGCCAGCTTGGTCTACATAGCAAGTTCCAGACCATCTAGAAGGATATAGTGGGACAGGGAACTGAAGCCCCCCAGGGGCCTGGCTTTTGTCCAGTGGTGACATCTCTCTTCCAGCCTCATTGGCGTCAGAGAGCTTACTCCAGAAAGATTTCCTGCAACAAATCTAAAAGCCGTTTCATTTGTTTGCTGTGTTCTCTGCACATCGTAAAGATAAACTACAAGCAACACTACCCATCCTTCCACTGATTGTATTGTACAGTTGGTTTGTATACATGACCACAGTGGGGCGCTCTATTCAGGTGAGAGGCAAGCTGGGCATTGGCACCATCAGGCAGTCAGGTGGGCTGGAGGCCATGGTCAGTGGACATTTAGGTTCTCCAACAGCTGTAGGGGGTCAGGCTGGCACTTGTTAAACTCACACAGACAGAGGGTACCGCACTGTGGATGCTCTTCTGATGGGCAGCTTCCGGTGAACAAGGGTCCACTAGGTCCTCTCCTGTCTGAAATGAGGAATGGGGTCACATAACAGACCCCAGGCTGCTTCTCCTGGGAAAACACAAATTAATAGGGGGTATCTTAGTCAGGTTTTCTATTCCTGGACAAAACATCATGACCAAGAAGCAAGTTGGGGAGGAAAGGGTTTATTCAGCTTACACTTCCATACTGCTGTTGATCACCAAAGGATGCAGGACTGGAACTCAAGCAGGTCAGGAAGCAGGAGCTAATGCAGAGGCCATTGAAGGATGTTCTTTACTGGCCTGCTTCCTCTGGCTTGCTCAGCCTGCTCTCTTATAGAACCAAGACTACCAGCCCAGAGATGGCACCACCCACAAGGGGACCTCCTCCTTGATCACTAATTGAGAAAATGCCTTATAGCTGGATCTCATGGAGGCATTTCCCCAACTGAAGCTCCTTTCTCTGTGATAACTCCAGCTTGTGTCAAGTTGACACAAAACTAGCTAGTACAGGGGGAGAAACATGAGATTCTAAGCTTGATTAAGTTTTAACACATTTCCCAGTAACAAGACCTCAGGTATACAGGCAAGCAGAAAGGATAATGATGGAGCATCTTCATGTCCTTCAGCTAGCCTGATTTAAATTTCAACTTTCAGGCAGTTTCTGTTTTGCCTCTGTATATGGTGGTCACGGTCATGCTTGGATGTTTATCATCGTGGAGTTCTGTATTTCATACTTCAGGGGCTCCCTCAATGCAAGGGTCTCTGCTTATTGGGCTAAAGGCCGGATGGCAGCCTTACAATCCTGCTCGGTGGTCACTGTGTGGCCTCTGAGGTTATGGAGAATTCACAGTGAGGTCAGACTTGAAGGATGAGGCGTCTCAGACCCTCAGTGTTTCAGAGAAGGATTCCAGCCCCTGAGTATCACTCTCTTGGTAAGTTTCAGACGGTTTGGAGAAACATAGTTTAGGAGCAATTGACTGTAAAGCATAATTAAAAATATGAAGTTTACATTGCCGATCCATCCAGCTCCCAGACACATAGCTAAGAATGAAAAGTTTTAATCATCTCATTATTCACATGATAGAGCTTGCTTTTTCTGTCATAGATGCCTTGTGATATAGTCTATCTGTTTGTTTGTTTGTTCCATACAAGTTACCTTGCTCCAAAAAATTGATTGCATTCGGTAGGATCCCACAGTTAAAAACAGAAGCCCAAACCACCTCCTTTGAAGACAACTGTCATTTGTCCCCTGGAACAGAGAGGTGGGCTTTCATTATTTTGTTTTGGATGTATTTAGTTGAATTCTGCTGGACTTTTTTTGAAGGGGGGGGGAGGCTTTCTTTCCCACTGAGCTATGAGTGAAGATGCATGCCATAACTTACTAGTAACAAATCCCACATAAAACTAAGCAGAATCCTAAGGGCTCCTACACCCATGGTCTCTTGCTCCTGAAAGCTTGGGACCACACCGACCATTGCTTTAAGGCAGCCTGTCTAGATTGAGTAAACACAACTCCTACGTGGTGACTTCACTATACTTTATAAATTCACAACGGTTAAGCCACAAAAATCAACTTTTCCAAAGAATCCGGAGAGTAAGTCAAACTGCCCAGTGAAAAAGAACAGCTTTGGAGTCTTTTGCTGGCCTCCTCAAACACAATTCTCTCCAGAGCAACCTAATAAGGTTCTTGTGAGGAGGGGAGCGTGCGAGCATTGCCGTCCATGTATGGGATGTTATCCAGTTTGCCTAACCTGAGTGCTCTTTGGAGGCGCTGGTCCTAGCCTGGGGCATCAAGGAAAGTTCATTCCGGAGTAGTTCAAGGTCTAGAGTGAAACCCAGTGATAGGGTAGCACGCACCGGCCTTGCACTGCAAAATCAGAACAAAGCAAAAATGGTACCTTTCTCCCAGGGAAGCAAAGGAGAAAATGATACTTGAAGCGTGTTAAAAAGCAGCTGCAGGAGATTTTTGACCTAGGCTGAGTCTAAGAGACTGGAGAGGTCGGTTTGTTTCACAGTGATGTGACCAGTAGCCTCATTGTGTATGACTAAGGTAGCGGGTTTCTGCCACTGTTTCTAAGAGCAAATTTGGTTGCAGCTCAGCAAGTTTAAATGTGTCTGTTGTGTGGCACAAGGGGAATGTATCCTTTAGGGGGAGGCTAGTTGATCTGGGGGCAGAATAACAAAGACTGTGGTGTCATTTGGTGTTCAGTCACCTGTGTGATGCTGGGTCTGCTAGAAATTCTCAAACATTTTGGTTCATGGTGTCTTTACACTTAAAAATTATTAAGAAACTTGACGGGTGTGGTGTGGGTTACATCTCTCAATTTTCTTCCATTTTTGTCATTGAAACAGTTTTGTTTTTTTTTACAAAGTTACTGATTCACAGGCCAGCAAGGTGGTACAGTGGGATAACTGCACTTGCTGCAGTCTGTAGACCTGAGTTCCACCCAGAGCCCAGTGTGCATGCGCACATGCACACAACATGTACACAAACACAGGAACACGAACACAAGCACACACAGGCATGCACACACCAAGCAAATAAATATGATTTTAAAGCTATTGGTTGATTAAAATAAGTACATCTTTTATGAAGCAAATCTTTTCGTTTCATTTTTTTATTTGTGTGTATGTGTTTTACTGTGTGCCCTATGCATGTGTAATGCCCAAGGAGGCCAGAAGAGGGCCACAGCTCTCCTCAAACTGGAGTTACAGGGTGGTTGTGAGCTACTGGGAATCACACCCACATCTTCTGCAAGAGCAGCAAGTGCTCTTAATAGATGAGCCATAACTCCAACCTCAAGGAAATCATTTAAAAATTAAAGACCACATTTAAACGTGTGTTGAAGTCGGCATGGTGTATCTTTGCAAATCTCTTGAATGCTGGCGTGATGAGTGGTACCTACGTTCTCATTTCCACCTCGCTATAGGACTGTTACGATCTGTTGTTTTGGCTGATGTATACGAAGAACATTTAGATCACAGAGATCATTTAGATCGCAGAGCCTTCATTTGGTAGTTGAGGGATCCATACCATCTTTTAACAGGAAAATGACTTGAGATTGTGTTTGGGAGGAAAGGGATCACGAGATAGGTATGGGAGAGTGGATAAAGGAGAAAAGCCACGATGCGGATGCAGCCATGCTTGGGCGGGCTGTACTCAGTGCTCGGTACGTGGAGAGGAAAAGAGAAACTACAATTAGAGAGATTTGGAAGGCAGTGACTACGATCTGGCTGGGACCTGGGGTGGGGATGGGGGGAGGCAGGCTCAGCAGTGCCTTGGAGTTTTCAAGTTAAAGCCCTAGAGGGTACTGTGTGCCCTCAGTCCCTCCACACCTAGTCTGAAAATGACCCAGGTGGCTCACTGAAGGCTTGTTCTGTCTTTCAGAGTAAGCTGGCTCCACCTACTAAGAGCTTTAGAAGACGTCAGCCCGTCTCTCAATTGGAATCGGACCCCACTGCTTCCAGAAGGAAAGGCAAGCTTGTCCCTATGACAACGCCGCCGACCTGCCCAGGGCCCTGCAAGCCTTGAACGGTCTCATCCTCTTTCACCGCGCAGGAGCCTGAGCTCTGCCTCCTATGCACCCCAGCACCCCCATCAGCTCCCTCTTCTCCTTCACCAGCCCCGCGGTGAAGCGGCTGCTGGGCTGGAAGCAGGGAGATGAAGAAGAGAAGTGGGCCGAGAAGGCGGTGGACTCTTTGGTGAAGAAGTTAAAGAAGAAGAAAGGCGCCATGGATGAACTGGAGAGGGCGCTGAGCTGCCCGGGTCAGCCTAGCAAGTGTGTCACCATCCCACGCTCCCTCGATGGACGCCTCCAGGTGTCCCACCGAAAGGGGCTGCCCCACGTCATCTACTGCCGCGTGTGGCGCTGGCCAGACCTGCAATCCCATCATGAGCTGAAGCCCTTGGAGTGCTGCGAGTTCCCGTTCGGCTCCAAGCAGAAGGAGGTCTGCATCAACCCGTACCATTACCGCCGAGTGGAGACCCCAGGTGGGTGCTCCCAGGGCTCCCTGCTTGCCTGGGGGTCAAGATCACCATGGTGATGGCACATCCTCAGGAAAAATGACCTCCAGACTGGGGATGTGAGCCCATGGGGTGAGGGGACACTGAAGAAATGGCTCCCAAACAGTGCAGTCAGAAAAACCATGCTACTTTTTATATGAAAAGGCTTGTAAGGTTGGTAGGGGAAAATGCGGTTTTATTTGAGTGGACTTTGGAGAACGAAGCCCTTCCTAGTTCTTAAGAGATTGGGTGCCTTAATCATGATTAACAGGAGAGAGGGAGGGAGAAAGGGGAGAGAGAGAGAGAGAGAGAGAGAGAGAGAGAGAGAGAGAGAGAGAGAGAATGGGAAGAGAAACCCCTTCTCCCCCATGCAGACTGAAAGCATTGACCATTGACCATTAGGGTTAAACTGAAGACTGGGTAAAACTTCTCTATCTTGCTAATCTCCATTACACAGAAGGTGTCCATCTCCATATGAAATAGCCAAGGGGGACTGCTGAAAGAGTCCAGGACTGAAACAGGGGTTGGGAAAGGTGGGCCATTGTTCCTAAATTCGTTTTTTTTGTTTTTTGTTTTTTGTTTTTTGTTTTTTCTGGGATGGCTTCCAGGGCTTCACCCACTTGAGCTAGTGCTCTCTCACAGAAAACCCCCCTAGTGCTCCTTTCCCCCCCTCAGTGGGAGTAAACCCAGGGCTTCAAATACCATACAGGAGCACTCTACCTCTGACCTGTACTCAGGGCCCTTCAAAATGCTTACAATTTCATGTTTTAAATACAGAAAATGACGTTTCCAAAGTCTTCACACACCAGCTTGAGCATGTACGTGTGTCTGTCCATATAGCTTCCCCCCGTGGAAGAGGTCCCCTCTAATCTCCACTGTAGCAGTTTCCTGACCTTCTTGTGGGGGTGGGTGTTCCCTGGCCTTCCAGGGGAAGCAGTTTTTAGTGGGCGACTTTTCTGTTTGTTTGACTAACTCCCTAATTCCAGGAACGTGGGGAGATGACACTATCCCATTGTGCTGTATGAATGGAAGCCCAAGCAGTCTCCTCCTATAGTGTCCAAATCCATTCCACATCAGAGGCTGGTTGACAGGACACACCCTTCAAGTTCCCCAAACTTGCCATCTCGCGGTCAAGAACATCCGCGTGGGGCTTGCTCTCTGGGACAGGGATCCTGATTGGACGGGGGAGGTGATTGGAAGGTTCCACTCTCTCAGCAAACCCCATGAGGTTGTTCAATGTCATCCTGCCTGCCTTCCTTCTCTCTGGACTCTCTTTACATACCAGGAATCTGAAAGTGCCCACGGTTTGATCTCCACCATTTGAGGACAGCCACCATCACACAACGTGATTGTGAACAAAAACGAAACCCCATTAGTAATATCTGAGTTTATATAAAAACATATCTAAATGGGAATTTCATTAAGACCTTCTGGAACTGGAGTGATGGCTCAGCTGGTAAGAACACACACATTGCTCTTGCAAAGGATGCCAACTTGGTTCCCAGCGCCAATGTTGCCCGTCACTCCAGATCTAGAGGATCCAACCCCCTTCGTGAGCATCAGCAGTTAGCTGCCCTCACATCTACTCAGAAAATAAATCTTTTAAGAATATTTTCTGAGTAACAGTTCTAAAATGTGATCACTACTAAGGTGTGTGTAAAGATGCACTTCGTTTTCTTTTTAGGTACTCATTCAAAAGCCAAATTTTACAGTTTTTTGAGTTTTCATTTTTCATTTCAGTTTAGAGTTCTCTTGAGATAAATGTCTGAATATTTTACGTATGTAGATAGCTTTTGTGTCATAAGTTTTAGGTTTAAATTTCTAAAAAGATGAGCTGAGATTATATAATTTAAAATCATGTTTAATATTAATTTAAAATAATATTTAAGCTAAGGTTTTTTTTTCCCACTCCTAACAACTTTTTAATAGAACGAGGTGATTTTCCTTACAGGAATCGAGCTGAAACTGACCTAGAAGCCCCCCAGCTATGGACTGTAACAATGAGCAGGCTGGCAAGATATCCCCAAGGGTACAACTGTGGCACTTATATTGAAGGGATAACCAACGGCTGTCTAGTTTGACAGCCCTCTAGAACCTCAAGTTGTCAGAACTCCGCCCTCGGGGTGTTTTCGGGGTCCAGTGTGGTCCTCCCATGTTACCAGGGAAACTTGGGTCCCCTCTTTCAGGTCCTTAGTCTCGTTCATAAAATGATTTGGGCTGGGCCTTTAATCCCAAAACTAGAGTGGCAGAGGCAAGTGGATCTCTGAGTTCAAAGCCAGCCTGGTCTACAGAGTAAGTTCCGGGATGGCCAGGACTACACTCTGCCTTGAAAAACCACCACCACCACCAATAATGTTTTGTAAGTAGCTGTCGCTCATGTTCATTTTAATGAGTGGAACCCAGGCTGGCACAGGACTGGAATCCCATCTGTTCAGAGGCTGAGGCAAGAAGATGCAATGTCAATGCCTGCTTGTTTAGCATGTGTGAGGCCCACGGGTTCCACCTCCAGTAATGGGAAGGCAGAGGAAGGCCAGGAGGGACCCGCTGACCTGAACACACACAATTGATAGGTTTTCACGTTGGCTCTGCTTTTGTACTTCATTTCTTCATTTACCACTAATATTTTTACCTGATGGCTTTTGGCCTTCTGCTTTTAGGTCATGGTGGTAAGGCCATAGAATAAATAGTTCAGCAGCAGCAAGGAGTCCAAACTTGAGGCTAATTATCTAAATAATTCAATGTGGTCTCTAATGGAAAATATTCTGGGCCTCACCTAGATTTTATTGCAAGCATTTGGAACCAACTATACCTCTTTTCTTTTCTTTTCTTTTGTTTTTCGAGACAGGGTTTCTCTGTGTAGCCCTGGCTGTCCTGGAACTCACTTTGTAGATCAGGCTGACCTCAAACTCAGAAATCCACCTGCCTCTGCCTCCCGAGTGCTGGGATTAAAGGCGTCTGCCACCACTGCCTGGCCTAGATTGCTTAGTGTTCCCTCTGATCATCTCTTTGTTCCTAGTTCTGCCTCCAGTGCTGGTGCCAAGACACAGCGAATACAACCCCCAGCTCAGCCTCCTGGCCAAGTTCCGAAGTGCCTCGCTGCACAGCGAACCCCTCATGCCGCACAATGCCACCTACCCTGACTCTTTCCAGCAGTCTCTCTGTCCGGCACCGCCCTCCTCGCCAGGCCACGTGTTCCCGCAGTCTCCATGCCCCACCAGCTACCCGCACTCCCCCGGAAGTCCTTCCGAGTCCGACAGTCCCTATCAGCACTCAGGTCAGTCCGTGGGAAACGGGAGACTTGCGGATGATCGTTAAGTGTGGTGGTCGTGTCTTGCCCGTCTACAGTGTTGCACGTCTATGGTTTTGGCTTACAGAGCCATCTGCGGATCTGGGCTGTGTAACTCACCCCTCTCCAGAATAACCAGAATTGGACCCATTTTGGAGTAGAATTGCAGATACATATTTTTGGATCCAGTCAGTCCTCTTGCAGATACTAAGTGGAATCGAATGCCAACCCTGGGCACTTACAAAATACATGATTATCGGTTGGTTTCTTTAGAAACGTGGTCCTGCTTTTAGACAGGCTGGTCTAGAACCCACCATTCTCTTGCCTCAGTTTCCCCAGTGCTGCATCACAGGCATGTGGCACTTTGCTGAGTGTAGAAGTAAGATTAACATGTTGTTGTTTAACGAAAATGTAAACATTTAAATATTGAAAGAAAGGGCTGGCTTGATAGCTCAGCAGGTAAAAACACTTGCTACATAAGTCGGCCAGCCTGAGCTTATGTAAAGTTGTCTTCTGACCTCCACAGGCACTTCATGCACACACTATAACCAACCAACCAGCCCGCTAACTAACTAGCTAACTACATGAGCTTTGGCCGGAGAGCAAGCAGGCCATAAAGAGAACCAAGTTTAGGCCTTTGTTTCCTTGTCTCTGAACAGTCAAAAGGTGCCTTTTACTCCAAAAGCCATGGTCACGAACTCAGGGAAACGCAGAATGAGGCCCCAACTCCAGCTAATACATTCTCTCTCTGCTCTCGTGCTAGGTTGAAAAGGCATATATATAAGAGGACGGGACCTCTAGTGCAGGGGTCTCAACTCCCCCTTTAGGGTCAAATATCAGATATCCTGCATACCAGATATTTACATTACAATTCATAACAGTAATAAAATTACAGTTATGAAGTAGGTGCAAAATAACTTTATGGTGTGGGGGACATCACCGCTGTAGGGGCGGTTCTTCTTTTTTTTTTTTTTTCTTTATTTTCATTTCAAATGCTATCCTGAAAGTTCTGTAGGGGTGATTCTTATACTAAGCCCTTTTCCCCAATTGGTTCTTGATCTGTCAGTAAAGAAGCCATGGGTTAATTGCTGGGCAGAAGGCGGGACTTCCGGGTCCATAGAGGAAAAGAGAGAGAAGGAAGGAGGGGTTCTCCAGGCTTTGGAGAGAGAAGAACTAAGTAGCCATGTGAGGTCTGGGGAGGATCTGGGCCAGTGCCCGCTCCTATAGGCGGGTGGTCAGGGGTGTTTAGCAGGGACGAGATGTATTTTGGCAGCTAAAGTTTAGGGCAGGAGGGACGTACGGAGATAGGAATATTGTTCAGGGTACACTTTCCCAGGCGGTAGATATTAGCGCCCAGCAATTGTGTCCTAAGGCAAGTTGAAAAGGAACAGTTGTGTGGTTGTGTGTGTGTGTGTCTCTGATCCATGGATTCAAGGGAAGCTGGGTGGGGGCTGGTGGCACAGCCCATTCCTGCAGCTTAGGCAGAGTAACCAAAGCTACATTCAACACACAACATGAGGAACTGTATTAAAGGGGCACAGCATCAGGAAGGTTGGGGACCACTGCTCTAGTGTGTCTCCATGATGATGTACTATGGCATCTGTGAAGTTGGTCAGAGACACGAAGAAGAGAACTATAGGGGCCTCTTCAACGTGAGATTAATATCTGAAGCTGAAAGTGCCCAAAGGCCTGTACAGCTGGCACCCAGGGTTACAGTCCAAGGCCTGCAGACACACAGCTGGTACCCGAGGTTACAGTCTAAGGCCTGCAGACACACAACTGGCACCCAGGGTTACAGTCCAAGGCCTGCAGACACACAGCTGGTACCCGAGGTTACAGTCTAAGGCCTGCAGACACATAGCTGGTGCCCACAGTTACAGTCCAAGGCCTGCAGACACACAACTGGTGCCCACAGTTACAGTCCAAGGCCTGCAGACACACAGCTGGTACCCGAGGTTACAGTCCAAGGCCTGCAGACACACAGCTGGCGCCCACAGTTACAGTCCAAGGCCTGCAGACACACAGCTGGCACCCAGGGTTACAGTCCAAGGCCTTCAGACACACAGCTGGCGCCCACAGTTACAGTCCAAGGCCTACAGACACACAGCTGGCGTCTAGGGTTACAGCTTGCCTCATAGTTTTATTCCTAAATCCTTTTACTTAGTGGGTATTCACAAACTCACTATATGCAAGCCTTACCTGAGGTTTCTGAGAGTTAAGAGATTAACAAAATTTTATTTTTCTCTCAGAGAGCTTGTGAGATATGCAGATATTAAGAGGAACATCTTCCTTCAAAGTGTCTTTGGTGTTTTCTCTTAACCCTTGTTTACAAGTATGCCTTGTATTCGGTCCCTCTCTCCTCTGTGTCTAACTGAGAGCCTGAAAAGCCTTCTCACTCATTACTTACTGCATAGAGAATTTCCCTGCCATGTGTTTGAAACATAGGGTTGGGGCCAGTGGCTGATGGACAGGATAATTATACTGTAAGTTGCATATTTGCATAACACACTTGCCCTATGAAAGCTCACCTGTACTGGCCGGATTCCATCAGGTTATACTTACGTTAGGTATCTGTGAATCACATAGAGAGTGTGATCCTTTCTATCTAGGTTTTTATTCCTTGAATATAATCCATTCAGTGCTTTCAATTTGGTTTGTTATCATATTCAATCTTGTTTTTCTTATCAATCATTACTGCAGAATTATGACTTTTGACCCTGGGATTCAGTTCAGTTCTATAACAACTGGATGCTATCTTTTTCTCTAGATGAGGTGGTCCATCGCTTTCTAGATGAGGTGGTCCGCCACCGCTTTCTTAGCTATGTTTACTCTGGGGCTGGCAACATTTTACATCGCACCTGTAAACAAGAGTGTTTACAGATGCCTTCGATGTGGAAACTAACAGGGCTTTAAACTCGGGGATCCGATAGACATGTCAGCAAGCCCAGCCCAGAAGGACTGCAAAGGTCCTAGAGTTCTCAATCTGGTTTAAAGCGGTCACCTGCGCATCCTGTTGTTATCGGGAGCTTCGGAGCCCGGAGGTGACAGTGGTGTGGCACCTTCTCTCTTGGTTTCTTTCAGACTTCCGGCCAGTTTGCTATGAGGAACCCCAGCACTGGTGTTCTGTTGCCTACTACGAATTAAACAACCGGGTCGGAGAGACTTTCCAGGCGTCCTCGCGGAGCGTGCTCATAGATGGCTTCACCGACCCCTCCAATAACAGGAATAGGTTCTGCCTTGGGCTTCTCTCAAATGTAAACAGAAACTCGACCATAGAAAACACCAGGAGGCACATTGGAAAGGGTGAGAACCAGAGCAGGTCCTGAGAAGCCCGCTACAGTGGTCCCGTAAGAAGCCCGTGGGAAGAACCCCAGTCACCCCTGCAAGGGGACATGTGCTCTCGGGGTCACTTTGCCACTAAAGTCAGTAAACTATCTTCAGGGATGGCCTGGGGTGAGGGCTGTGAGATAAGATATCCCAAAGGGCCAAATGTCATGGCACAACCCTGTAAGCCCAGCGTTAGAAAAGCCTCAGGCAGGAGGCTAGCCAGCCCGAGGTATAGAAGGTCCTGTCTACAAAAATCAACAATAAAACCCATAACTATGAAGGCAGGATGAAGTTATTCAGTGGGCGTATTTAAGTATTTATAATAATAATAATTATGGTATTTTAAGGTTTATTTTTTATGCATATGCATACCTACATGTATGTATTTGCACCAGAAAAAGGTGTCAGATCCTCCTGGGACTGGGTTGATAGATGGTTGTGAGCCATTGTGGGTACTGGGAATTGAACCCAGGTCCTCTGCAAAAGCAGCTAGTGCTCTTAACTTTCGAGCCTTCACCCCAGCCCCTTGTAAGGTTTCTTTCTTTCTTTTTTTTTTTTTTTTTTTTTTTAAAAAGGTAAATCCTAAAACCAAAACCAAAACAACACAGGATGCTATCCTGGGAAAAAACATTGATTTTGACACGGCAGAACATGACGTATCCTGAGAAAGTGTTCACAGTACATTACTGAATGAAAAAGGCCCCCAAACATCTTGGAGAATAGATTCTAGTTTTATTTTATTATTATTTTTTATTTATTATTATTATTTTTTTAAAGATTTATTTATTTAGTATATGTAAGTACACTGTAGCTGTATTCAGACCCACCAGAAGAGGGCATCAGATCTCATTATGGATGGTTGTGAGCCACCATGTGGTTGCTGGGATTTGAACTCTGGACCTTCAGAAGAGCAGACGGGTGCTCTTACCCACTGAGCCATCTCACCAGCCCTATTATTTTTTAATATGGTACATGCCTGTGATCCTAACACTGGGGCAGTAGAGACCAGAGTGTTGGAAGTTCAAGGTCATCCTCATCTACCCAGAAAATTTGAGGCTAGCCTGAGCTACATGAGACGGTGACTTAATAAATACAAACTAAATACATAGGCTTAAAGATGTGTAGTCGAGGTTACCTGTGATTATTTCTGGGTACTAGGTTTATGGTTGGCTTATTTTCTATGTTCTTCATTGCTGCTCTTTTATGCTGTCCTAAGAACCCAGGGCCTCATGCATGCTAGGCCACCAGGAAGCTTGACGGCCTGTCTGTATCTGACGAGTTTCCTCTAGTGGGCTCCTTGTGAGGATGGTGCAGGACACAGGCCATGCGGGGCTTTGGATATCCGAAGCAGTAATGAGAGGGGTGTGGTACAACTCAGGAGGAGGAGCCAGCTGTGTGATTGACAGTGGCGGGACGTTCAGTTGCATAATTGAGCAGCCAGTTCATCACTATGCAGGGCTCCAGACCCTCTTGATAAGAAGGCAGCAGAGGCCAGGGCGATGCCAAGTGCAAGCCCCAGGCAGGACTGAGCTGTGTCAGTGGCTGAGGATTTACTCCAGGGACAGCGGGGTGGGGCAGCAGGGTTCTCTGGGCTACAGTGGCATCTTGAGCTCGGCCTTTTATGCTGGCTCCTCCCTCTGTATTCCCTGTAGGGCAGTGGGGTCTGCTGCCCATCTCTGCCTTTCAACAGCCCCTCTCCAGCGGGGGCTTTCTGTCGTTGCAGAAGGAGACCACAGAGACCCACTTGCACGCTGTCCCTACACACCTAAGTCACACCCACAGCACCTCTGGTCTTGGCCACCACATGGAGTTGAAAGACAGAGCCCGAGCAGGAATGTAAACTGAGGTCTGGGCAGAGCCTGCCTGAGGACCACCTTGCCTGGATTCTCCTTGTGACCTTGAGTGAACTGTTCCCTCTTGTGAATGTTCTTTTGAGATGAGGTCTTGCTGTGTAGCCCACACTGGCTTTGAACTGAAGAGACTCCTGTTTCAGCCTCTTGGGAATGGAAGCATGTATTACCATGCCCGTGTGTGTGTGTGTGTGTGTGTGTGTGTGTGTGTGTGTGTGTGTGTGTGTGTGGCTGGGGATTGAACTGGGGACCTCGCTTGGGGAGGTAAATGCTCTCTCACTGAGCCAGCCCTCCGCTGGCGCTTTTGACCAAGCCCGCTCAGTCAGTCAACCGGTTGTCCAGCTCGGGGCATGAGGATTAAAAAAAAAAAAAGACAGTCAGACAGACAACATTGTAGCGTGACCCCAGTCCATTCTGAGACTGAAGGCAAAATTTTATTTTCCAACCCACTTTTTAAAGCACTTCAATTACATGCAAGTATTTTGGGTAAGCAGTGCAATAAGGAACTAACAAAGCAGCAAGCGAGTCCCATGACAGTTGTTAAAAAGGGCTTGTCACATTGACCGAAATACTTGAGCCCACTTCCTCCTCCAAGCCCAAGATCTTGCCTGAAGCCTAGTTCCACCCTAAGACTAAAATTCTTGCCTTATCCTACTTCTCTATTTCAGCCTGAAGTTAGATTCTTGCTGAAACTTACTTCCTTATTATGCCCTAATGTCAGATTCCTGCCTGAGCTTACTTCCTTGTCATGGCCAATGTCAACTCTTGTCTGAAGCCCACTTCTTTGTCCTATGCCAATGTCAGACTCCTGCCAAGCGGTACCCCAAAAGGCTTTCCACACACTTTCTTTGAGCTCATTGATCCTTATTGCTTGGTGGAAGAACAGGTTTAGGATTTTAACAGCATGTTTGTTTCCCCTGCTTTATCAAAGCTGCTCAGTTTGGTGAACCTGTAGCTAATGATGTATCCTATCAAGGGGTTCATAACATTTTAGAGCAACAAGAAAAGGCATGTCATCACTCCTCAGCATTTCATAAAGAACTAGCGTGGAGGAATATCACACGTCACAAGTACTGATCCCCACTGAGCTTAAATCCTGACGGTTACAAATTCTGGAGACCGTCTACCACTATCCAAGAAAGGAGTGGGCCAATGAATTACATGAAATGTTGTCCAGTGTTCTATATTTACCTTTATTTATTTATTTATTTATTTATTTATTTATTTATTTATTTATTTATTTTGAGACAGGGTTTCTCTGAATAGCCTTGGCTGTCCTGGAACTCACTTTGTAGACCAGGCTGGCCTCGAACTCAGAAATCCGCCTGCCTCTGCCTCCCAAGTGCTGGGATTAAAGGCGTGCGCCACCACCGCCCGGCTCAGTGTTCTACGTTTAACAAACCATCTTGTCTAATTCCAGGGACTACACTGCCACGAAGCTCCTCACTTGTGGTTTTCCAAGCTGACGCAGTAGGGCAGCATGAATTTGTAGGGAAGTGCAATTGGCTCCGCCATTAGGCGGTGGCTGCCTGAACCTTGTGTTTGCATGCCCCAGCACCCCAAGTGACTCCAATGCAGGCTCCACCCTGAGAACAGATCTGCCCCAGGTGATCTTGACGCTGACACAGGGTTCAAAGCCACTGTGTTGGCGACATGATGGACCAAATAAAGACATCACGTGACCACGTGTCTCCTAGAGATGTTGCTGTCACCTGACATCCAGAGTTCGGTCTTGGGCTCCCTGGCTTTTTCCTCTAGGGACCCCCCTCCCCCTTCTCTCCTGTGCCAGCTCATGCTGGGTTTGCAGATAAAGCTTCAACCTGAATGAAAACCACTCCTTAAACACACACAGACCAGGCTCGGATGACAGAAACCGTAGCTATTATATGCAGTAGGTTCCGGGAGGATTATGCACTTGAAGGTCATTTGGTTCAAATACCCACTAAGCCTGCAGGAGCCCTACTCCGGCTGTTAACACCAGCTATGGTCTTCTGCAACGGCAAGTAGCCCCCACTGGAGAGGGGCTGTTGAAAGGCAGAGATGGGCAGCGGATCCCACTGCCCTACAGGGAATACAGAGGGAGGAGCCAGCATAAAAGGCCAGGCCCAAGATGCCACTGTAGCCCAGGGAACCCTGCTGCCCCACCCCACTGTCCTTGGAGTAAATCCTCAGCCACTGACACAGCTCAGCCCTGCCTGGGGCTTGCACTTGGCATCGCCCTGGCCTCTGCTGCCTTCTAATTATCAAGAGTGTCTGGAGCCCTGCACAGTGATGAACAGGTGGCTTTGAGCTCGGCTATACAACTGAATATCCCATCACTGTCTGTCCATCACTGTCCATCACTGTCAATCACTGTCAATCACAGGCATGGCCAGGGGAGGCAGCAGAGGCACTATGTTCAGAGACATCCTTCTACTTCCTCATGGTCACCAGTGCTTGAATTGTGTGTGTGTGTGTGTGTGTGTGTGTGTGTGTGTGTGTGTATCAGGCCTGATGCCCGTCATGGAAGAAAACAGAATAGAAAGCTGAGGGCAATTAAGAGAAAAGAGAAAGGAGGGGTAGAGGGTCTTGGGGGAGGGGGAAGGGAGGATTTTTGTTTGAGTCTGGTTTATTTCTGACACTCACCAGTTCTATGCATTTATGCTTCTTACATCTGAATAAAATCTGCTGCGGGCGCACGTGTGTGTGTGTGTGTGTGTGTGTGTGCACCACACTTTATTTATTCAGGATGTCCATTTTGGAATGTAATCCCAGGAATGTTAGGTAGACAGATAAAAGCTACACGTTGCTAGTGTTTTCACATGGCTGTGTGTGGAACAGTGTCGGGAACGTCCCTGTCTCTCAGGGACACATGTGATTTATAGGGGTGAGTGACATTTTCCTGAAGCCTCTACGCAGAAATATTTTAGTTCTGAGTCAGGGTCTCACTGTGCAGCCCTGGCTGGCCTGAACACTATGTAGGTCAAGCTGGTCCCAAACTCACCTGCTTCTGGCCTTGGAGTGCTGGAATTAAAGGTGTGTGGCGAAGAGATAGATTTGGAACTGTTAGTAAGATCTTCAAGCCCTGGAGTGGGTGTAGTGTGTGGATTTCAGTAGCATGTACACACTATCTGGGCCTCCTGTTATCACCTTTTGTTTATATGTGGGTATGAAGGACTTTGTAGGGTTTTTCAAGGTGTATTTCTTTTGTCTAGTATCATGAAAGCCAACTTTTAAAATTTATTTATTTATTTATTTAACTAATTCTTTAAACCTTTTTTACAGTCTTCATCCCCCTCCCTGGTCCACCCCCCACCATTCCCCATCCCATACCCCCTCTCCCCCTCTCCAAGAGGATGCCTCCCCACCCCCAGACCTCTCCACTCCCTGGGGCCTCAAGTCTCTAGGGTTAGGTGCATCTTCTCTCTCTGAGGCCAGACCAGGCAGTCCTCTCATGTATCTGTGTCAGGGGCCTCATATCAGCTGGTGTCTGTTGCCTGGTTGTGACTCAGTGTCAGAGATCTCGGGGGTCCAGGTTAGTTGAGACTGCTGGTCTTCCCATGGATCTGCCCTCCTCCTCAGCTTCTATGGAAGCTAATTTTGAAGTGAGCGAGATCAAAAGTGATGGAATCAGTCATAAGTGGGAGACTGTTGACTTGTTCTTGAGAATGGCCATTCATCTGGATCCGGTTTAATTTTTTTCCCCCTTATTTTATGTTTATGGGTGTTTTGCCTGTTAGTATGTCTGCTAAGTACCATGTGTATGTAGTACCCATGGAGGCCAGAAGAGGGCGACAGATTCTACAAAATTGGAATTACAGATGGTTGTGAGCTTCCGTTTGGGTGCGGGGAGCTGGGCAATCTCTCCAGCTGTCAAGGTTGGATTTTTAATAGGTTTGTAGGAAAAGCCAAAGAAAACAAGTGGGATATTTAGGGCACAGCACCTTCTCTTCTATGGCCAGGGATTATGTAGGAGTTAACCTGACAGTAGCCGGTCCCATCGCGTGAGGTGCTTGGAGCCATTGAAAAGGAAGCAGAGAAGGAAGAACATGGTTTTGTGCCCACAGGTGTGCATTTGTACTACGTTGGAGGCGAGGTGTACGCCGAGTGCGTGAGCGACAGCAGCATCTTTGTCCAGAGCCGGAACTGCAACTACCAGCACGGCTTCCACCCGGCCACTGTCTGCAAGATCCCCAGCGGCTGCAGCCTCAAGGTCTTCAACAACCAGCTCTTCGCCCAGCTGCTCGCCCAGTCTGTGCACCACGGCTTTGAAGTGGTGTATGAGCTGACGAAGATGTGCACTATCCGGATGAGCTTTGTGAAGGTAAGATTGTTGGCTTTGGGGTTCTAACAAGGAAACTGGGGAGAAAGGACTGCACGCTCTTGGCTCGCCTTGGCATTTGCTCGGCCAGTTCACGTGGATAACAGATTCGTTTTTTCTTTTCTGAAAAAATGTATTGAATCTTATCTTCTTTAAAAAAAATTACTTAGTCCAACTTCCACCGCCCATATATTCCTGCAAGGGAACTAGAGTAGTTGAGGTCAGCCTTTCAGGGGAAACACCCTTTTATAAAACTGACTCTCCCTAAAACCCATCAACCGTCTTCAGTTAGGGAGGAGGGGATTATGAACCTTCTTCCCACTCTATATTAGAATATTGACTGGCTCTCTCAGAATTAAAGGTGTGTACCGCTACAGCCAGCAACATCAAACCTTTGGGGAAAATGTTATTAAGTTTATAGGAAGGTAGAGATATAAACTGAAAACAATGATATGAAGTTTTATTAAGTAGCAAAGTGGTTGTTTTTGGCGTGAGGATGCAGGCATTGGGATGATAATAATGGACAGGATTGAAAGCTGCAGAGATGTCCCATCTCTCTCTCTCAGCCACCAGGCACTGCTGTCCCCCAGTGAAAGAATGAGATCTTCCTCTCAGCTGGCAACGCTGCCAGGCAAATGTAGGAATAAATTTATAGATAAATTACAAAAGAAGAGAACTTTCTCTAAGACAGCACGGGTCAGTGTTGGCACAAAGTGGGGCGGAATCCTTGAGGCAGATGTGAATGGTTCAAGGGAATCACCCTGATATTTAAAAATCTGGACTTGTTCATCAGACTCTGTGCTGTCTGTAACAGTTTTTCACAAACCCCACCTAGGGGAGAGGGATGGCTTCCTTCACGGCTCTTACATTTTCCTTCAAATTTATTTTTATTTTATGTGTATGGGTGTTTTTGTTTGCATGCATGTGCACTACATGCATGCAGTGCCTAAAACTGCCAGAAGAGGGCATCGGTTCCCCTGGAACGGTAGTTTCAAATGGTTGTGAGCTGCCATGTGGGTGCAGAGACCACGGGTCCTCTGTAAGAACAGCCAGGACTGTTAACTGCTCAGCCATGTCGCCAGTCCCATTTCCCTTTTTAAAAGCTGGGGATGAAACCCAGGGCTTCATGAAGTGAGTTAGGTAAGTGTGGTCTACTGAGCTACATTCCTAGCCTTAATTCAAAGTTAGTTACCTTGATCAATGAATGTTCTATTTTTCTATACCCAAATCATATTTTATAATATTGATACTTTGAATAATTATTTTTAAAAGCAAGGATAAATATGTATAGTTTACAATTTAAAGATGCCTTTTCAAAGACACCTTTCTGGTGAAGACAAAACTGCTTTATCTTTGACATTCAAAGTAGAAAGAAAATCCCTGGAAAATTTCCACGTGCACTGCTGCCTTGTGGCCAGCAGGGGGCACTACCTTGCAGTTAGTGAACTGTCCTTCCCCCCCCCCCCCAGGTTCATGGTTTTGTTGTTTTTATTTTAATAAGGATGAACTGTTGGTATCTCATAGGTAATTACTGCAATACACGCATGCGTGGTCATGTGATCATTTCCCAACATCAACTCAGTGTTTCCCAGATACACAACAAATGTATAGAGCTACAAAATGTGATTCACAGGACACAGGCTGCTACTGCCGTTATGGGCTTCCCTGACCCCCTCCTCCCTGTGGCAGTAGGGAAGAAACTCAGGTCCTCGCGCGGGCTAGGCAAGCACTTTAGCACCGAGATTCATTGCCAATCCTGCAAGGACGTACGTAAACAAGATAAAAACTGTCAATGATTATTTTCTTTCAAGTGACAAGACACTGGTGGTGAGCCTTGTAAGTGGAAAGGCCAGACCATCTTTAAGGTCTTTGTTAGCTCTGATTTTACTGGCCACAGCTCTCCCTCTTTTAGCCAGTCAGCAGTTATTTACTGAGCAGCTGCCAGGAGTGGCTGTGGGCACTGGGATGAGGGACTGTTGGTAATTCCCAAACCTTGGCCTTATGAAACCAGTGAACTGGTAGCAAGACAGGCAGTGAGCAACAAGTGAGGTGAATGGGTAAAGGAATGGAGAGAGGTTACAGGAGGGGGGTTACAGGCAGGGGAGGCATCAGTAAAGCAGGGTGTGCGACTGGGGTCCTCCATGCAGAGAAAAGCAAGCTCCATCTACTACCATCTATACATCTATATCTATCAATCAATATCTATCTATCTATCTATCTATCTATCTATCTATCTATCTATCTATCTATCTATCTATCATATATCTGTCATTTTAGTAACTGTCTCTCTTACCAGTGGGGAGAAGTGGAAAATTTCTGAGGGAGCCTGAGACAGAAAAGAAATTAACTCTAAGCTCTGACATTGCACTCTCAAGATCAAGAATTACTGATTCTTGCCACTTTGCAATCTCTGGTCTTTAATGAGTCGTAGTTTTGTACAGATACAGGCTTCCGCATGAAGAGTATGACATGAGGTTGAGCCTTTTTCCCTGCAATGGGGAGATGGCTTGCCAGCTTCTCCATGTGCTATGTAGAGCCCCAGGCTCCACTAAATAGGTGTCCAGGTGTAAATGAGCTAACAGAGGCCACCCTGCCTGACCTGGGCCACTCCGAGGAGGCATCTGCTCCATAGAGGCACCGACTTCTCACAGGAAGCCTGGGACCCTGTGTCCCCTGTGCTCTGCCTGGTGGCACCTGGCAAAAAGCTACACTTCAGTCTGGGCTCTCTTCTTCCTTTGCAGGGTTGGGGAGCGGAGTATCATCGCCAGGATGTCACGAGCACCCCCTGCTGGATCGAGATCCATCTTCATGGACCACTGCAGTGGTTGGACAAGGTGCTCACTCAGATGGGCTCCCCACACAACCCTATCTCTTCAGTGTCTTAAGTCACGTCGTCAGCCACGTTGCCACCGAACAGACGCGGGCAGGGGCTTCCATCGTTGCGACCGCAGCTAATGCAGGGTTCCAGATGCAGATGTAAATACACGTGTAATGCATACGAGTCACGTTTTTATCACCATTTGTTTTGTGCTACCTACTTAACCTGGGGCCAGTGCTGTGTGGTTGAAGGAGCGTGGTTTCTCTCTGATTAGGGAGCCAAGTCTTCTGTGAGAGGGAAACACATACTGAGGGCGTTGGCAAAACCCAAGGCCACTGAATCAGCTCGTCACTCTACAGAAGGTTGTGCCGCATACGGAAAACACACAGCTGCTTACACAGAAGGGAACTAGGAGCACTAGAGCGAAATCGGTCAAACCCACGTGGTTTTCAAAAAGACCTCACTTGCAGTGTGAACGGCAAGAGAGAAAACCAAGCTTGTCCAGTGATCTATGAGATAAAGCCACAGAAACTTTATCTCCGAAGCTGAAATACACATAGCCAGGTACTGAGCTGACATCAGGTCCATTCAACCAGATCTAAACTGTGATTGGAGAGGAAGAAACTGTGAAGCTTCGAGGCAGGCGGGCAGGCGGGCAGGCAAGCACGCAAAGCCAAGGCTCATAAGGGAAACCGGCCTGAGACGAGGCTTGATCATAAGGGCAGGGTTAGCCCAGAGTTCAGGCCCGGGGAGCACAGGGAACTCCCGCTTCCGCTCTGGAAGTCGTCTTCCCGTCTTCCAGTCCCTCCTGTCTGACCTTGCAGACAGCTGCCTGCCCTGTGCACCCTGCAAACCCCCGTGCAGAGATGAAGCTGTAGACTGGAAGGTTGGGACGGAAGTGCAGGCTAGGCAGGGCGTCCCTTGCCGCATCTTTCCTCCTGGTGACAAATAGCAATTAGTGACAGATGATTCAAACAAGAGCAAAGCCTTGGGAAGGCTCGAGGCATCTTGGGATCTTATTTATGCATCTCTCAGCCTGGCACCTATGTTAAGTTATTAGCTGGTTACATCTGTGCAGCCTCCTCTAAAGCTATGAAATTCCTGGATATAGCTTCCCAGGTGAAGTAGGAATGTTTCATATGCCCTACATTTTTTTTTTTTTAGGAAACAGTGGTAGTGAATAATAAATCATCCTTAAAAACACCTTATGTATATAGACATGCATATATCAGCTCGTTATTTCCTCTGTCAGATGATAAAGGGAAATATCCTCCAGAATGCAAGGTACATGCCACTCATTAATCACCCCATTGCTTCTGCGTTTACTTCAGGCCCTTTGAGAAGCATTATTTAGGATGGCATTGTTGGTTTAAAGGATAGAGCTTCCACAATCTGATATAGATATTATATCGGAACCTCTCATTTCGTCTCAGACTACCACTTAAAGTGTATAAAAAAAAAAAACCCAAGCACGTCGATTTATTAAGTCTGTCTTGTGCATTTGTGTGTACTGGGTACAATGTCAGGTACCATGGAGTCAAATGCACATTAGAGGCAGTCCCCACC
This sequence comes from Mus pahari, assembly GCF_900095145.1. Classification (NCBI taxonomy): domain Eukaryota; kingdom Metazoa; phylum Chordata; class Mammalia; order Rodentia; family Muridae; genus Mus; species Mus pahari. Next base: position 47,875,059 of record NC_034593.1, read on the forward strand.
TCCATAATGCCGGATATCTAACAGTAAGCCATTTGCACAGACATCAGGTCTCAGAACTTTGAAAACCCACACATGTGAATTTTCTTGGGCTTGAAAAATAATGTAATCGAGTTCTTAACTATTACTATATTGGAATTTTACATCTCCTCAGAACACTTGAGTAATTTATCTTTGCATAACTACTTCCGTTCCTAACCACCCCACCTCCTGGACTCCCTATTTTTCTGATATTTCTCCTGTTTTCTTCCTTTGGAAAGCCGTGTGCATGGCAGATCTTCTCTGAGAACCCATCCAAGGACACAAAGCATTGTCCCAGATTTCTAACAGCCCCTTTGATCTCCTCACAAGTGGCCAAATATCCCTGGCAATATGTAGTTGCAAGGAACTATTCAGAAGTAGAAGCTTCCGGGTGTGGTGGTACCTGCCTTTGATCTCAGCAGCAGGGCGACAGAGGCAGGTGGATCCCTGCGGATTCAGGCCTGACCTGGTCTATATAAGGAGTTACAGGACAGCCAGGGCTATACACTGAAACGCTGTCTCAAAACAAAAGTAGAAGCTTAAAAACAAAACTAAAACAACAACAACAACAACAACTAAACTACTTGGATTTCCTTGCAGTGTTAAGAAATCGAAATATTGAAGCGTGTCTGATTTCTGTGACTTAGGTTCATTTGAATATTATCAGGGAATGTAGCTTTGAAGAGATGTAAGTCCTGTGCTCGTATAACAGAGTCACATTTTAATGAATTTTTCCCCTTTGGCTGTTAAGAGATCTAAAAATATCATAACGTAATTCTTGACTTCAACTCCTCTGCGTGACCATGTGGTGATCATTCCAGAAGCCGACAAGCAAACTTATGCTGCGTATGTTGTTTTACAGGGTGAAGGGGGAAGTGGGCAGCCAGGCCTTTGCGCACTGCAAGTGTGCCTCCAGTCGCCTTAGGCAGGGTCAGGCAATGGAGAACTGTTATCGGTTTGGCCTGCCCACAAGACCCAGAATGTTTATCATTATGTACAAGTCAGTATTTGTGAGTCTTAGCCAAAATAAGACATGATCAGTTTGTTTCAGCTAAGTGATAACAACTGTTTCAGAGCTAAGAAGACACCACCTTGTTAACATACACACTTCGGTGTTGTGCTGTAGAGTCAGCAAAACTCTCTAGCATTTAGAATGTTCTTTTCATTGTGTTCTAAGGATGGTGTTATCCCCATAATGACAACAGAAAGAAAAGCAGCAAAAGCATTTTATAAACACTGCTTGCTTGACTTCAAGCTCCTGCTTAACGCTGAGTATGTTCCAAATATTTCATGTATATATTTAATAAAGTAAAATATACCATGCATTCCACATCGTCTTACCTGCTAGGAGTCAAGAGCCGAACTTTGCAAGGGTAGGTAACTGTCACATATGTTCATGATAAGTTCAAATGTATATAAAACAGGAGGCCAAGATTACTCTTTGATTCCCAGCAGCCTCACCTTCCTGAAATGCCACACACCATCCTTTGGTACTCTGTGCTAGACAACGATACACCTTTTGGCTTTTCTTTCAAACTCTAGGAAATACTTCTATGTATATGATCCATGGCTCCTTAAGATGCTTAATCATAAACTGTTCTACTTAGAAAATGGGATTTTTAAGAATTCTTCATGCTGTAAAAACTTTGATGACACTATAAAAAAAGGCATCTTTGAATATTTGGCATTAATGTGTAATTTTAATGATACTTTGCAGAATTTTTAGAGGTCTCTAACTACTGCTCCCCAGCTTAGCACCAGGACACACAACTTATACCCTTTGTATGGTGAAGCTATTGTTATTAAAAAGTGAACTTAATACACACCGTCATTTGAGCATCCTACCTTAGCAACTCAACAACCACGTCCATCAAGGAACCAGTCTATATTAAGATGGTTAGCATGTGATGCTTAAAACACCTGGATATATAGGGAAACTTTCACTAAAAACTCATTTATTTTTCATATGCCATGAAATATGTCTAACTGATTAAAATGTTTTCTAAGAGAAGCTTGTGAAATTGCAAATGACTATGAAGTGTTTACAAGCTGCTGTCTGTTTCCTCTGCCCCAAGATGTCCCACTGATCCTAAGGCTCCCAGCTACGAGCTGGCTGGGGTTTGGAAAGCCTCGCTCGCTCGGTAAGGGGCAGAGTCTACATAATGTACAATCTGTGTTCTGTTCAAGAAGAATGGGGGATGCATCTTAACCTGCATAATCCATCCTCTTTCGGCTAAAAGTATTTTAGCTTGTGGTTTAGTGGCTTGGTATACACGCTAATAGTCTATCAAAAAGCAAAACGAACAGCATGTCTAGGCACGCTGTGTATGTGACATGATGAACTGGGCGCTCGCACTTTGCTGCTGTTAAAAAAAAGTACCATAAATGTAGTTACAAAAGCTACAAGTCTGAAATTAGTCTCCCTGTACCAATGTTAAGGGGTTGGTTTGCTAATTCTGGAGGCGCTAGAGGAAAATACATTTTCTTTTTCTAGATCATGGGGGTTGGATCACTTCCCTTCCCTGCCCCTCCATAATCCCACCTACTTCTTGCAGGATAAGAGCTTACTACGTATTTGCCTTCACTGTCTTCTCTGATTGAGTTTGCCATCACTAAGTGTACCAGTTACTCGCTGTGACATAAATATTGACTACAGCACCCCAGCTTTGTGGCCTTCAATGCTAAGCCTTTGGTAGCTCTTTTCCAACCGACAGATCTACAGGGTGGTTTTGCACATCTAAACAAGGTTTAGCTGTCAAACTTATCTCCCAGCGGATGGCTAGTTTATGTCAGTCTCTCTGACAGGTGTCAGGCGACCAGATGGTACCATAGAGATCAGACCACGTACCTTTGATTTACCTAAGATTTATTAACTGCGGCTTTTCCACCTGGATCCAAGTTCACAAAATAATGACTCTGAGACTTCATTATGAATGCTTAGGCGATCATAAGGTAGGGCTTGTTCCCAAACTAGCTTGTAACTTATACCGTTTATTCTAAGTCCTGACATGTGGTTGGTACCTCTCCTCAGTTTCATGTGACCATCTTCCTCAGAGTTGGGTTTCGAGGAATCTCCCACTCTCCTAGAATCCTCTCTCCCTCCAGGAACTTCCACCTCCACATTTCCTGACTAAGCTAACAGGCCAACAGCATTTTGTTGACAGGTGATGTTTCCACAGGGTGAACAGATTATCCTGACATTATTGTGCAGGTTAGGGTGGGCTTATCACTATGGTAACTGGTTTAAGGATGGCACAGCATTATTTCTTCTGCTCTATACTGGCCAAAGCAAGTCCCATGCAGTTAATCCTGAATTAAGAGATAGGTAAATAAAAACCTAATGATGGAAGAAGCTACAGTTGCCTGCCAGAAGCCATCAATATATAGAATGGGAAAGTGTGGGACTGCAATACATTTACTCTAAAGCAAAAGCCTTACTGACAGGCTTTAGGGGACAAACATCTCAAATGTGATGGGCAATAATTAAGTTATACTGCAAACTATCCTAATTCCTATCTAACTTCATGAATGGGCATCTACTTCATTCTTAATACCCTAGAGAAAGACTCTCAGACCCTCAGTGATCTACTTTAGGGCTTAACAAATATTTAAGCCATTTCCAAGTTCTTAAACCCCCAATCGAACCCCCTTTCATTTATCTCCATTCATGTCACACTTCCCTACTTACTCTTGGTCTGAAGCTGCATAAGCTGGGCTATTCCGCTACAAAAGTTCCAACACTTTGATACTGCAACATGACACTGTCACTACAAATGTACTGGGAAAATCTATAGCCATGCCGGGACACGTGTGGCTCCTGGGCTGCAGAGTGGACAGGCATGCAGGCCTAGAGACAACAAAGCCCCCAGTACTGTAAGCGCAGTACCAAGCAGCAAGTACCTTCCTCTGTAGCCAGTGTGGAGCATCTAAAGAAATAAGCACACAGACGGCTCAAAGTTCAACGGATGTCCTTTAATGAGTAATTTTGGCAAAAGGGTCTTTTTCAGATACACAAGTACAGAACACAAAATGAAGAAAATCACTCTTCTTTGTATTTGTTTCTTGTGGTGGTGAGGGTGGGGAGTGGGCTGAGGGCCTTGCACGTGCTAGGCAGGTGCAGTAAGGCTAAGGTGCATCTGTAGCCCTGGGAGTACTTACATTGCTATGAGTTTAACATTGGATATATTTCAGAGTTTAGGAAAAAACCAACTGACACATTTCACCTTGAATCACGTATTAACTTACTCCTGGATATACTCTCTTGACATCTGATTCTGTATCTTATGGTATTTTTGCCTTTTTAAAGTTTTCCTAGGAAAGTTTTTTTTTAAAAAAAAGGTACCCAGATACTCCATCATTCCTTTAACAGTAGCCAGGAATGTGTGCTCAGTTTTGAAAAGCACTGGCAATAGTGAGAGTTATCTTACCTTCAGGGTCTCCTTTATGAGAAACATTAAGAATGACTATAAGAAAACCAACTCTGTCCCGGCCTTGGTGGGCTGAGTACATCGGAACTGTTCACAAATTCAACTGAGGAGACAACCTGCTTTAAAGGAGAGTGACCTCCAACCATGGAGACACCAACTTTAATGTCCTCTCTTTCTCTAGTTACATGAAGAGACAGGTCAGTGACCCCTCTCCTCCCAGTATAGAGATGCTTAGCTTTCAGAGCTCCACCTTTACTACACAGAAGGGTTACTCCAAGTACCTGACCTTGAGCTGGCTGCAGGTTATCAATGCAGCTGAAACGCACTGATAGCAAGGGAACATTTAGCTGGTGCAATACCACAGACTGCAGAAGGTTAAGATTCCTGACCCTCACTACAGCCTCACTAGTTCAAGGTCACTGTGACAGCCCAAAACATACCATTCCATTCCAGAGCCTCTGATGAGAATCACAGCACTGGGTGGTCTGATGTCACTGTTACTTTTATGACTTCCACAGAAAGCAGCTGCCTCATTCGCTTCAGTAAGCATAACTGAAGAAAACATTAAAAACTATAAAGGTGATGTTTTTCAAACTCGTGATATGAAACACTTAAATGCAAAACTTTAATACTTATCCTCAAATGTACACATTCATTACAGAAAGTAGTGTCTGTCTGTCGCTCTCTCTTTCTCTTTTGAGAAAGGAACTTGCTTTGTAGCCTGGGTTGGCTTTGAACTTTGGATCCTCTTGGCTCAGTTTTCCAAGTCCAGGTGTGCACCACCGATGTCTGATTACCGAGCCATTGTCTTAGTCTAAAAGCACACCCATCCATTACAGTAAGGTAAAGCACAGCAGACTTTGGAAGCCCTCACTCACACCGGCGCTCCTGGGAACTGCTGCTGTCTCTGCTCCAAAACTTGTTGATTCAGTAGCTGCTGCTGTTTCTGTAAAAACTGGACAACTTCTGGACTTCTTAGTAATGACTTAAAAAGAAAAGAAGGAAAAGGATTATTAATAAAATTATCGACTTTTTTGTTTGAGAACAGGTCTTCCACCATAGCCAAGCTGGCTTTGAACTCACAGCAATGCTCCCAGCCTGCCTAAGTCTTTCAAGTGGGGGATGTTTTTATAACAAACTACCAACCACGATGACCAGTCTTTTATATCTGATGTACTTATTTCTCCAACATCAGGTGGCAGTTTAGCACTGTCTTTGCTACATTTTTGTATTGTCAAATTTAAAACCTTTTCTTTGTGATTCTTTAGTATTATAAAACCCCATTGTAGAAGTTTGAGATAAAAATCTAAATTTATTTTTAAAAAAATTCTAATATTCTACCAAAAACTTACATAGAAAGTATATCATAGCTGGGCGGTGGTGGCGCACGCCTTTAATCCCAGCACTTGGGAGGCAGAGGCAGGCGGATTTCTGAGTTCAAGGCCATCCTGGTCTACAAAGTGAGTTCCAGGACAGCCAGGGCTACACAGATAAACCCTGTCTCGAAAAAAAAAAAAAAAAAAAGAAATAAAGTATATATATCATGAGTTAAAGTCTCTCTCTCCTTCAAATTAGCATCCAAATATTCCAAAATCTTATAAAATCTTATAAAACCTTTCCTGGTTGACTTCTGGTCATTTCTATCAGTTGTATACTAGACACCCTTATTAACTATTAGTAATTATATCTCAAGATCTTTACAGCACTATTCCATATACTTAAGAGTCTGTTTTAAAATCTCATCTTGCTTAGACAAAGGTCAGTCAGTGAAGAAAACGGGGCTAAAGGTGTTCCTTCCACTGCAGTCCTGGAAGGGGAAGGGCGTGAGGTTCTTGTGTCCAGTGTCACAGTGCAGTTCGAGAAAAAAAGTCCCACTGAAAACAAGCAGTTTTCACTAACAGATCTGCAACTACTTGACAAGCACTTACCAGTCTTTTCTTGTTTAACACTTGCTCTAGAAGGGTAGGTCTTGCAGGACGATCCCCAAAGGATCCTGTCCTCTGCTTGACAATGGAGAGTATGTTGTCTGTGCTTTCCTGGGATCAAGGATAAACACTTATTACAGGGTTGCAATCCACAACAGTGGGTATTTCAGTGATAACGCTCTTTTCCCTTTTTGCTCAGGTTCTGTGGAACTTTAGGAAGGCCTGCAGATCAGTCACAGGTGCTGGCAATTGTTTCTAAAAGGCCTCCTCCCTGCAGGCTTCCCAATCTAGGAGCTGCAGTCTCCAGTAAGGTCTCACAGTGAAGCTGCTGGGCAGAGGGAAGTTAATTAACCTGTGACCTGTTTTCACTATTACAAGAGACTCCGAAATCTCATACAGAGCAATCTTTAGTCCAAACAGCCTGCCAGCTTTTGGACAAAATAATTAACTCAGAGGCAGTCTACTGCTACTGAGGTACTGGATTCATACCTGACTCCCGCCCCTAGGAAAACCTTGGCCTTTTATCTACTGGCTTCCGAGTTGTCTATTAAAATATTTCCTTCCCACCTTTATCGTGAGATGCTTAGCAAACTTTTGCTATAAGAAAGGTTTCCATACATACATGTTTTAGGTCTCAAAATATTAAAAACTCTAAAAGAGGATTTTAGTATCACAAAAGCAAAGACTTTTTTTCTCCTAACTCTCCCCAGTTAGCCTTATTTATAGGACCGCTTCCTTTACACACACGGTACATGGAATGCTATAGCCGAGTTGACTGTAGAGAACCTTTATGTCTTCACAACTCCAGACCTCGCACAGTGTAGGTAGGATGGTGCTAATACCACAAAACCCAGACGCTTATAGTAGCAATAATTTTGAGTCACCTAGGCCAAACTTCCACAAATGTTAGAAGTCCCCCTTCAAAAGGAACTTCTGTGGTAAGGAGTCTTCCTACTTTTTTTTTCCGGGTTTTGTTTTGTTTTGAAACAGCTCTAATATTTAGGTGGACTTTGCTGGGTTTGAGCTGAAATGCACACCAATTATAATTTTCACCTAACCAAAATAAATCCGAAGAAACACTAAGTGGGCCAAAAGACGAGGGTGCCGAGACTTAAGGGAGATGAATAAGGGACCCAAATCCACACAGAAGCCCAATTGCAGAGCACAGGCGTCTCTCTTCCATGCTTGCCTTGGTTCAAGCAACGCCAAAGTGTTCTGTGAGTTACCACCCCACTGTCAATCCAACTTTTCTCAGGGGCCAGGGGGACTAAGAAAAAAAAAAAAAAAAAGTCACCCAAGTTACAGAAAGCCAACAGGGCGTGTCAACGTGCGGGATGCCTCGGGGTGGACACCCACCGGGAAGGGTTTAGTAATGAGAGGTGCAGATCACCTCCAAAGTGCCGATGTCAGCTGGGGCAGAGGATGAGTCCAGCCCCTTGGGGGAGAACCTGAGTGTGCACCAAGTGAGCTGGCACCCCCCTGCCCTGGCCCGGGGGGCCCCCCGAAGAGTAAGCATACCTCCAGTTTGACATTGCCTGTGCTGGCCGCGGAGGGGCCGCCAGAGCCCAGTGCCTGATCGCTCTTCTTCTTCTTGTACTTGTCCTTGTACATCTTGTTGCGGTGCTTCTTGCACATCCAGGGCTTGCGCTGCTTGGCCACCTGGCTGGTGGTCTCGCGGCAGCCCTCGTACGTGCAGGTCTTGGAGCCTCGCCTGCGCGCTGCGCCGCCACCCTCCGCGTCCTCGTCCTCCAGCTCCTCCGGGCTGGCCGCACTCTCGCCGCCGCCCGCCGGGTCCGAAGTGTCCAGCAGGTCGGCGTCGTCGTCCCCCGCCTCGTCCTCGGCATCCGCCGCCGCCTCGCTCCCCGCTAGGCCCGGCCTGAGAACGCCGTCCGCCTCGGCCTCGTCCTGCCGCATCACCAGCACCGTCACCGGAGGGGCCGTCCGGGGACTGGCGGTGCTCGGCCCCGAGCCCTCGGGCACAGCCTGCGCCTCCGTGCTGCCGTCCGAGCCCGGGTCCGCCACCGCGGCCCGACGGCACTGGAGAAACACAACCGCACTGGACGAGCAGCAGCCCGCCGCACGACCCGGGAGCCGAGCCGCCGGCACTGCACTGCGCGTGCGCGGTAGCGGTCGGCGAGCCTGTGCTTGGGAGCCGCGAGATGGGCGGGGTTGAGCAGGTGCGAGACAGAACCGACTGCGCCTGCGCGGCGGCGATTGCTGGGCGCAGGCGGACTAAGAACCCGGCTGACTCCCAGGCGGGGCGGAGCGGCGACAGAAGCCCCGATTGCGCCTGCGCAGCTGGCCCCCGCCCTCACCGCTTCGAAGGGCGGGAGACTCAGGCGCACCGCCTGGAGACTCTTTCTGCCCGGACCCATCCTCCCTCAAGGGTTCAAAGCGCGTCTCTCCCGGAACGTCTCTGGGTCAATTAGGTTCCCGAGAGGCCTGCAGAGGAGTTTGAAACAACTCGAGGAGGAAACGGTTTATTTGGCTCATGCATCCCGCGCAAGCCCCGTGGGAACATGGAGGAAAGCTTGCCCACAAGCTCTGGTTCGGCTGAACTTTTCTACCCAGTGCTGACGCCCCTGCCTTTTCTGACATTCCCAGTAATGGGATTGTTGGCTCATGTGACCGTTCTGTTTTTATTTTCGCCACAAGCTGCACGCTGACTTCCATAGTGGGTGCACAGGTTGGCGCTCACACTAGCAGTGTACGAGAGGTCCCTATTCTCCGTATCCCCCGCAGTGCTTGATAGCGTATCTCTGATAATAACCATTCCTTCTGGGATGAGATAGATAATACTCCTTCAGGATTAGGGATGTATATTACATACACCTGTTGGCCTCTGTAGGCTTTCCTTTGTGAACTACGTTGCCCATTTCAATAGGATTATTAGGTTATTATTATTATTACTACTTCTACTTATTTTTATTATATTTGCTTGGATTCTTTAAATATTCTGATGTTAACTACTCATCAAATGTAGTTTGCAAATATTCTCATGATCATCACGGTGGGAAGCATGGCAGTGTCCATGGTGCTGGAGAAGCTGAGAGTTCTACATCTTGTTCCGAGGGAAAACAGCAGACTCCCAGGCAGCGAAGAGTCTCAAAACCCACCCCCAAAGTGATGCACTTCCTCCAACAAGGCCACACCTCCTCCCACATGGCCACACCTCCTAATATTGCAATCCCCCGGCCCAAGCATATTGAAACAACCGCAGGCACTAATCTTAGAGCTCACTGACTGGTTAGTTTGACAAACTCTGTAAATCCAGCTGTCGAACCCGCTTTATTCCTAGGGTTGCAGACATGTATGACCATGGTGGGCTTCCAAATGGATGCTGGGGATGAAATTCTGGTCCTCATTCTTGGAAGGCAGCATGTTACCCATTAAGCTTTCTCCCTAGTTCGTTCTCATTCTCTCTCTCTCTCTCTCTCTCTCTCTCTCTCTCTCTCTCTCTCTCTCTCTCTC
>NC_034593.1:47885784-47894793 GCF_900095145.1 Mus pahari
TCTTAGTTGTCAATCTTGTTTAAAGCTTTATTATTTTGATATATGAGTACACTGTTGCTATCTTCAGATACACCACAAGAGGGCATCACATTCCATTACAGATGGTTGTGAGCCACCATGCAGTTTCTGGAAATTGAACTCAGGACCTCTGGGAGAGCCCAGTGCTTGTAACCACTGAGCCATCTCTCCAGCCCCAAGCTGTTGTTTGTTTGTTTGTTTGTTTTTAAGTTTCATAAGCCATAAAGTTTATTTATGTAAATATACATTGTAAAGAATCAGTACATTCATAGAGGTATGCAACCAACCTTATAAGACATTTTGGTTCCCGGGTTTTCCATACTGCAGATCCAGTCCTGGCTTTGTGAATGCCTGGCAAGTGCTCTAGCACTGCAGCTAGACTTCTAACCCTAAAGCATGTACTGTATATATATAGTATAGCTTTCTGTCTCTTCTGAAGCAACCCCTGCTCCCACTCCCAGCCCAAGGAAACCATTATCCTACTCTCTGTCTCTGGAGCATTGCCTTTCCTGGACCTTTTTTATCAACGTAGCAGGCAGCATCCAGGAATCTGAGCTTTGGTTTCTCAGGAGTGATGAAGTTGGCATACATTGTCTCTAAGCTTTTCCCTAGACTCTGAATATAGACAGACTATCCCAAACTCACAATAGTTTGCCTTAAGGTTTTGAAAATTCGTAATGATACAAAGGTAAAAAAATTTTCAAGAAAATACTGTCCTCTGGGTCTTTGAAGCCTTATTTTTGAAGTTCCCTATGTCAAGCATAGCTTACATCCTATAAATTTGTTAATCTGTGCTTTGTTATGGAGGTGCTGGCCTTGCAAACCAGAAAAAAAAAACCAATGTAAAAGAATGATAAAATTTTGGTTTATGATGACAGTGATCTTTCAAGAGGACCTTAAGGGCTGGTGAGATGGCTCAGCAGGTAAGAACATGGACTGCTCTTCCAAAGATCCTGAGTTCAAATCCCAGCAACCACATGGTGGCTCACAACCACCGGTAATGAGATCTGACGCCCTCTTCTAGTGTGTCTGAAGACAACAGTGTACTTATTTATAATAATAAAATCTTTGGGCTGGGGTGAGCAGGGCCAACTAGAGCAAGCAGAGGTTCTAAATTCAATACCCAACAACCACGTGAAGGCTCACAACCATCTGTACAGCGACAGTGTACTCATATACATAAAATAAATAAATTTAAAAAAGAGGACCTTAAAACTGGGCCAGGCGGTATGTGCCTGTGATCTTAGCATGGGGTTGGGGTGTGAGAAAGTTGTAAGTTCAAGGCCCCTCTGAGTCCCATCTCAAAACAAACACTGACAGCAACCCCCCAAAGAACCACAAAGAAGAATACCTCAGGTTAGTTTTTCTCCCAACAATCCCACGATTCCTGGATGCATACATATCTCTAGAGTTTAAAAGCACACAAAGGCTGTCTTTGCATAAGTGACAATGAATGAATATTTCGGGGGAAAGATGTAGGTAAGAGGTTATGGGGAGATCTGATTAGAGCTCTGCATACTGTGAATAGCGTAATTAAAGAGAAAAAAAAAGTCGCCAGAAGCAGACACAGTTTGAGAACAGAGTTTTTGTTCTCTGTAACACATGAACTGAAATAAATGCTCCTTGAGGTTGAGCAAGACGCCTGCTTCTTGCATTAGCTACTTAATGTTCTGCTACCAAGGCTTTTGAAGTTGCTTTAAAAGCCCCCTGCCATGTTTCTACTTGGGGTGCTTCATGAGTTTGGCAGTAGAAACCCCGAAACCATTCCTGTCCACGTGGATCAGGAGACGCTGGTGGCAAGTAGCTCTTCTTCTAGCAAGTGGGTGGGAAAGCTTAGCTGGATCTCAGATCGTCTTAATTAAACTCACTAATCTTTCTTTGCCCTCAATGTTCTTTTCAAGATTAATTAACTTTTCGAGACTTAATTAACTTCTGTTGAAATGCTGGCAAGCATGTCTCGCATTCGTTTAAAAGCATACAGCCTGTGAGTGTCTAATGTTCGCCGTACCATCCAAATGGGGGCAGTATATTTCTGCATTAGTTTTGCTCAAGCTATCCTTATGCTAGATGCTGGCTAGATTATGCTGCAAAGCTGAAAAATCTGTAGGTCCTCCATGACCAAGCATTTTCCTGTACAGTTCATAACATTCTTAACGTGCCCCTCTTCAAAGTGACAGTATTAAGAGGTGGGCCTGCTGGAGGTGATCAAGTAATAGGGCGGAGCTCTTGTGACTACTGTAAAGTCTGGAGAATAGTTATTTTAGGGCCTGGGGAGATGGCTCAGTTGATGAAGGGCTTACAACACGTGCCTGAGGGTCTGAGCTCCTATCTTCAGCACTCCTGTTAAAGCTGGGTTCGACCTGTGTCCGTTACCTCAGTGCTCTGTGTGCAGGGACAGATGGAGTCACTGAGTTCCCTCTAGCCTCGATGAATTCCAGGTTCAGTGAGAGACCTCTGGCCAACACACACACACACACACACACACACACACACACACACACACTCTCGCACATGCACATGCGCGCACACATACCACCACCCACCACCCACAGATCCATAGCCATACAGGTTACAGACACAGTCCTTGATCCTTCTGCCTTTTGTGGATCTGCAAGAAGGCAGCCTTTTGTGTGTTAGGGAAGAGGGTTCTACGAGGCAAGCGACTGGGGGCTTGAGCTGAGACTTCTCAGGCTCGAGAACTGTGAAGAACACTTATTAGTTATAAGTCACTTATAGGGCAGTATCTTCTTACAGCAGACTGAACAGGCTGGCAAAGCTACTTTAAAAACATTACATTTGTCGATAAAGCCATGAGATTTCCTTTTTCTATAATAAGACTGATACCCTTCCCTTAAAAGGCAGACTAAACAAGGCTTTTCAATGGAGAGATGGGGCCCTCACCATCTCTCTCCAGCCTTAGCAGGAGGGGAGAACACAGGCTCTGACTGAGAAATGGGAAGTTGTACAAAGTGGGGGCATTATGCATGGTGACGCTTGCCAAAAATGTGCAGCACGAATTTGATTAATTCTTTAGAACTCATTTCCTGTTTACAAGGACACAAGAGTGGAAAATACTAAACCCCAGGATGTGGAAGCAATTAGTAAAATTCCAAATGTGGATTCCGAAAGACAGATGGTGGTAGATAACGATCATGAATTTTCAAAGGTATATTAATCGCATTTGCTTATAGAAGATATTGTCCTTAAATTTATAAGAATGACGATTAACAACTTGAGAGTGACTTGTTTTGATGACTGCATTTGGCTGAGTTGATATAGTTGACACACATACGCACACATATCAAGAAGTTATGATTTACAAGTACTAAATCTAGGCATATGTGTACTCATTGATACGTTTTTTAAAAACACTTTTATGCATTTGAAAATATATGTATTAATAAAAGCATAAATTAAAGTAACTATACTGTATGAAGGAGGACTTTTACAATTAGTCTTGAAAGCTATATTTTATCATCTTTGTATTCTAATAATTTGATTCTTTTTCATTGATTACACTTAAAATCATATAGGTTCATAGTGTGAATGAAATTCCCTTTTATTTATTTAATTTTAAAGATTTATTTTTTTAATTTTACATGTGAGTGTTTGAATGTGTGCCTGGTGTCCGTAGAGGTCAGGAGGGGGCGCCAGATCTCCTGAGACCCCCTGAGACTGGAGTTATAGATGGTTGTGAGCCACCGTGCGGGCACAGGAGAAATCACATTTGGGTCCTGAAGAAGAGCAAATAGAGAACCATTTCTCTGGCCCCTGCAACATTTTTTTTTTTTAAAATAATTAAGTTTAAAATGATTTTTAAAAGAAGAAACAAATGTTTGTTCTCAGACTACTTCTTCCTTCTCATACAGCGAAGAAAGAATTCTGGCCCAGGGAGTGGTACCACTCACACTGAGTGGGCCTTTGTCCATCCTTTGATTCATCAGAGGAAAAACCAGTTCCACCATTTGAGTCAAACTGAAGAAAGCTTTTAATTAAATACTGACCAGCCTGGGCATTGGTCAGGGCCCTCCCTGGAATTCCCAGCTGAGTGGTGACAAGACATGTGTTGTAGTGGATATTTAAGGATAAAACCACATGGCCACCATATATTCCCATGTGGCTTGGCTGCTATTTTCCAAGAACTACAACTCCCAGCATCCTGTGGAATTACCTGGTCTTTGAGCAGGGGGGCCTTACAGGTTAACATTTGGGAGTTACACCTTCCTGCTCAATGAACATAATCAAGACAATCCCTTGTAGGCATATCTAGAGGCAGTCTCCTAGGTGATTCTAGATCTCATCAAGTTGACACTTGAGATTAACCATCACAGCTCCACCCCTTGTCAACTTGACATCTAGATACATGAATTTAAATCACAATATTCTGTCCCTTCTCCCCAGAGTGTCACATCCTGACAATATGAAATACAACCCAACTTCTGAAGTCCTCATAGTCTTTAACAATTCCAACAGTCTAAAAATCCATGTGATTAATCTGAGATGCACAGCTGCTTCTTAGCTATGCCCACCTCTAAAATATAAAGCAAGTTACATCCTTCCATCATGAAATAAAGAATAAACTCTTCTATCCACCAAATGAGAGGATTGGGGTACAGCAAGCACTGTCTGGACCCCAAGCTAAATCCAGCCAGGGAAACACCAAGTCCTGCCGCTCCGTGTCCAGCATCTGGAGCTTTGGATGAAGTAGATGGACCTCCAAGGTTGTGAGTAGCCTTGCTTCCCAGCTCTGCTGCCTGAAGTGTGGGTAGCTTCTCTTTACGCCAGTTCTACTCCTGGCCTGAAACTTCCCTTGGTAGCTGGTCCATAGATGTATCACCTCCAACTCGCCCCTTGCCGGCACTTCAGTTCTGATACACGTTCATGGCCTTAGCTGCTCTCTGAAACTGGAGCAGGACTCTGGATCACATTACTCCATCCACTTTGCATCTTTGATGCCTACAAATCAGTACCTTTGGGACAGCACGGGCAAGCTGAGCTGCCAGCTTGCTATGGCCTGGCTCACAGTGGTTTTCGTGTCTGTGTGTTGATCCTGAGGCGATGTTCTCCTAGGCAGCTGCCTCTGAGAAGCTGGGAGACCATTCAGCTTAAGCTTCCTCCCTTTAAATGAATTTGGGTCTTCACAAGATGGAGCCTCTCATAGGTGGTGTTTTCCTCAGGACTCTTCTCAGAGAGATTAAAAACTCTACACAGAAAAGCGGAGTTTTGGATGTGTGAGTGTGTGTACATGTGTATGTGTATATGCATGTGTATATGTGTGTAGAGATAATCTCTTGTGCACTGTGTAAAAACATTCACCTGTCAATAAAATGCTGACTGGCCAATGAACTGAGGCAGGATTAGAAGGTGGGACATGGGGAGAGAGAGAGAGAGAGAGAGAGAGAGAGAGAGAGAGAGAGAGAGAGAGATTTGATTATTTGATTCTGGGATTTGCTTGGGCATAGAGGAAAACTGTCTCATGAAACTGAAGACCAGGTAATTAGCCACATGGCAGAACATAGAATAGCATAAATGCAATAATAAAATTACAAGCTACTTGGGGAGCAGGTCTTAGTTTTTGGCCTAAGCATCTGTTCATAAATAACATTAAATCAAAGAGTCATTATTTTGGGGAACTTACATGTGGATGGAAAGGCCTGTACATATGTGTTTATGTATGTGTATGCATATGTTTTATATGTATGTATGTACGTGTGTGTTTCTCAATAAGGAAACATAACAATCAGCTATGAGTTTTAGAAATGAATGAATAAAAGACTGGAGAGATCGCTTAGCATCTGCAATCTCTATAACAAGGAAGAAGAATAGATTATAAGGATGCAAGATGGAATGTGAGACAATCCATTGTTTCCCCCATGGACTCTCTTGATAACGCACTATTTAATGCTTTCCTGGACCTAAGCCCTTTCTGGAACATCATTTTAATGTACTTGTCTTTTTCCTGTCTGAATTCTTGAATAACTATGAAATAAATGAACCTCTACATCTTATCTAGT
Source organism: Mus pahari (assembly GCF_900095145.1). Classification (NCBI taxonomy): domain Eukaryota; kingdom Metazoa; phylum Chordata; class Mammalia; order Rodentia; family Muridae; genus Mus; species Mus pahari. Next base: position 47,891,817 of record NC_034593.1, read on the forward strand.
AATATCTAAGCACAAACTAACCACCCTACTAATGAGTTAGATAAAGCATTCTTTTTTGTCTTTTATGTCTGGGGCTTCCCATTCTTATTTTCATTTAATTTCCCTAGAACATGTTTCCCGAGATTTAACCTTAGTCCTAAGGAGGTCACATTTGTCTAGCTTGATTCTGTCTCCTTATTCCCAGTTTTCTTCTGCTTATGCTCTGACATTAACACTGATGTGTTTGTAAAACCTCTCCAGGGTTTCTGTGGTATTTTGAGAAAGCATGTTCCTTAGAGACAGTATTTTTAAATTATCACCTTTAAATATTTTTAAGATTACATTTACTCAGTGTGTGGGGTTGGGGGGCATCCTTGGAACCAAATTCAGGTCCTCTGCAAGAACACTAAGAACTCTTAACCTCTGAGCCAACTCTCCAGCTATTTACCACTTTCTTATCTTTGTAGAGCACCATACAAATTCGGGTCGTCATTGGGTGATATATCTTTCCATCATTCCTACGATGATAATTATTAATTGTTACCAAGAGGTCTGGTCCAGCCTGCAGCTCCCCAAGGCTTCAAGAGCATCAAGAGACATCCACCCACTTGACAGATCTACCCTGACACGAGGGTGATGGTTGCAATGCCTTGCATGCTGCTGAGATGACTCTGCATTTAGAAAGAAAAGAGAACAGGAGCAGCTAAGGGGAAAGGCAGTTTGCTCTCGCTTTTGCAGAATCTAAGTAGCTGAGACAACACTGTAAGGTCTGAGTTGCAGGAATGATTGGATTATCATGGCAATGACCCTCCATATGTCCATATCTGTCTTTAATCACACTCCTACGGAGTCTCCTCTTGTGCGGACTTTGGCATAGGGCTGGCCGAAGCCCACATGTCTAGGAGCAGATGTGACACTATGGTGTCTTGAGCAGTGTTGGCGAAGTTAGCTCTCACACAGCTGGGAACACATTGCTGGGTTACGATGTTAAGGAAACAGTAAGTGACCGACTGGAAGATGAGAATGTGTCGTATACAGCCAACTGTGGAGAGAGGTGACAAATCTTGTCTTAACCACACATGAGATGCTGGAAGAGATGCACAAGCGAATGAAAACTTCAAATGTCCCCACCCTGTTTCTCCTTTCACATCCTTTTGAAGGATTCCCTTTAGAAGTTTCTTCCTGAGAGTAAGTTGACCTTTCCATTTGTTAATTCTCTAAAACATCATTGTTTCATTTTTGTGCCTAACAAATAGTTACAGCCATATGTTAATATCTTTACCAGGAGCTAAGTGTGGAGCCCCCTAGGTGTTTATTTTAGATTACTAGTTATCTTCTTTTAGAATGTTGAGAGTACCATTTCACTGTTTTTTATCTGGATTCTGTTCTTGCTACTGCGAACCCCACTGTCAACCTGCTTATTCTTTTTTGTTGTTGTTGTTTTTGTTTTTTTTCTTTGTTTTCTTTTTTTGTTGTTTTTTTTTTTCTCAACCTGCTTATTCTTTAGTGAGCAAACTTACCTTTTTCCCCCTCCACTAGTAAGCTGCCGCTTTGTTGCCGTTGGAGTGCTGTGACTTCCCCATGAAATGTCTGGCTCCAAATTGTCTCAGAGGTTTTTGATCAAGAGCCACTGTGTTTTCTAAACCTAAGAGTTATTGTTGTTGTTGTTTTAATCTTCTGTCGACTCTGAAGAAGTCTTAGTCATTGTACTAGTTTGCACTGTCAACTTGACACAGCCGGAGAGTCATCTGAGAGGAAGCCTTAGTGAACGCTTGTCTAGATCAGATTGGCCTGTGGGCGTGTCTCTGGGGATTCTCTTGATTATGACTTGATTTAGGAGTGTTCAGCTCACTGTGGGTGACACCAGCCCCTGGGCAGGTGCTTTAGGATTGTATAAGAAAGCTAGCTCAGTATGAATCTGTGAGGTAACTAGAGAGCGAGTCAGCAAGCGGGGTTACTCCATGACTTCTGCATCTGGTTCCTGCCTGAGTTCCTGTCCTGATTTGCGTCAGGGATGAAGTGTGACCTGGAAGTGTAGGCTAAGTAAACATTTTCCTCCTGAGTTGCAGTGAAGCCACCATCCCTTAAACACACACCCATCTCTTACAATGTCATTTATCTGTCTGAACTGTTTTCCACTTTTCTGATAATTGCTTCTTTTTTCTCTCTTATGTCTTTTCCAACCAGTAGCACACCAAATAGATATAAGATGCCATATTTTACATTTCCGCTTTAAACCAAACAAATTTGTTCTTTTGACTCAATCAGTGGATATCATACAAGCAAGTTTGAATGCAAAACTATACCGTGGCCTAGAACTGACACCACCAAAGAATCTTCTAGGATTTTGTTACATGGGCAATATTTACATGACTTGTCCTACTATGTTTATTCCTAACTTCTCCCCTAAAGCTGCCTTTTTGTGACATCCTAAGTGCAGAACAAGGAAAACTCTCTAAATGAAGAGTAACATGAATCAGAAAGAATGTAGAACCGTCCAAAATATGGTTTTCTAACTCCCTTAAACTACTACCACTACTACACCACTACCACCAGCACCACCACCACATCATTACATCAGTACCACCACACCACCAGCACCAGCATCAACATCACCAGCACCAGTACCACCAGCACCAACAACATCACCCAGTAGTAGCATCATCATCATCATCATCATCATCATCACCATCACCCTTCAGTTTAAATCTTCCAAAATCAAGAAGAATCAATGTTCATTGTGTTTATAAACAAACTAGTCTTTGTTATGCTAAATTAAAACTTAGTGCATACACGTTATCATTGATCAATATAATTTACCATGTGGGAATTATTTTGAGGCATCTTGGATTGGGTTTTGAGATATGCTCTTGCCTTGAATTTAATTATTTTAGGTATTAGGAGATCTAGCCCAAAGCTTGTGCATGCTAGCTTCTATCACAGAGCCCCAGCCTGAGAGAGAGAGAGAGAGAGAGAGAGAGAGAGAGAGAGAGAGAGA
>NC_034593.1:47894823-47935191 GCF_900095145.1 Mus pahari
GAGAGAGAGAGAGAGAGAGAGAGAGAGAGAGAGAGAGAGAGAGAGAGAGAGCCCGTAGCAGCCCAGGATGACTTTTTGTCTTTCTTCTTCAGCCTTGCAAGCATCATGGCTTTCAGACTTGGAATTCTGTTATAGCCTATTTGATTATGTGTTTATCCATTTTAGGTAATACTTAGGTTGATGAAGACCATTGTTACATTTTTCCTTTAGTGTGTGTGCACCTAGGTATTGACAGATTCTTGAAATGTATACTTGATGTTCAGGCCCTTGCCTGTGGTTGGTACCTAGCAGCTATTTATCTATGTTGATGTAAAAAAACTGAAGTGAGTTATTTCCCCGTGACACCTGCTATATGCCAAAATGCCATATGTAGAACATTCTAGATTGGTGGTTCTCAACCTGTGGGTCGTGACCCCACAGGGGTCCTATATCAGATATCCTCCATATCAGATATTTACATTATGATTCATAACAGTAGTAGGATTACAGATTTGAAGTAGCAACAAAATAATTTTATGGTTGAGGGGATCACAACTGATGAGGAACTGCGTTAAAGGGTCTCAGCATTAGGTAGGTTGAGAACCACTGTTTTAGACATTTTTACATGATATATGTTCACACTCAACAATGGTTTCTGAAACGTTATTCCTGGACCAACAGTAGCTACATCACCTGGGAACTTGCCAAAACTGCAAAGTCTCTGTAGATTTATTGACTAGTGTCAGGAGTAGGACCATGCAGTGTAGGTTTTAATGAGATCCCCAGGGAATTGCTGTAGATGCCCTCGTTTGAGAACCAGTAATCTACACTTTTCCTGAGGCAGCCCGGCTCAGAATGGAACCCTAAGAACTTTCCCTAGGCAAGCTAGCTGCTTGCTCCGCAGCATGGCCACAAACAAATGAAAGAGATGAGTCGGGGGTAAAAGTTTGCTCAGATATTCTGTGGATATTTGTTGCCCAGGAAAAAAAAATCACCTTGTGCTAGAGTGGAGATAACCCAAAAATGTTTTCTTGCTATTTTTGTGTCTACCTTTGATATTGAATATTGGGTGGCTTTAGGAATTAATTTATGAACTCATTTCTTAACAGGTGTTGGTACATGCTGTACACCCAGTGCTGTATTAAGGGTATAACAGTTACAAGCCAACCCCTGACACTTCACTTCCTAACAACCAGCAATCAGGAGAAAAGCAAGGTAAATTTATGGTTTGGCTCCCAGTACCAGCCAGTTACGTTAAAGGCCATAATACCCCCCAATCAGATGTGTATCGGGCTAGATACCCACTTCTTGCCTCTTTAAATGCTTGCCTAAAACTATACTCAGGGCTCCACTTTCCTGCGGTGTCAAGGTTGGCAGGGAGCCCAAGCTCTGGCTTAAATAAAGAGACCCTAATGTGATTGCATCAGAATCGGCTCCATGGTGGTCTTTAGGGTACATGAACATTTCCTGGCGCAACAAAAAACAGGACCTTTTGTATACTAAGGAAGTACTCTATGACTGAGTTTCATCTCCAGACGAGGTTTTATTTTTATTTTATTTTATTTAATTTTTTGAGAAAGGGTTTCCTCTGCGTAGCCCTGTATGTCTTAGAATTCACTCTGTAGACCATGATGGCTTCGGACATATAGAGATCCATCTGCCTCTGTCTCCTGAGTGTTGGGGCTAAAGGTGTGTGCCACCACTGCCTGTCCCCAGTTTTTATTCTCTAATCAATACGAAATCTGTGTGTTTATAGGATACATGTATACAGCATGCAATGTTTGCATTGGGATAAGAACATCTATCCACCTTCCCAGAGATTTATCCTTCTGTGATGGTGGAAGCAGTCAACATTTTTTCTCCTAGCTTTTAGAAAATACAATATATAATCTTTGTCTGGAGTAACTCTGCTGTGTATTAGAATGCATTAGTCAGAAATTATTTCTCCTGCGAGAGTATAACTTAGTAACCAGTGACGAGTGTCTTCACACCTCATCTTTCACTCCTGCTGCCTCCCACTGCTGATGGTAACAGGCACTCTACTTTCAACTTCCTAAGATGAATATCTTTAGATATACATAGGAAAGAGCTATGTTTGCGGTGTGCTTGTCTTTCTGTGTCTGGCTTACTTCACTCAATAGAAAGACCTAGGGCTGGTGAGATGGCTCAGAGGGTAAGAGCACTGACTGCTCTTCCAAAGGTCCTGAGTTCAAATCCCAGCAACCACATGGTGGCTCACAACCATCCACAATGAGATCCGATGCCCTCTTCTGGTGTGTCTGCAGACAGCTACAGTGTACTTACATATAACGATAAATAAATCTTTTGTTTTTAAAAAAAGAAAGACCTGAAGTTCCAACCATGTGGCTGCACATGACAGTATTTTTCCCTTTTATGCCTAAATATATCCCATTTCATATACATACATATTGCATAGAATACTGTTTTATTTGCTTTGAGAAATCATTGTTAAATAGAACTCATCCCATGACTCCCTGTTAAGCAGAGCCTCTTTTGTTATGCAGATAGCACAAATCTGTTTAACATGAGGACTGTTTTAATATTTTTGTAAATTGGAAAAATGAAGCATTTTCCTCATTATACACACTTACATTTTCCATTTTATCAGCTCCGTGGTTGGCAGCTCCTATTTTATCATATAGAAGAACATGTACTGTCACGACTTTCCATCTAGTGTGTTGGAGTCAGTATCTTGCTCAGAACTGCTTCACAATCCACTCATAGCAATCTGCGTGAGTGTCATGAACTTGGGGCTCATCCTTTCCTCCTGCTTCTCACACTGAGGCACACTCTGTAGATCTCTATTCAGCCCATTTGATGTGTGATGCCATTTCATTCAGACGTTTCTTTGCTTATTTATTTTTTTATCCAGATGACCTGTCAGGAGGGAGAAAGTGGGATGTTGAAATCACCCACTATTACTGAGTTAGAGTTATTCTGTGTCGTTAACTCCAAAGTCTGCTGTTTATAAAATATCATGTGCCAGAGTTTGGTGTATATATTTTTCAGATTCCAATATCTTCTTCATTTATTGTTACCTGATCAAATGAAGTGTCCCTTATGACTTCTGATTTGTTGAATTTGAAGTCCATCTTGTTAGCTATCAGGTTAACAACATATGACTGCTTCCTAGACGCACTTTCTCGGAAGCCATTTTCATCCTTTCATGTTAAGGTGCTACCTGCTACCTGCTTCTGAAAGTATTTTTTTTTTCTTTTAGAAAACAGAAAGATGGATTTCATTTCTTTTTTTTTTTCCTGTTTTTTCGAGACAGGGTTTCTCTGTGTAGCCCTGGCTGTCCTGGAACTCATCACTCTGTAGACCAGGCTGGCCTCAAACTCAGAAATCCACCTGCCTCTGCCTCCCAAGTGCTGGGATTAAAGGCGTGGGCCACCACTGCCCAGTTGGATTTCATTTCTTGATCCTTCCACTAAACCTGTGTTTTTTTTTGTTTTGTTTTGTTTTTTTTTTTTTTTGATGGGGGAGTTGAAGCAATAGATACTTAAAGCTATTGGAAGATGTGTGTTGGTCACTACCATTCTGTTAATAACTGTCAGGTGGTCAAAGATCTTGACTTTTTCAGACTAAAGTTTACCCCAAGGAATCAGAGGATATCATATCAGAAGTTGATTACAATATCCCCTTGAAATATAAACTTGAACACTCTTTCTCTATTAGCTAGACTTGACTTAGGAAGGGGGCCCTCCAGGATGGTGTTTTGCTAGGAATGTGGTGGTCTAGAGCATCTAGTCCAGTCTAGAGCATCTAGTCCGGTCTAGAGCATCTAGTCCGGTCTAGAGCATCTAGCCCGGTCTAGAGCATCTAGCCTGGTCTAGAGCATCTAGTCCGGTCTAGAGCATCTAGCCTGGTCTAGAGCATCTAGTCTGGTCTAGAGCATCTAGCCTGGTCTAGAGCATCTAGTCTGGTCTAGAGCATCTAACCTGGTCTAGATCATCTAGTCCTTGCCATTCTTGTGCTCGGGACATGACAGAGAAAGAGTGCAGTGTGGAGATGACCACAGCCTTCACTCCATACGCTTTTGGAGAAGCAGTGTCCCCATTGATGCCTTCATAAAACCTGGATTTAGAGGACAGGAATCCAGGCTTCAGGTCCCTGGCCTTGACCAGTGCTCCATGTCCGTTTTCCAGATGGCATCCTGACACCAACTCTTGCGAAGGTCACACACAACCCTCCAATTTTCACAGCCAATGGCTTGTTCTCATGTCTCCCACCCTCTGTCTGTAGCCCTGGGAAACGAAAGGGAGATCTCACAGGTAGGGCTCCTTTGACTTCTAGACACTTCATGGTAAACTGCTTACTGAGTTGCTGGCCTTCGCTCTCTTCGGCCAGCAAGACTGGTTCTCTTACCTGCACACGATCCATCCGACTCTAGATTCTTCAGAAATGTTATCAAGCACTGACCTTCATTTGCAGTCACCAACATTGGAATCTTTAGGTTCTGTTTCTGAGCTGGGTAGCTTTCAGACAAACAAACTGAAATCTTGCACACCATAACAGGCTCTCTCCAACCCCTACTCTGTCTTCATTCACCACCAACAGCTTTCTTATAGCTCACTCTCTGTCTTCTGTGCTCCAATCCTGTCCTCTCATTCATGTCCCTCAGGTTCCTGCTTTTTGTTTCAACCCTGTTAGTCCACCAACACTGATTTTGCTGACGTAACTAGTAATTCCCAACTCCCGAATTCAGTGGGTATGTTTCAGGCTATCTTCATTTAACATCATTCTCTGGTTATGGGCAGTTCTCTTCTGTCTGACAGCCTAGCATTGAAACCCATGTAGTTCTTTTCTACTTTGTAGAGGGTATTGTTTGCAAATGTTCAGAAACCTGATGTTCCTTCTTTGCCAGCCCTCTCTTGCCCTAGAGATATCTCACAGTGACCTGATTGCTTCTGTATGTTAGGGCTACTTAGTTCTGTTTTGTTTGGGTCTTGAGATAATGTCTTAACTGCAAAGCTCAGATTGTCTCCCAACTTGAGATTTCCCTGCTTGCTGCCCACAAGAGTTGGGATTATAGGTGTGCATCAGTATGCCCAGTCTCTGGCCTTTTTTGATACATCACACGCTCTAAGAATAAATTAGAAGGAATTGGAGACAACGTTGTGTTCTATGGAAAACACCTTGTTATACTTTCTCAGTATTAAAAAGTTTTTTCAATACAGAGTTAATTGAGGTCTCTCTTAATGATTTTACAAGGACTCAGCAATACTGAAAAAAAAAAAGCCCAAAGGTAGCTATGTTCACTTCCTATGGATGCTAGAACAAATTAATACACAAACATAGTAGCTTAATATGACAGAAATTTGTTATCGCACAGTTTTAAAAGCCTGACATGTCAAATCACAATGACCAAAAGGCTAGATTTCCCCATCCTTTAGTGGCATCCACACTCCCCTGGGCTTGAAGCCCCAGTACTCCAATCTCTGCCATTAGTTTTTTCTTCTTTCATCCTTTCCTACACTGTGGGGAATTGGGCTATGCACAGATAGGTTGGTCTCCAGTTGAGCTGAGGTCTGAACCCCGAAGGGTGATAATTCACCTAAATGACATGGTAGGCATTCCCTCATGCTCCTGGAACTCTGGCTCCTGCCTAAGTTACCACCCCCAACAGCCTCAACAAGAGAAGCATGGCTAAAAGTCATGTAGGCAATGGCCCAAGCTTCTGACCTTCAGGCTAAACTCCTCCTCAGTTACCTAGCAACAGTAAAGACCATTAAAAAGGGCTGTTCAGCCCCACCCTGCTCTCTTACTTGTCTCTCTTACTTCTCACTCTCTTACCTCTTACTTACTTTCACGCCCTCTCTCCTCTCTCTTTGTCTTCTCTCCTCTCTCGTTGTCTTCTCCTCTCATCTCTCCTCTCTCTTACTCTCTAACCCTATCTCTCTCCCTTCTCTCTTTCCCCCTGCATTTCTATAATAAAGCTTTAAAACCATAGAGAGTAAGTATGTCTATGTTTCAGCCTACTGTGGTGTCCTTAAATGCATCCTAAGAACTGTGAGTGATGGTTTTTCATGAAGAATACTTGGATTTGCTTCGTGACTGTGAATGTTGATCAATGCATATACAAGGTAAAGATTATGCAGTACCTTACTGCCCACTGCTTTGTTGCTGAGCCAAACTGTGACATAGAGGATGTAGTTCAAAAGTAGTCCTTTTTTTTTTTTTTTTTTTTTTTTTTTATTTGTTTTTTTTTTTTTTTTTTTTTTTTTTGGATAAAAAGATTCATTCTTTTCTTAGGAACCTCCCTACTTGTATGCCTGTGCAGATGACAGGGAAGTGGTATCAAATACAAGTTTAGTATAAAGCACTAGATGAGCCCAATAAAATTCTCCAAGAAGATATATCTTTTAAGAAGATATATCTTATCATGCACTCTTCAGGTTTTCAAGGTAGATGGGAGGAGTGGGATTGTAATGGGTCCTAGGAATTAGGACTCCTATAGGATATGTGAAAATGGCCAGTCCTAAGAGTCCTGGTCCTAGGCTCCAAGAAAAGGCAAAATCTACACATGCAGATTTCTTGGCGTTCTGCTTTCCACAGGTCAGAAAACCACTGTGGATGAGATAGACATAATGACACCTCTCTCTTCCCAGTTCTGGTCCAAACTGTTAAAAAAATACACACACGCACACACATGTGCATGCACATGCGCACATGTAATTATTTTTCTTGATGAAGTGAAGCGTCTGGCCCAGTGCCAGGCATCACAAGCTGGGGTTCCTTTTTAGGTACCACCTTGTATTAATCACTTTTCAGTTGCTGTGATAAAACACCATGATTGGAAACGATTCAAGGGAGGAAGCGTTCATTTTTCCTTCCAGATTTCGGAGGGATAGAGTGCATCACGATGGGGGAAAGCATGGGAGCAGGCAACAGGAGCAGGGAGCGGGGCGATCCGATTTCCATCCATCCATACCCAAGAAGCAGGGAGAGAAAACAGGAAGTGGGAGAGACTATACAACTTCAAGACCATTGCCAGAGACTTATGTTCCCCTGCAAGGCTCTACCTCTTAAGGATTTCATATCTTCTCCAAGCCAGGCAACCTTACACCAGAGCCTATGGGGAATCAGCCATCAAAACCACTGCACAGCCCTGAGTGGGATGACCACAATCCATATAAATCCCATCTTAAATTCAACTTTGGAGAGTATGTTAAACTGAAGGGAGACTTGGAAATCCCAGATGAACACATGAAAGGTGAAGCCCCTCTTCACGGTTTCAGGAAATTATTGTGGGTCGTCCCACAGTGACCGGAAGCTTTTGCAACAGTCTTTCACTTGAACACGTGCAGAGAGGCAGGAAACATCCTTTAGCAGGCATCAGTGGTACTAGCCTTCCGGGTGGTATGTGAGAAGTTCAGCATCAGCCCTTGTTCTTGGAGAGAATACAAGATGGAGCCTACTGTGATGCAGGAAGGAACATATGTCAGGGCAATTAGTTAATTTACATAGATCAATTCCCCAGTTCCTAAATCCCAAACCTGGATATTTGTTCAGTTTTCAAGTGCTGCTTCCTACGTCATGTGTACAGCACTCTACAACAATTGGATATTCTTTGGAATAAATCCCCCCACACCTTAAAATAATCCTGTAAAAATGAAAATAAAACAGCTTTGCACTGATAGGAATTCTCACGTATGAGAAGGGAATTCAATAGTAGTAAAAGAGTGGATTTGTAAGGAATGAGTCACCAGTGGGAGGAGGGATGATATGTGTAGATTTTCAGACTGAAGGATGTTTATATGTCTAATAGTGTTAAAAATAAATGTGCAGATTTCTCCTTGCCACAAATGGGTGTGGTTTAGTCTGTTCCCTGGAGACTTATATGGGTTTGCTAAACGATCTGTGGTGGTTTGAATACACTTGGCTCTGGGATCTGCGCTATTAGGAGGTGTGACCTTGTTGGAGGAAGTGTGTCACTGTGAGGGTGGGCATTGAGACCCTCCTCTTAGGTTCCTGGAAGCCAGTCTTCTGTTTGTCTTCTGAATAAGGTGTTGAACTCTCAGCTCCTTCAGCGCCATGCCTGTCTAGACACTGCCATGCTTCCCACCATGACGATAATGGACTGAGCCAACAGAACCAGTCAGCCAGCCCCAGTTAAATGTTGTCCTTTATAAGAGTTGCCTTGGTTGTGATATCTCTTCGCAGCAATGAAAACCCTAATTACCCTAACTAAGACGTAGGGTCTCCGCTCTGGTGCCATTGCTTCTACTTGGTGAAATGTCCTTCTTTCCTTTCTTTCTTCTTGCCTCCTTCCCACCCTTCGTTCCTTCCCTTCTTCCATTTTTATAGTACTGCAGTGCAGGAAATACTTGAGGCATGGTATGTGCAATCTGAAGGACAACTGCAGTGAATGCGGGCATCAGGAACTGAGATCGGGGTTGGGCAACCCCACGCAGGGCAGAGGGTCTAGAGGAGGTACCCTGGCTCTTCTCTCTCTGGCCGGGGTCTCCTGAAGGTAAGATCAGAAAGACCTTACCAGGGACATACCAATATGCTCTACGGGTTTTAAATGGGTCTGGTGCCAGTTCAGGGAGGTGCCAGATTTATAAGTCAAAAGTCAAATTTTGTGTCCAATTCTCATAACCCGTAAAGTATTTTAAGCAGCCAACAGAATTTAATGTTTTAAAATTGTTTTTGAAACAGGAACTCTATGAAGTCCTGGCATCTCTGGATCCCCCATGGAGATTGGGCTGGCCTTATGCTCATAGATATCCATCTGCCTGTCTCTGAGTCTCAAGTGCTGGGCTTAAAGTCATGCACCAACACTCTTGGTTTTAAAAGGGTGGCTTGTTAACTGCTATAGTTGGTGGTATGAACCTGGAAGAGCCGAGTCTAAAATGAGGCAGACTAAAATTTTATACAATGGCCAACTTTATTCAGGGCATCACACAATTTATATTCTGAGGGTATTCTGAAGGTTAGGCAAGGTCATATGAGTTTAGTCTGTATGCAGTCCCAAGGGCAATCCGTGCTTGGAAGCATTTTTGAATAGCAAAAGCAAGCAGCAATGTGTAATTTGCTACAAACCCATTCTTATTTACCTGGGAGAGGCGTGAACAGTACACTCCAAGACCACATCCGTGTTATAGAGGAATAGAAGGTACAAAATAATATCCTCAACCTAGATCCATACATATGACAAGATTCCATCTTTCTTTGAGGCTGAATCCTTTTTTAATTTTTTTCGAGACAGGGTTTCTCTGTATAGCCCTGGCTGTCCTGGAACTCACTCTGTAGACCAGGCTGGCCTCGTACTCAGGAATCCACCTGCTTCCGCCTCCCAAGAGCTGGGATTAAAGGCATGTGCCACCACGCTCGGCGAGGCTGAATACTTTTTAACTGTGCATATATACCACACTTTAGTTTATAATTCATCATCATTGAGTGCCTACATGGAGTCCAGATCTTAGCTATAATAATAGTGCCCCATAAATATGGACATGCACCTACCTCTTTGATATACCAATTTTAGTTTTTAACAGAAGCCCAGAAATGGTATTGTAATAGTTTGTATGTGCTTGGCCCAGGGAGTGGCACTATTAGGAAGTATGGCCTTGTTGGAGTAGGTGTGCCACTGTGGGTGTGGGCTTTAAGACTTTTGTCCTAGCTGCCAGGAAGCTAGTCTTCTCCTAGTGGATTTCCATGGTGATGTAAAACTCTTAGCTCTTCTTGTACCATGCAGCCTGCCTACTGCCATTTTCCTGCCTTGATGATTTTGGACTGAACCTATAAGCCAGCCCCAATTAAATGCTGTCCTTATGAGTTGCCTTGGTCATGGTATCTGTTCACAGCAATAAAACCCTAACTAAGACACACACACACACACACACACACACACTTATATATATGTGTGTATATATATATTATATAGCATATATAATATAGTAGATCTCATTTTAGTTTCTGGAAGAACCTCCATATGATTTTCTATAATAACTCTACTCATTTGTATTCCTAGTAACAGTGTACAGGAATTCCTTCCTCACATCCTCACCAGCATTTCGCATTCATTATAATTCCTGAGGGACAGAATTCGATAACAATTGGCTTGCATATCAGCTTCTGCTGCAGAGAGTACAAGCCATCTGTCACAGTCAGGGAAAGCACCAGCAAGCATTTGTGGATGTGGTGGGTGGGGGTGGTGCTTCATTATTCTGAGAACAACCTGGTATCTCTGGGAGGGACTCATTTTTCACATAAACCCACCCACCACTGATAGAAAAGACTGACTGAAGAGATGGCTCAGTGGTTAACAGCACTGGCTCCTCTTGCAGAAGAACTGTGGTTTTTTTTTTTTTTTTTTTTTTTTTTGGTTTTTTTCTAGACAGGGTTTCTCTGTATAGCCCTGGCTGTCCTGGAACTCACTTCTGTAGACCAGGCTGGCCTCGAACTCAAAAATCCGCCTGCCTCTGCCTCCCGAGTGCTGGGATTAAAGGTGTGCGCCACCACGCCCGGCAGAAGACCTGCGTTTAATTCCCAGGACTCACATGATAGATAATAACCACCTGTCACTCTAGTTTCAGAGGATCCGGCACTCTCTTTTAGTCTCTGCAGATACCTCCCACATGTGGTGCACAGACATACAAGCTGGAAAAGCACCATGCACATAAAACAAATAAACTATTTTAACAGTGACTATGAAAAATAAGTAACTATGATAAAAGAAGTAGAGAAGCTGCTGCATTCATCTTGGTCTCTCTCTGAGCCCCTTATTTGCTTAATTGATGATTGAATCAATGGCAATGTGTTTGAGTGACCTGCTAAGGACAAAGCTAGCCTTGGCTCTGCAGAAACCAAGGGCAGTATTGAGTTTCTTTTTTGAAAAGTATCTTATTTATAATTATGTGCATGTGGAAGAGGCATATGCATATGAGTGTAGTTCCCTGTATGTTGGAGGCGTGGGATATTGGGAGCTGGAGTTACAGATGCTTGTGAACCACCTGGTGTGCTGAGAACTCAGATTCTATGCAAGAGCAGCTCAGTTTCTTTTTTCTTTTTTTTTTTAATATTTATTTATTATTATATCTAAGTACACTGTAGCTGTCTTCAGACACTCCAGAAGAGGGGGTCAGATCTCGTTACAGATGGTTGTGAGTCACCATGTGGTTCCTGGGATTTGAACTCCGGACCTTCCGAAGAGCAGTCAGTGCTTTTAACTGCTGAGCCATCTCTCCAGCCCACAGTCCATGTTTTTAGCTGCTAAGACATCTCTCAGGCCCCTTCTACCAATTATGCTATGCAGAGCTGGGAGTGTGGAATGATCACTTTTAAAAAAAAAATGATCCTGAACCAATGACTTGTGTTGTAAGATCAAGAATCGACAAATGGGACCTCTGTACTGGCTAATTTTGTGTCAACTTAACACAGCTGGAGTTATCACAGAGAAAGGAGCTTCATTTGGTGAAATGCCTCCATGAGATCCAGCTGCAGGGCATTTTCTCAGTTAGTGACCAAGGGGTGGGACCATCTCTGGGCTGGTAGTCTTGGGTTCTATAAGAGAGCAGGCTGAGCAAGCCAGAGCAAGCAAGCCAGTAAAGAACATNCCTCCATGGCTTCTGCATCAGCTCCTGCTTTCTGACCTGCTTGAGTTCCAGTCCTGACTTCTCTTGGTGATGAACAGCAGTATGGAAGTGTAAGCTGAATAAACCCTTTCCTCCCCAAACTGCTTCTTGGTCATGATGTTAGTCCAGAAATAGAAACCCTGACTAAGACAACCTCATAAAATTGCAAAGCTTCTGTAAGGCAAAGGACACTGTCAATAAGACAAAAAGGCAACCAACAGATTGGGAAAAGAGTTTTACCAATCTACATCCAATAGAGGGCTAATATCTAATATATACAAAGAACTCAAGAAGTTAGATTCCAGAGAAACAAATAACCCTATTAAAAATGAGGTACAAAAATGGGGTACAGAGCTACACAAAGAATTCTCAACTAAGAAATACCAAATGGCTGAGAAGCACATAAAAAAATGTTCAACATCCTTAGTCATCAGGGAAATGCAAATCAAAATAACCCTTAGATTCCACCTCACACCAGTCAGAATGGCTAAGATCAAAAACTCAGGTGACAGCAGATACTGGCAAGGATGTGGAGAAAGAGGAACACTCCTCCATTGTTGGTGGGATTGGAAGCTTGTACAACCACTCTGAAAATCAGTTTGGCGGTTCCTCAGAAAATTGGACATAGTACTGCCTGAGCACCCAGCAATACCACTCCTGTGCATATACCCAGGAGATGCTCCAACATGTAATAAGGACACATGATCTACTATGTTCATAGCAGCATTATTTATAATAGTCTGAAAGAACCTAGATGTCCCTCAACAGAGGAATGGATACAGAAAATGTGGTACATTTACACAATGGAGTACTACTCAGCTATTAAAAACAATGAATTTATGAAATTCTTAGGCAAATGGATGGATCTAGAGGATATCATCCTGAGTGAGGTAACCCAATCACAAAAGAACACACATGATATGCACTCACTGATAAGCGGATATTAGCCCAGAAGCTCAGAATAACCATGTTACAATTCACAAACCACATGAAACTCAAGAAGAAGGAAGACCATAGTGTGTATACTTCTATCCATCTTGGAAGGAGGAACTAAATACCCATGGAAGGAGTTACAGAGACAAAGTGTGGAGCAGAGACTGAAGGAATGACCATGCAGAGACTGCCTCATACAATCATCCATACAATCCATCCTATATACAATCACCAAACCTAGACACTATTGTGGATGCCACCAAGTGCTTGCTGACAGGAGCCTGATATAGCTATCTTCTGAGAGGCTCTGCCAGTGCCTGACAAATACAGAAGTGATTGCTCACAGCCATCCATTGGACTGAGCACAGAGTCCCCAATGAAGGAGCTAGAGAAAGGACCCAAGGAGCTGAAGGGGTTTGTAGCCCCATAGGAGGAACAACAATATGAACTAACCAGTACCCCCAGAGCTCCCTGGGACTAAACCACCAACCAAAGAAAACACTTGGTGGGGACTCATGGCTCCAGCCGTATGTGCAGAAGATGGCCTAGTCAGTCATCAATGGGAGGAGAGGCCCTTGGTCCTGTGAAGGCTCTATGCCCTAGTGTAGGTGAATGCCAGGGCCAGGAAGCAGGAGTGGGTAGGTTGGTGAGCAGGGGGACGGGGGAGGTCATAGGGGGAGGGGGTTTTCGGAGTGGAAACTAGGAAAGGGCATAACATTTGAAATGTAAATAAATAAAGTATCTAATAAAAAATGAATATTAATAAAATGTTCATTTTTAGGCTATAAATACTATCTGTGTTTCCTTATATGCTATTTAATAAAGTAGAAATTCCTATTGCTTTTTTTCGGGAAACAATTGTTTTTTCATCTTTTTTAGAGGTGAAATGTAACTACATTTGTTTCTGGGAAAGTTCATAATTATATCAAAGGACTTAGTTGTTGATGTTCCTCTATCTATCCAGGAATATCTAAGTAAATAAAAACCTGTAGAAGCTGAAATATGTTGTCAAAGTGGAGGAGCATGCCTATATAATGCCTATAGTTCAGCAATCTCTAAGTGTAATCTACCTACAACGTAGCTCTCTCTGTGGATGGTTGTTATTCAGCTCAGGGAATAATGAGAAGGAAAAAGTCTGTCTGCACACACACTATTTTCTACCCGAGATTGGTTGAATCTGTTGATGTGTAGCCCAGTAACACAAATGATGGACTGTATGTGGAACGTTCCTTTTGGCTTGGTGTTTAGCAGTACATCTACTTTGGGCTCAATGTTATGATATATGTTTGACATGGAAAATAGAATCATATAGAGTTTTAGGGGTTTATTTAATGTCTGAATTAGTATGAAAAAAGAGTTGGGAGTTGATACTATAAATAAGCCCAGAAAACAAATTCTGAGGCAACGAACCAAGCCGTGAAAACCGTGCTAAGTCCTAGGGCTGCATAACTGAGTCTCCCTCTTCTCTCCTCTTCCTAAAAACACTAGATCCACATTTTTTTCCCTCCAGTTTTTCCTTTCCTTTTTTCCTAGTTGGCTGAAGAAATTTGGGAGTTTGACATTCACTCTCCCATTTCTGATACTGGCTGTTACAGCCTGGCCTAGGAATAAACACAGTGACATCTTTTGCTTGTGTAGAGCTAAGCCAGCACAACTTTCAAGGGCGGGGCAGCGGTGTTGCTGAGACCACCACTTTTATAGCCTGCTACTCACTAACCAGCGGTGTGGGCAGCAACTCGTTCTACTGAGATGAGACCGGATTTTACTCCTGAGCAGTCACAGACACATTCCCCATTTTGCATTCTAAAATGCATCTAATGGATACCTTACTTCATTCCTTTAGTATCTTATAAGTACTCAAGACACACTTGGGATGTTCCAGATCTGCTTGCAAAGCTCTGGAGGAAGAGGAGACTCTCCTGGTTCCAATAGAGTCACTTTATATCAAAGAGACATTAAGTTGTTGGAGCCCTAGCAAGCAGAGTTACTGATACTAACATTTTAAAAGTAAATTGCAACAGGGGGCTTGGGAGAGGGCTCAGTGGTTAAGAGCACTGGCTGCTCCTGTAGACCACCTAGGTTTGATTCCCAGCACTTACATGGTGGTTCAGTCTTCTGTAACTCCAATTTCAGGGATCTGGTGCCCTCTTATGATCTCCATGAGCACCAGGCATGTCCACGGTATGTGTACATACATGAAAGGGTAACAGCTAGACATATACAATTTTAAACTCTTAAAAAATAAAATGTTATGATATTAATATTGTATTACAGTAGTGCCATCTCTTTTTCTTCTTCTTAAGGAAGGGTTTCTAAACTTTCATATCTTGAGATTATGAACATCCTTGCTTTAAGTATGAACCAAAGTGGTTCTTTATAATGAGGCTCTGGATTTTGGCTCAGCTGCTGTGAACTTGACAGGAGGACAGAAGACACCCAAGCACAAGATCCGCGTGGGGAAAGTCTCCTGCTCTAGAGACTGTCTTCCTGGTATTTCCCAAGGTTTAGTATCTGCGTCCTTCAGACCCTCCTTCCTTCCTCTTTGCTTCCTTCCTTCCTTGAGTGTTATTTGCATTTGTGTTGGTCTGAAGACAGAAACAGGGATCCTATCATCCGGCCTTCACTAACAGTGGATGTAAATCCACTGTTAATGTTGCAAAATGCTCATAATGTCAAAGTGGCATTAGAGCCAGTTTTAATATCCTGGCCGGTGTGTCATGATCTCACTGGGGAGCCCTGGTTCTGTTTGTTTGCATCTTCCCAAATAGAAACTCCATGTTCCTTAAGGAATATGTCCCCACTCCTCCCCACCCCAGCTCTTGGAATCATCTTCTTTCTGTCTCATGAACCTGACTGTTCTATATATTTCAGACAAGCAGATTCACACCACATTGGCCCTTCTGGGTTCAGTAACGTTATCGAGTCTTGGAACTTTCTTCCTTTTTCAACTTGTAGAATGCCCCATTGTCTGTCTGTGTACGTTTGATTTGTCTGTCAGACCGCCTGGAGATGGACACTTGGTCACTCCCTCAGTTTTGCTACAGGCTGTCTTCTCCCTTGCAGCTTCACAGGGGTTCACAACAGTACGCGAGGGCTGTACTTCCTACCTACATCATGACACATGCCTCTTATTAGCAGTTCATTTCTTTTAACTAACAGTCATCTTTCTGGTATGAAGTACCATCTCTGAATGGTTTTTCTTTGTGTTTCCATAGTGATTTGTAGCATCACACATCTTTTTCATGAGCTAGTGACATCTTTGGAGCTGTGTTCATCCCAGTCCTTGGGATATTTTTTTTAGCTGAGACTCTAGTATTCTGTTGTACCATGAGTAACAGGGAGTTTTAAGTGGTATTAACCTCTTACTGGTTGTCTGACTTGCCAGTGTTCTTTACCATTCTCTAGGCTGCTTTCTCCTTCTCTTAATAGAGCCTAAATGCTTAGAATGTTAGGTGCATCATCTCTGAATGAACACAGACCCCGTAGCCCTCTGCTGTATGTGTGTTGGGGGCCTCATATCAACTGGTTTATGCTGCCTCTTTGGTGTTCCTATGTTTGAGAGATCTCAGGGGTCCACATTAATTGAGACTGCTGGTTCTCCTACAGGGTTGCCCTTCTCAGCTTCTTTCAGCCCTTCCCTAATTCAACAACAGGAGTCAGCTGCTTCTTCTGTCCATTGGTTGCGTGTAAATATCTGCATCTGACTCTTTCAGCTGCTTGTTGGGTCTTTCGGAGTGCAGTCATGATAGATCCCTTTTTGTGAGCATTCCATAGCCTCAGTAAGTGTCAGGTTTTGGGACCTCCCCTTGAGCTGGATCCCACTTTGGGCCTGTCACTGGACCTTCTTTTCCCCAGGCTCCTTTCCATTTCCATCCCTGTAATTCTTCCAGACAGGAACAATTATGGGTCAGAGATGACTGTGGGATGGCAACCCCATCCCTCACTAGATGCCCTTTCTTACTGCTGGAGGTGGGCTCTATAATTTCCCTCTTCCTATTCTGTTTCATCAAAGGTCCCTCCCTATGAATCCTGGGATTCTTTCACCTCCCAGGTCTCTGGTGCATTCTGGGGATCCCCCCAACCTCCTATATCCTGAGGTTGCCTGTTTACATTCTTTCTGCTGGCCCTCAGGGCTTCAGTCCTTTTCCCTCAACCAATACCAGATCAGGTTCCCCTCTACACTCCCCAACTGCCCCCCTCCACATTCTCTCCCAAGTCCTTTTCTTCTTCTCTCCCTCTCTCCCTCCCCACTTGTGACTGCTTTCTTCTCTCTCCCAAGTGGGACTGAGGCATCCTCACTTGGGCACTTCAGCTTGTTGAGCCTTTTGAATTCTGTGGACTGTATCTTGTGTATTCTGTATGGGTTTTTCTTTTTTTCTTTTTTTTTCTTTTTCTTTTTGGCTAATATCCACTTATTAGTGAGTATATACCATGCATGTCCTTTTGGGTCTGAGTTACCTCCCTCAGGATGATATTTTCTAATTCTATCCATTTGCCTGCAAAAGTCAGGATGTCCTCATTCTTAATAGCTGAGTAGTACTCCATTGTGTAAATGAGCCACCTTTTCTGTATCCATTCTTCTGTTGTGGGACATCTGGGTTGTTTCCAGCTTCTGGATATCACAAATAAGGCTGCTATGAAAATAGTGGAACATGTGGCATGATGGGGCATCTTTTGGGTATATTCCCAAGAATAATATAGCTGGATTTTCAGGTAGATCTATTTCCATTTTCTAAAGAACTTCCAGATTGATTTCCAGAATGGTTGTACCAGTTTGCAATCTCACCAGCAATGGAGGAGTGTTCTTCTTTCTCCACTTCCTCTCCAACACGTGTTGTCACCTGAGGTTTTGATCTTAACCATTCTGACTGGTGTGAGGTGGAATCTCAGGGTCATTTTGATTTGCATTTCTCTGATCACTAAGGACTTTGAACATGTCTTTAGGTGTTTCTCAGCCATTCACGATTCCTTAGTTGCGGATTCTTGGTTTAGTTCTATATCCCATTTTTTGATTGGGTTGTTTGGTTTTTTGGTGATTAACTTCTTGAGCTCTTTATATATTCTGGATATTAGCCCTCTATCAGATGTGGGGTTAGTGAAGATTTTTTTCCCAATCAGTAAGATGCTGATTTGTCTTATCGATTATGTCCTTTGCCTTACAGAAGCTTTCCAGTTTCACGAGGTCCCATTTATCAATTCTTGAGCTTAAAGCATGAGCCACTGGAATTCTGTTTAGGAAATTTCCCCCTGTGCCAATGAGTTCAAGGATCTTTCCCACTTTCTCTTCTATTAGATTAAGTGTGTCTGGTTTTATGTTGAGGTCCTTGATCCACTTGGACTTGAGCTTTGTACGAGATGACAAATATGGTCTACTTTCATTCTTCTACATACAGACAGCCAGTTAGACTAGCACCATTTATTGAAGATGCTTTTTTTTTTCCATTGTATATTTTTGGTGTCTTTGTCAAAGATCAAGTGACAGTAAGTGTATGCTTTTATTTCTGGCTCTTCAATTCTATTCCATTGATCAACATATCTGTCTCTATGCATGCTATATACCATGCAGTTTTTAATCACTATTGCTCTGTAGTAAATCTTGAGGTCAGGGATTTTTTTTTTTTTTTTGCCTTTCCAGATCAATATGAGAATTGCTCTATCCATGTTTTTAAAGAACTGTGTTGGGATTTTTGTGGAGATTGCGTTGAGTCTATAGATTACCTTTGGTAGGATGGCCATTTTTACTATGTTAATTCTGCCAATCCATGAGCATGGGAGATCTCTCCATTTTCTGAGATCTTCGATTTCTTTCTTTCTTTTTTTTTTTTTTAATTAATTTATTTATTTATTATATGTAAGTACATTGTAGCTGTCTTCAGACACACCAGAAGAGGGCGTCAGACCTCACTGGGGGTGGTTGTGAGCCACCATGTGGTTGCTGGGATTTGAACTCAGGACCTTCAGAAGAGCAGTCAGTGCTCTTACCCATTGAGCCATCTCACCAGCCCCTTCGATTTCTTTCTTAAGAGACTTGAAGTTATTGTCATACAGGTCTTTCAATTGTTTGATTAGAGTTACCCCAAGATATTTTATACTATTTGTAGCTATCGTGAAGGGAATTGTTTCCCTAATTTCTTTCTCAGCCTGTTTAGAATCTTGATGATGTCCAATTTATCTGTATTTTCTTTAGTTGTCTGTATTGTTTGTGTCACATTCAGCAAGTTGTTGTCAAATAGCTTTGCTGATGATTGACATACATTCTAAATTATAAACTTGAATTATATACTAAATATAGATAAATACAAGTTCTAAAAGAATGAGACAAAATTATGTTTTTCTATGCATTATCATTGATTGAGTAAACCATGTTGGTTTTTTAAAAAACAGAACTTGATTTTAAGTTCTGGTTGTAAATTTTGTTTCTTTGCATAGTTTTATTGCCCATGGTAGTCACCCCTCAAGAGAGCTTTTGTCCAAGGCAAGGAAGCTCAAGTCTAAAGAAAGGAAGGAGATGTCTAAAGTGAGTATGTCTGTGTTCAGTGCAAACACGTGCATGCCCAGTAGGAAGATAGTGGCACTCAGTGCAAGGATACATTTTCCCAATTTGAAGTTGCCTATGCCCAAGGCAAGACCACTTATGTCCTATAAAAAGATGCTTATGTACAATACAGTGGTGCTAGTTTCCAAGTCAAGGATGTCCATTGCCATGTTTATGTATGTCATAGGTTGTATCTATTTCAGGTTATGTTGGTCTTTAATTTCCACTTCATGGGTTATGAAAAAAAAATTCTAGTGGAAGTTCCTCACAGATATCCATTATCCCTTATATCAAGTCAGTTATGTGTGCTAAGTCATCCAAATGGTCTACGTTTTATAATATTTTATAAATTGTTCCAAGCTTACTGAAATTCCACCAGTAGTCAAATAGACTTCAATTTTTAAATTTTCAATTCTAAAATTGTGAAAGAAGGGTCATTGCAGGTGGAACACTTCATTTTAAATTCCATGTTTGTAAAGTGATAGAATTAATTCCAAATCCATTTTCCAAAATATTCTCCTCTATAGCACATCTTCTTTAAGAAGTGGCAATCTCTCATTCATTATTAATGTGGTAGCCTTATGCTGAAGGAAGTAATTAAAAGTATTTATGGCTGTTTTGAGTCATCTCATTTCCTGACACCTTCTTGTCATCATGGACAGCAATTCTAGGCATGATGTTTTGTATAATAAAGAAGTACAGTAATGACTTTTTAGTAAGTTTTCTAGGTATTTTGCCAAAAATACCCCTCTATATCATTCAAAAGTTAGGGCTATTTTCCATGCTATTGCAAGTAGTGAAAAGTCCATTATACTTCAGAATTCTTGTTTTTGTGCAAAGTGGAAACATTTTTCAAAACTACTTCTAGCACTTAGCACATTCCTGGAACATGTTGATTGTGGATATTGTAAAATAAAATTTATTTGTGGGGAAGTCTCTTTGACTGTACCCCAGAATGTGTTTTACAACATTTAAATCAGCCTTTAAATTAAGAATAGTATAAAAATATAAATAGCTTTCTGTTTTTTTAAAGGTGCAACAGAAAAAATATCTTCTTTGTTGCGTTTTAGTTGTGTACAAAATGAGTTACTTTTTACTTCCTAGAGCCCCACTAGGGTGGGGCTGTCACAGTGGTACTCCTAGGACCCCTTTTTCTTGTGTGTCTGTGCGGGAAACTTTCCTGTTCTGTACAGTCTGTATGGCTTCATCTGTGTTTTCAGAGAAGTTTCAGGTGTATTATGAACATTTAGCTTGTCTCCGTAGAGTATTATTTGAATTTCAATAGATTTTTTTTCAACACAATTGGAAGAATAAGCAGTTAACAGTTGCCCAATCATGTCTGACTTTGCTTTTCATCTTTCAGAATTAAGTTAGAAGACTCCAAAGACACTTTAGAATATTTTCACTACTGTGATGAATTTTGTGAACACCAAGGATTGTGGGCTGGAGGCCAGCCAGGGCTTCGGAGACCTTGTCTCAAACAAAACAAAACAAGACAACAACAATAAAACAAAACAACAAACAATGTAGAAAACTTGGATTTCCTGCAAGATAGATAGCCATCAAACAATGGGCCTGGAGTTGACAGCAGGAACTGGAGTAGACATCAAGGAGATCTTCAGACAGGTAGGGTAACACAATGCAACTGTACCTTAGCCAAAAAGACCTACCAAACAGGAAGAGTAATCTCAGGACACTGAGCAGCAAAAGCGATGGGTGGGAGGTGACATAAGATCTTACCTTCTGGGCCTCTCCACGAGAAGTACAGTTTGTTTCTAGACATGCGGACCATCTCCAAAGGTCAAACAGGACAACTGCCTTGGAGCATTCTATCAGAGGGTAGATGGAGAAGTGATCCATCTGCAACCACTACTTGCTGTAATCTTTCACTGAACAAAATTTATGCCGAGTACTGACTCCTCCATACGTCTGGATCCCATCTCCCAGCACATTCTGGAAAGCTAGATTCCATGCCGTGTAGCGTGGTATCTGCTCTGAGGCTGGATAGGAAGAGAAGTCAGAGATACTAGGTGTGAGCCGCAAGCAGCAGAACTGCATAGCGCATCTACAATTGGTCATTGCAGCAAAGGCTGGGGCAGGAGCTGATCAAGGCTGCTTAGAACAGAACAGGGGAACAGCAAGGGGGGTGTTAGGACACCGTGTTCAAGGCAAGGGACCATGATTCTCTCCACTGAGGCTAACAATAGGACTGGAAAGAAAGGGTCTCAGTGACCCTGAGGTTGGACATGAGGTACAAGCCAGAGACAAAGGCCATTCTTTGATTTCATAGATGAGGCAGCAAAGAATTCAGGAGAAAATAGTTTTCTTTTCTGCCACACCAAGTTTGAGAATGTTAGAAAATCCAAGAGAGCAGAGAGCGAGCATAAGCGCAGGGATAGCTGGGAACTCTCAACTGAAAAGGAAACTGTAGGTAAGAATGAAGTTGTCACAGATGCAGTGGCCTCAGGATGGACACCGGGGCTCACCGAGCTCAGTGGGGGAACAGGTAAGAGGAGATAGAGGAAGAGGTGGAACAAGATGTAGCAGAACTGAATCCCGAGGCCTAGAGTAGAGGCAGTGAAGAACCCCAAGGAGAGGGCTCTGTATATGGGGTTCAGTCAGGAAAGGCCAGATAAGGAGAGGACTGAGCCATAATCATCATGATGCTGTTCGTATTCTTAGCAGAGAAGTTTAATAATGCTGGCAGATACTAGACACTTGTGGGCGTCTTAGTCAGGGTTGGTATTCCTACACAAAGCATCATGACCCAGGAGCAAGTTGGGGGGGAAAGAGGTTATTCAGCTTCCACTTCCACATTGCTGTTCATCACCAAAGGAAGTCAGGACTGGAACTCACACAGGACAGGAATCTGGAGGCAGGAGCTGATGCATAAGCCAGGGAGGGATGCTTGTTTCCCCTGGTTTGTTTAGCTTGCTTTCTTATAGAACCCAAGACTACCAGCCCAGGGATGGCACCACCCACAATGGGCCCTCCCCCTTGATCACTAATTGAGAAAATGCCTTACAGCTGGATCTCATGGAGGCATTTCCTCAAGGGAGGCTCCTTTCTCTGGGATAACTCTAGCGTGTGCTAAGTTGACACACAAAACTGCCCAGTACAGTGGGGTCATAGTGAAAGTGAAACAGAAATGAAGACAGACACAAGAACACAGCCTGAACAGTGTGAAGGGACAGAAGGAGAAACTTACTGGCAGATGGACAGGCAGGATTCAGAGAACTTCATTCTTCCGGGTTACCATTTTAAGATTTTCATAGGCTGAAAGAGTGAGCAGAGAGAGCCACGCTGTAGTTACAGGAGAGAGAAGTGTGCAAAGGCATTGTTTCGGGCGCCAGGTTTCTCCATGTGTCAAAAAATGAGAGGGGCAGGGAACGGGAGGGATTTCTCCTAATTTCAGTGTTGGTGAAGGAATAAATCAAGATATTGATATTAGACTTCAGGTCCCAGAGGATCCGGTAAACGAGTCACAAGTAGCAGGGAAGCTGGGCTCAGATAAACATCAGAGGCTGATATGCAGGCTAATCAGGCCAAATCTGCATAACTCATCCATAAAAATGTCTGCAGCCATCAGATTTTATTTCCATCCAACTCTGAGTGCAGACATTTAAAACAGCTGAATATTTTATTAACCAGACAAAAAGTTTATCCAAAAACTTCCCGTAAGGAGAAGCTTGAGTCTAACCCCCCCCATGTCATATTTCTTTGTGACAGATGCTTCTCATTCCGAGTTCTTATTTACATAGAGCACAGACATATTGTCATTACAGATAATTAGTCTTAAAAGCATTAGCTTTCCTAACACTTGTTTTAAATCTCTCATTCATCCATTAGCCTGTTAAGAAAAATATGCTCGTCGTGAGGTCGTGGATCTGACTGTATTTCTACTCAGATGCTGAAGAAGTTTGATGACTCCACTATTCCAGATTTTTAATCTGCCTTGAATTTTTTTTTCCTGTGAAGATTATTGAGTCACAAAATTCGGTGAGAGGTCCCTGAAATATCAGATGACAGATTTGGGTCGGGGCGTCTGTCTATATTAAATGATGAGCAAATGACAATATTTTAAGGTTGGAAGGAGAAAGTTTTTCAGAATTTTTTCAACTCATCTATTTCTTTAATGACAGCATTTAAAAATTAAATTATTGCATTTGGGTAGAAAATACAACACATGGTAACCTTTCTGTAAAAGAACATATTGCAAGCAGGGACTCAGTTGGATCCATTGTACAGCATCTCTTTGGTGTGTTTTAAGAAAGGCTTCAGTGCACTGCAGTAGTAAAAATGCTCTCCTAGGCGGGTACAGAGTTTTGTTCCAATTCCAAGATTAGCTGTAATTTAGCTGATGGATACATTGTTAAATTTATTAAACTTTCTGTAGGCATGGCCAAACACCTACATTCATATTAATTTTTTTTCTTTCTCTGTAAGACACTAGTAAAACTATTACTACACATTTCTCTATGTTATAAAACCTTAGGAAGGGCACCTGGGTATGGTGGCATCTCAGGAGGAAATGGTGGCAGGGAGATTGCTGTGAGTTAGAAGCTAACCTGGGCTACCCAATGATTTCAGGACCAACCTGGGATGCAGAGTGAGCATTTATCTCACAGTTAACAAAAACAGAATTATACGGAAAAGGAAAATGTGAAATAGACATTTTGGGGTTATCAGAGGAAAGGGAGAGAAGAGAATATTTGATATCGACCAGGGAGTTTCTAGAATGACTGAAACACATGGATACTTAGATTTTAGAATAAAATTGGAATTGGAAGCACATAAAGTAAAATAACTCTACAAATATGTATCAATATCATGGTAGCTTTAAGGCCTCCATATAAGAAGGACTAGAAGTAAGTAGCCTGTGTTGTTTGCTTGGGTTCTTCATTTCTAGTGAGCTCTGGAGTCAACCGGAAAGCCATAAAGAGTGCAGACACGACCTTTCTTCTCTAAGACTGATTCAGGTGTGCCCAACGGCAGGATTTGGGACCCGTGTTTCTAACTAGCTTACAAGTCACACTCTAGAGTGACACTATCACTATTGACAGTACACAGGTTGTGTTCTTGTGTCTGATTTCATTTCTGCTTCACTTTCACTATGACCCCACTGTGTCCAGCATCTGCCAGGATTCTGAATTCCCAGAAAGGAGGGTTGCAACCAAAGAATTTTCTTTCACATTTGGACAGATGATTTTGGTAGGAATAAAATAAATGGACTGAAAGAGAGCAAACATAACAAGGAGAGCTGAGAGCCATGGAGATGTCTCAGTGGCTAAGAGCACTTGTTGTTTTTTCAGAAGACCCGGGTTACATTCTCAGCACCCACATAGCAGCTCACAGCTGTCTCCAGCCCCAGGGGATCTGACACCCTCTTCTGCCCTTTATGGGCACTGCATGTTTGTAGTGTGTGTGTGTGTGTGTGTGTGTGTGTGTGTGTATGCATGCATGCAAATACTCATAAACATAAAGTTTTCCAAGAAGATACAACCATATATGAAGATACATCCATATATTAAAATGCATTACATTTCAACACATTTTCATGTAAATGTCTTAGAAAACTGAGAACAGAAAGGGAGACCAAAATCTATCTACAAAAATCCCGTAGTAAATATTCTTCCTGACAAATCATTAGAAACATACTGTTTCTAATTCAGACAAGAGGGCTAAGGATGCCGCTCAGTGTTAGAGAATTTGCCTAGAATGGGCAAGACCTTGACGCTGATTCCCAGTAATTCTCCACTTCCATTCCCCCTTAAAAAAAAAAAAAAGGAAAATCTAGTGAAAAAAATAGGCTAGCTATAACAGCATGTCTTCAGTATGGAACTGGAGACATAAGAACACAGAAAGACATAAGAAAGAAAAGCTAAAGTTGTAATTAATCATAGGCAATGATTATTTACATTAAAACTTAAAAATGTGAGCAAGGTCACTGCTGCATTTATAATGAGTGCATACTTAAGAAGAAAGTTATTTATTTTTTTTAATATGAACATAATTTTAATGGGTTAGTCATTAGAGTTTAAAAAGAGTAAAAGCTGTTCATTTCTTCAATGAAATCTGTTTCTTTTTAACTCTAGGCACAGAGTTATTAAAAACCTCCTTCAGATATTATAATGTAATGTAAAAGAAGGATACAGAAAAGAATAATTAAAATGAACAGTATAAAATAGGAATGCTAGTTGTCTGAAGACAGCTACAGTGTACTTAGATATAATAATAAATAAATCTTTAAAAAAATAACTTTCTTCCAGCTTCAGTGCTGTAGCTGGAAGAAAGTTATTCTTTTAAAGATTTATTTATTATTATATTATTTATTATTATATCTAAGTACACTGTAGCTGTCTTCAGACACACCAGAAGAGGGTGCCAGATCTCATTATGGATGGTTGTGAGCCACCATGTGGTTGCTGGGATTTGAACTCAGAACCTTCGGAAGAGCAGTCGGTGCTCCTAACCACTGAGCTATCTCTCCAGCCCTTTTTTTGTTTGTTTTAAAAGATTTATTTATTTATTATATGTAAGTACACTGAAGTGACGTTAGACACTCCAGAAGAATGTGTCAGATTTCGTTACGGATGGTTGTGAGCCACCATGTGGTTGCTGGGATTTGAACTCAGAACCTTCGGAAGAGCAGTCGGTGCTCCTAACCACTGAGCTATCTCTCCAGCCCTTTTTTTGTTTGTTTTAAAAGATTTATTTATTTATTATATGTAAGTACACTGAAGTGACGTTAGACACTCCAGAAGAATGTGTCAGATTTCGTTACGGATGGTTGTGAGCCACCATGTGGTTGCTGGGATTTGAACTCAGAACCTTTGGAAGAGCAGTCGGTACTCTTAACCACTGAGCCATTTCTCCAGCCCGTGAATTTTATTCTATCTTCAAGGCCACTATTTAGGAACTGTTATGACAGTTAAAGTAGGAACAGACTGTAAAGATCAAGTCAAAGAAAGTAAAAACATGACTTAAGGCATATGAAGTTATCACATTCTGCTTGTAATGTACATGTATAAATTTTCCCAATTGTTTGCTTTACTCAACGTTGCTTGTCTATGTAATAAAACCTCCCCCACACTAGAAATGATGGTGTTGTCAACTACGCTCATTAACAACGAGTAATGCTGAATGCTCAGTGGTACTATTTAGAATGAAACATTTAAGTCTGTGAATATATAGTGATTTTGGTACAACATTCTATAACACTGCCCAAAAAGTCACTTTGAAAGATGGCCATATGGAACAACAATATGAACTAACCAGTACCCCCAGAGTTGTGCCTCTAGCTGCATATGTAGCAGAAGATGGCATATTCAGCCATCATTGGGAAGAGAGGCCCCTTGGTCTTGCAAACTTTATATGACCCAGCACAGGGGAACACCAGGGCCAAGAAGTGGGAATGGGTGGGTAGGGGAGCAGGGTGGGGGGAGGGTATAGGGGACATTCGGGATAGCATTTGAAATGTAAATGAAGAAAATATCTAATAAAATAATTAAAAAAAGAAAGATGGCCATACTTGATAAATTACTCAAAACTGTCTGACAAAAAGAGAAAGTTGAGATAAAGCAAATAAGGTGGTCAAAGCAAAAACATTAAACACCTTCAAATCCATCTAGCTAAAAGCCACTTTGAACCAACGCCTTCCCCTAACCCAGTAGCCATCCCACCGTGGCCTCTAGCAATAGATTTTCTTTATTGTTTCTAAATTTTTCACAAGTTTTGACCCCTAGTCTATGAAGGCTGATGTCCTAATACTTTGATTTCTTAAACATAGTCTAAGGAGCAAGTTACATTGCAGATGAAGTCGCAGTAGCTGCTAATGGGCAACTATTGGTTGTAGAGTTTGTTAGATTTTTGTTAATCTTTTCCATAACCCTTTCAAGCAGTTGTTAAAATTTTATGAGTGACTTGTGAGATAATGAATCCCTTCTACTGGTATAAAAACTGTATGTGGACAAGAGAAACTCTTAGTTCAGAAAAGAGGAAACAAACTAACTCTCCTCTTGTGATTTTCCTTGGGTGTCCATGAAGTTTGAGGCTTTGCTGGAGGGGGAAGAGCCAGGTTTTGTGGTGTTCAGTGTTTAGCTGTTATGACATTCTGCATACCAACTGCCACACTGTAAGGGCATCTTCGTTTGAGTTTACTGGCCCACGGGACCCTCGTGGTCAAGAGCTTGCGGTAGCTCCTTCAGTTGCAGAAGTCAATTGCTGGCTCAGAGAGCCTGAGGCACAGGTGAACACTAAAGGGACAGAAACCCAAACTGTTATGTTGTCCCAGCCTGGTCTGTCTGGCAGTCTTCCAAGGAGACTGCCAGACAGACCAGGCATTATAGAAGGGGCTGTAAAGGTTTTGATTTTTGGCCACGACATCCCACACCTGCTGTTGCCCACTTCTGCATGCCTTCGTGGCAACTTTGGCTTCTGAACTGTATTTCAACCCTATTTATTTTATAGAACTAAAATAATGTAGCTTGCATTCCCATTACTAAAAGTCAAGCTACTTGGGGTGCAAGTAAGCACGAGCATCCTGTGTAATTTATATAAAACTTAGCACCTGTGAGATTCTTTTCAATGGAAATGAGGAATTATTTCTCACTCTGACCAGTCTTCTCTTCTATTCCTTTCCTATTTTCTCTGTAATTACTGACCTTCCTTTCTTGAAGTTGAATCTCTAAAATAGACTTTCACTACCCTCTTTTAACTAGAGAAAGGCATTATTCAAAGAACAGCCATGATGCAGAATAAATGTTATTCTGTTCATATTTGAAAGGTCAGCCAGAAATATTTCTTCCTATAGGAATATTTTGTGGAGGAAAAAAAAACTCTGGCCCAAAAGACAAAGCTGGAAAAAACAGTCTATAATCTGGGAAGATGAGTCAATCTTTCTGAAATCTAGTCATACAACCCCCTTAGCGTAGATGACAAACGCACACAATTAGACTAGACACAGTCATTTTACCCACATAGTCTCTCTCTCTCTCTCTCTCTCTCTCTCTCTCTCTCTCTCTCTCTCTCTCTCNCTCCCCCTCCCTCCCCCTCTCTCTGTTGCATGTATACATGTGTGAGGGCAAACACATGAATGCCAAGGAGGACATCAGATATCTCGTTCCACCACGCTCTGCCTTATTCCCTTGAGGCAAGGTCTCTAACTGAATCTGGAGGGAAGCCGGCAGCCAGCAAGCTGCAGTAATCCTCACATCTCCAGCTGTAGGATGGATTCACTGCGATGCATGTGACCATACTTGGCTTTTTTACCTGGGTTCTGGGGATTTGAACTTGGGTCCTCATGCTATCTCCCTAATTGGACCTTCTATTTCCCATGATCGATCTCTCTCTCTCTCTCTCTCTCCCTCTCCCTCTCCCTCTCCCTCTCCCTCTTCCTCTCCCTTTCCCTCTCTCCCTCCCTTCTTCCCTCCCCCTCCCTCATTCCTTCCCTATAACTCTCCCCATTCCCTGTCTCTCTTGCTTTACACTTTAAATGATCCAGCTAAGTATCTTTCAGTCTGCCTTATCTCTTAAGACTCCATCAAACATACTTGGTATTTTTCCTTAGAAATGATTTTTTTTAAAAAAAAAAGAAAAAAATCTTAAATTACAGGGCTCTTTCTATCTTAAGGCGTAAAACTGTCATTTTTTTCTTTACTTTTTTTGTAGTGTGCTTTATCAATCTGTCAAAGGATCTTAGAAAAAGATCATCACTGGAAGCCTTTAAGGGGATTAGAGATCTTTGTGTCTTGTTCATGACTTTAATGAGGTTTTCCCCAAACGTTGGCGATAAGAGAGAGACTCGGAGGTGTCTTTGGAAAAGATAAGAAAAGGCTTGGAGGAGCTAGGAAAAGACTATGTCTGTCTCTGGGGTTGACAGGGCCTGTGTGGGGAGCATAGACACACAGAAGTAACAGTTAGGGTCTGGCAGACAACAAAACTCAGAAGTGGAGCCCCTCAACACCGGGCTGGTACAATTCAAATATGCTCCAAGCGGGGCAACGACTGCAGGGAGTGAAGAAAGGAAGGAAGAAGAGAAAGCAGGGCTTGAATCGAGCAAAGACAGCAAGCCCTTGTGACAGCCTAGAAGGGCGTGCCTCTGGTTATAGTTCTGGTCAGCTGCACTGAATAGAGATGGAAAGTGAGTTCTCTGTATTTGGATATTTAAAAAACATGATAATCATTTTATTTTGTCACTGAAGTCTATCAGCTTTTGTAATTTGATTTCCATTGCTTTTATAAATTAATTAATTAACTAATTATCCATCAATTAACTTTATATCCTGATCCCTCCTCTCCTTCCTGCCCCTTCCTTCCTCATCATCCTCCTGTCCTCCCTTTCTCCTCTAGAATGGGAGGCCTCCCATGGATATCCACCCACCTTGGTATATCAAGTTGTAGTAGGACTAGATGCATATACTTTTGTTGAGCCTAGACAAGGCAGCCCAGTTAGGGGAAAGGGATCCAAAGCCAGGCAAGAGGGTCAGAGGTAGCTCTGCTCCTGCTTTAGGAGTCCCACATAAAGACCCAGATGCACATCTGTTATATATGTGCCGAGGACCCAGGTCTGTCTAATGCATACTCTCTGGTTGGCAGTTCTGTTTATATGGGTCCTTATGGGCCCAGGTTAGCTGATTCTGTGGGTTTTCTTAAGGTATCCTTGTCCTCTCTGGCTCCTTCAATCCTTCCTCCCCATCTTCCACAGGATTTCCTAAGCTCTACCTAATGTATGGCTGTGGGTCTCTGCGTCTGTTTCCATTAGTTGCTGGGTGAAGTCTCTCAGATGAGAGTTATGCTGGGTTCCTGTCTACAATGATAGAAATACCATAAACTGTGTCAAGGGTGGGATCCCCCTCACGGCGTGGGTCTCAGGTTGGGTCAGTCATTGGTTCTTAGCCTTTTTCTCAATTTCTGTTCCTTCTTTACCCTTGAACCTCTTGTAGGCAGGACAAACTGTGGATCAGAGGTTCTGTGGCTAGATTGATGTTTCAATCACTCCATGAAAAGTCTTTTCTGGTTACAGGAGAAAGGAGATGGCCTTTTCATGTTCCATATGCCACATTGCTAGGAGTCTTAGTCACCGTCATAGATTCCTGGGTGTTTCCATTGCGCTAGATTTCTACCTGATCCCAGAGATGCACCCCCTCCACCAATTTCAGTTCTCTTTCCCAGTACTCTCTCCTTCCACCCCTCCCACTAAAACCTTCCCCTCCCTGCCCCCTCCCCCCACCAGTTCCCTTTCTCTATCTGCCTCCCCTGCCCCAGTCTATTCTATTTCCCCTACTCATTGCTTCTTATATTCTTTGTGTCTGTGGTAGCATGGTTATCTTGTACTTTGTGGCTAATATCCTCTTATAAGGGAGTGCATATCATATTTATCTTTCTGGGTCTGAGTTACCTCACTCAGGATGATCTTTTCTAGTTCCATCTATTTGCCTGCATAATTCATGATGTTATTGTTTTTGATAGCTGAATAATATTCCATTCTGGAAAAGTACCACACTTTCTTTCTCCATTCTTTGGTTGAGGGGCATTTAAGTTGGTTCCAGTTTCTTTATATTACAAATAGAGCTGCTCGACATAGTTGAGCAAGTGTCCTTGTGGGATGGGTGGAGGATCTTCTGGGTATGTGCCCAGGAGTGGTATAACTAAGTCTCGAGGAGGAACTATTCTCATTTTCTGAGAAACCACCAAAGTGATGTCCAAAGAGGCTGAACAAGTTTGCATTTCCACCAGCAATAGAGGAGTGTTCCTCTTGGTCCACATCCTTGCCAGCAAGTGCCATCTCTTGAGTCTTTGATCTTAATCATTCTGATGGCTGTAAGATGGAATTTCAGAATTGTTTTGGTTTGAATTTCCCTAATGACTAAGGATGTTGAACATTTCTTTAAGTGCTTCTGAGTCATTAGAAATTCCTCTGCTGAGAATTTTTTGTTTAACTCTGTATCCCCATTTTAATTAGATTATTTGATTTGTTGATGTCTGGTTTCTTTTTAAGAAGATAGCTTTGAGCAATCCGCAGAGCAGAACAGCAAAGGAGGAAACCGGAAGGGGCCATGGAGAAGTGTCTTCAGAACAGAACCGAGGAAACAGGAAGGATGTGCTCTGAGACTGGGGAAACAGAAAGGATGCGCTCTGAGACTGCTAAGCGGGAAAGGTGAGAACCCAGATCCTAGATTAAAACAAAGCTAAGCAAAACAAAAAAAATCCTACCAGTGTCACTTGATTCAGGCTCAGGACAAGGTCTCAGGAAACAGTCATGGGAATGAGTGAGCTGTGCATTCTCTGCCTCTCTGTGTAGTCTGTGCCCCTGGAATTAGCATTCCAGCCTCCATCGATCCTGGCTATCACTTAGCTTAGGTCTCAAAAACAAACTGATGATTATCTGGCGAAGGTAAGTGATGGTTTTGGGAATTAACAGGGCATATATTATGCTTCCTCCCTGGCCTCTCTCTTAAAATAGAGATAGTGAATTTCTAATTAATAGATTGTACTTCCTTTGATGAGGAAATAAGACATAACATCTTTTGTTTTACACAATTATTTTGTACTTAGACATTCTGTTTAAAAACTTAAAACTCAATATGACTTTTTTCCCCCTCAGTTTGGAAATCAGACTTCAGACCCTCAAGGAGGTTTATGTTGCAAAAAGACTTGTCCTTAACATCAGAAACAGAATGAGAAAGGACGCAGGAGGAACATTTTCGCTTGTCATTAAAAATTTGCTTGGGCACAATCTTTATAAACAGATGTCCTGGCCAAAAGAAGTTTAATTGCTACTGGAAGTGTAGTTCAAACAAAATATGATTTTGTTCAGGCATAATGCATTAGCAAAATGTCAGTCAGCATGATTTTAAGATGAAATAGGAAGGATATCCTTGCTCTCATTAAAATTGCCTCTCATTAAGAGACAACCGAACAAAACCACATCCTTTCTTCGTGTTTATTTTTGACTTTGTATATTTTGATGCTTGCTGTAGTTGGCTTTCTGTTGCTATGATGAACAACACCATAAGTAAAAGGAGAAAGGATATGCTTGACTTACACTTCCAGGTCACAGTTTAAGAGAAATTAAGGCAGGAACTATCTTTACTGGTTTGCTCTGACTGGCTTGCTCAACTTGCTTTCTTAGGCAACTCAAGACTCTCTGTGTAGGGATGGTACCACCCATAGTGGCCTGGGTCCTCCTACATCAAAAAGCAGCCAGAGCTAGGTCTCCATGGACCAATCTGATCCAGGCAACCCCCAGCTGACACTCCCTCAAGTGTCAAGTTGACAGCTATCAACAGCTTGGCATTGATTGCCCTTACCACCTAGGCTTATGTTTTCTGAAGTATTATATATAAAATCTCAGTAACTTTACAGAAACAAACAAACTGTAAATTAAGCTTCACTGGTAGAAAAATCCCTCCACGTTCTCTTTCCGAAGCTCATTTCCCTCTCTGTATGTGGTTACCTGCGGTCTCTCCTGAGACACTCAGCACTGCTAAGGAGAAAGGGACCAGCTTTCCTTTAGTTAGGATCAGAGCTTGGCAGCCAGACTGCCCTTCATGGGGGTTAATATCCAGCAGGAAGGTCGCTGGAGAGTTGTCCCTCTGTCCTCAGCCAGGGAAGGAAGGATGGACATTAAAGGGTCCAGAGAGCCCAGTGGGATGAAAGGTAGGGAACTGAGGAGCTTTAGTCCCAGTTATTCCTGGGCTGATGTCTCCAGCTTGAGAATTTAGCAGCTCCCAGGAGAATGAGGTTGGGTTACTCACACAGAACTGAAGCAAAAGCTGAGGCTAAGTTGAAGCTTTGGTGGTGGTGGTGATGGGGAGACACATGCATTAAAATACTAGCATGTTTAATCATGACAGGAGTCCTGGAAGTCAGGGCTCTTAGGAGTTAAGTGTCAGTCTTTAGTGAATGAAGACTGTGGGATAGGAAAGCACTAGTGGTGTGTGTGTGTGTGTGTGTGTGTGTGTGTGTGTGTGTGTGTTTGTGTGAGAGAGAGAGAGAGAGAGAGAGAGAGAGAGAGAGAGAGAGAGAGAGGTTCTATTAAAAAAGGAAAAGTGTTTGACAAATTGGAGACAAAACCGTCAACTTAGACACTAGTTTGTTGAGAGTTCAGTAACATGATTGAAGGTCACCTCAAAGCAAATGGGAGCTCTCTCCTTGGAAAAATAGCTTTGCTGGGTGCTTGCAGGAATCCTTGTCGCTCTTGTCCAGACCTTAGCCCATTCTGGGGCCCCTGATAATTATTCACTGAGCTGCTGTGTATTTCTGATGCATGCTAATGCCCAGAAGCTCCCCCCCCCACCTCTCCCCAGGGAGAAAGATGTAGAAAGTAAGAGCTTTCAGTGCAGGGGAAAGGAAGGAAGCAGTTCCTCCCACCTACTTAAAGATGGGGTCCTTGAATAGTTTGTGCTTATACATATACCACCAGGTGGTGAATATGTTTTCAGTTGCAAAACTAACAGCCAGAGCAGAGTTAAAATGCTTCCTCCATGTGGTTGTTGGAAATTGAGCTCTATCCTGGACCCTTGGGGCTCCCAGCATCTGAACCACCAACCCAAGTGAATACATAGGCTGGGCCTAGGCTTCCCTGCACATATGTAGCAGATGTGCAGCTTGGTCTTCATGTGGGTCCTGAACGACTGGAATGAGGGCGATCCCCAAAGCTGTTGCCTGTCTGTGGGATATGTTCTTCTAGCTGAGCTGCCTGGTCTGGCCTCAGTGGGAGAGGATGCACCTAGTTCATGAGCCTAGTAAGGGATATGCAGGGGGGGGGAGGGGCTCCACCCTCTCAGAGGAGAAGGGGATGGGGGAATAGGAGAATGGGGGAATGGGGAAATGGGGGAGGGTTGTGGGAGGGGACACTGGGAAGGACAGCCATGGGGATCTAAAGTGAATAAATAAAAAAGAAAAAAAAAAAAAGAAAAAATGCTTCTTCATAGCAGGTCAGGATACACATCCCAGGTGTGCTCAGTAGAGTCACAGGAGGTGGTGAAGGTCCCTGTCCCCCACTCTCACTCATAGGATCAGGTTAAAGTGAGCCTTCCATTAACTGTGCTGCACATGGGAACGGTGCTGTAAGCAAACTGATGGGATCATTCCCAAGCAGAACATTTAAGTGAGCTTTAACTAACGGAGTCAGAAGAAGAAAAGCCATTTAGTCTCTCTCTCTCGAGTTATATGTCATTTTATAATTTATAATTTTACAGGAAAATTTCTAAAGGGCTACCATGTAGAATTCAAAACATTTATACCAGCAATGGCCCATTACTAAATAAATGGCACTAAATAAACGGCGGCTGAACAGAGGCACCCCTCAACCTACTCCTATCTTCTTAAATGCGAAATTACTTATTAAAGAAATAATAAAGATTTACCAGTGTAGCTCAAACTAGCCCATTTCCCCTTTAACGAAGGAGCAAGCACTCAGCATTCATTTGCAGGATGATAAAACACAACCAGTCTCCACCTGTGAGCATATGATCTTCGTCTGGGAACAAATTATAAGAGTTCCAGGTGAGGCTAAAAGCACACTGTGCTGTGCTTATCAAACAGCTCCAGGCTCTGCAAATATGTTCAGTACCACAAACACATAGACATGTTTGCTGGGCATCAGTTTTTCAGGCTAACTTGCTGCCAAAGCTTAGACATGACTGCCACTAACGTCATCTTCAAATGGGGTAGGGAGAGGCGAAGGTCCATCACTTGCTTTGTAGGAGTGTGACTCACGCTGTGGCCCTTCTCCCATGAGACCTTACTCTTCGGATTTCAGGCTCTGTTTGGTGCATACCACTCCCTTTAGTAAAACGCAGTTGAATTAGTTCCTGCAAAATAGAAAAATTGTGGTTCTTACTCATTTGCTATGAGTTGAAATTTGTCTCTCCTAGCTGCCATAAACTCCAACCTTCAATAAATTTGGAGAAATGATTAGGTTCGATGGTGTCATAAGCATGGGGTTTTCTGGGTGGTCCCTGTGTCCTGACCAGAGGAAGAGAGAGGTGGCAGGGCTTGCTCTAGCAAACAAGGGCACAGTAAGAAGTTGCCTGTCTGCAACAGGCAAAGAGCCCTGCCAGCATCTGAGTGTGCTGACATGCTAGCTTCAGACTTTCAGCCTCTAAGACTGTGGGGGAAGGACCTCCCCTGTCATAACAGCAAAAGCAATGACACCATGCAACCTCTAAGGCCAAAATTTCCCTGTCCGTGTGCTGTAGGCAGCACTGTCTGTGCAGAATGCATTCCTGTGTGGGGACCTGTTTACTGCAAACAATGCTGTGCTGGCTAGTCTAGTATGAGACATTAGCTCAGTGCTATAAATTGTATGTAAGGAAGGTTGTACAGGGGTCAACTGGCTGACTGCAACAGTATTGTGCGGGCTTCATTTATGGAAGAGACTCTCAGCTTGATTAGAGCCGCTGGGCCCAAACCTTATTTAAAGATGCTGTATCTCTCATCTGACTTTCTGTTTTCCTCCTTGATTAAGCATTCATAGGGGTATAATTTCTAGGTTAAAAACAAAGGGGTTTGAAAGCCCGATTTTCCTCATTCATTATTAATTAATGTATTAACTTTATCTTTTATTTGTAACACTAATAGTTATGTAGCTGGGGCAAATGTCTTTATTCTCATAAAAGATTTTATTTATATTATTAGAACTCATATGTACATCTGTATGGCTCTGTGTGGGTATGCACACATGTGGAGACCAGAAGAAGGTAACAGATCTCCTGGAATCGGAGCTACAGATGGTTGTGAGCTGGGTGCCATCATACCAGCCCCTGGTTTGGTAATTGGTTTTCTTGGTTTGGTGTGTGTGTGTGTGTGTGTGTGTGTGTGTGTGTGTGTGTGTGTTGTTAGGGTTAGTGTCTCACAAAGGTTTATGGGTGAAAGGGTTGGCCTCCCCACTGTGCTATTGGGAACGATGGCTCCTTTGTGAGGTAAGGGTCTAGGATGAAATCATTTAAGTTGTTGGGGGGTGTACTGGCTAGCTTTGTGTCAACTTGACACAGCTGGAGTTGTCACAGAGAAAGGAGCTTCAGTTGGGGAAATGCCTACATGAGATCCAGCTGTAAGGCATTTTCTCAATTAGTGATCAAGGGGGAGAGGCCCCTTGTGGGTGGGACCATCTCTGGGCTGGTAGTCTTGGGTTCTATAAGAAAGCAAGCTGAGNAAGCCAGGGGAAGCAAGCCAGTAAAGAACATCCCTCCATGGCCTCTGCATCAGCTCCTGCTTTCTGACCTGTTTGAGTTCCAGTCCTGCATCCTTGGGTGATCTACAGCAGTATGGAAATGTAAGCGAAATAAACCCTTTCCTCCCCAACTTGCTTCTTGGTCATTATGTTTGTGCAGGAATAGAAACCCTGACTAAGACAGGGGGCTTCCTAGCCATAAAGTGAGTGTCTACTGTTAGCACATGGTCCAAGAATGGAGTTGTGTGAGAATTCTGGATGCTTGTGAGAAAATTCCAAAAAAGGAAGGCAAGGGTCTTGTGATCCCGGTTTCTCCAAAACTGCCAAATTGTTCTTAGAATGTGTTTTTGTGCCCCTAGTGGATAGCAGTGAGTTTACTTCGGACATTTGTTATATGTTTATATGCCTCTGTGGGGGGGGAAAAAACGTTTTTGCCCCACACAACTTGTCTGCCGCATGCAGCTTGCCCTCGTGACTGCACACCTGACTCACGTGACTCTTCTCAACCCTCCGAGGGTAGCTTTGCCTCACGCTCTGAGTAAGGTTGGCGATCGTGTTAGACTTTAGTCCTCCTCTTCCAGGTTCTCCTGCCTCTAGATTAGCGACAGTTTACCGTGGTCACACGTTTCCCACCACTGATACCCTCTCTCCCCATGGATCTGAAATGGTCCCACTCTTTCACAGATGGGATTTTCTAAATCTTTGAAGCGAAGTAAGTCTTTTCTCACTATCTCAGGGTTTTTGACACAGTGAAGGAAATCTGATTAGAATACTTGTTAGGAGGGTGATACCTCTCCACTCACAGGACAGGAGGAATGTCCAGTGAGGTAGACCTATAGTTCTGAGATTTGGGTAGCAGTGGAATCCTCTGGGACTTATTAGAGAGGGATCACCAGGTGTGTCCCCATGTCTTG
This sequence comes from Mus pahari, assembly GCF_900095145.1. Taxonomy (NCBI): domain Eukaryota; kingdom Metazoa; phylum Chordata; class Mammalia; order Rodentia; family Muridae; genus Mus; species Mus pahari. The sequence continues at coordinate 47,931,967 of NC_034593.1, forward strand.
AGTTTCTGACTCAGCAGGTAGAGCATGGGCTTTGAAGACCAGCATGCCTAACGTAAGTTCCTCTGAGATATGGATGGTGACTTCGGAGGACCACACCTCCCTCTGCTTACCACATTGCTCACCCAGGGAAACGCTCCTGTGTTCTGTTGTATGACCCGTCATTTTGCATCCAGAACTCCAGGTTGTAGCCCAAGCATTAAAAGCTGGCACCCCCACTGGTTAGGGAGAGGGGTAGGCTTCCCAGACTGAGAGGGACATTGTCTAGCAGAACTAGACCAGGGGACACAGACACTTCTACATTTTTAGGGGACCTTGCAAAAGAGAAATAGATGAAGTAACTTCAGCCTCATATATTGTTTAGTCAAAATATAGCATCAGATAGCAGAATATTATCATAAAACATGGAACTGGTACAAAAATTACTATTGAAATAATTTGCTTTGGGGACTTATAAATCTGGGGTGTATTTTACAGTTCTGGCATATCTTAATGCAGAGTAGTTCCATTTTGGGTCCCCAGGATGGTATATCATGGTTGCTTGTGGTTGGGGACTGGAAGTGGTGTGATGGACTGGAAGTGGCGTGATGGACTGGAAGTGGTGTGATGGAGAACTTGGGGTGAGAGTCCTGCAGGGTGTCCTAAGGATGGAGAGCCTCCCTAGAGAGACCTGGGCCTTTTATACTGCTTGTGATTCATGGGAGACATAACTGCTCAAAGGCCAGGTTTCCTTCTGTGAGAACATTGTAGGCTAGTCCAGAATCATTAAATAGGAAGCCTCTCATTTTAACAAGAAAGGGAAACAATCATAGATATCCATTATAACACCCTAAAATATTCACATTTCCAAAATTGGGCCTGTCCTCCTCTCAATTTAATTCATAACTTTTCCATTAATTCTGAGGTTCCAATCAGGCCAAAGAGCATCAGCATAGCTGTTTTTATTTCTCCTGGGAGAGTCTGGGAGATTACTTTAAATAAAAATCTCCAGGCACAAGGCCATGTAAGTAGACCAGAGCCACCATTTTGCAATTTGATTCCCCCAGGGGTGACTTCCAGTGCTCAGCCCCAGGACACGCCTGAGATTGCCTGAGATGAGAAAGCCGACCTGTCCTGGAGGACCCTCCACAGCGGCTGTGCTCCAGTAATGAAAATGCTTTGTCTAATTTAAGGTTTTATGTTCCGACCATGAGGAAACTTCTTTTCACCAATTATTCTAATTTCTACTCAAGACACTGTTAATTTGTGCTGTATTATCTCGGTCAACACCTTCAGCGGAAAAAATCATTTAACTGCTGTGTCTGTGGCAGAGATAGAGCCACAGTGGAATGTTTGTACTTTCAAACAGTCTTTTGAAATGTTTTGCTGAAGTTCATTTTTACTCTGCCTCCTAGATGGGGCCACCATAGCAGGCCATTGGTTGACAATAGGTTGTGGCACGCGGTACACCCCCAGCTGCATGGTTTATCAATGAAAAATTGTTTCAGGTTAAATTATACAAAACTGGTATTCTTTTTATTATTATTAATCCTTCCATTCATTTACATCTCAAATGATATCCTACTCCCCGGTTACCTCCTCCACCAATCCCCCCCATCCCATGATATCCCACTTCCTGGTTACCCCTCTGCCACCCCCCCATCCCACATCTGCCATCTCCCCCCCTTTTGCATGTATGAGAGTGCTCCCCCACCCACCCACACTCTCCTGCCCCACTGTTCCAGCAGCCCCCTACACTGGGGCATCAAACATCCACAGGATCAAGGGCCTCCCCTCCCATTGATGTCAAACAAGGCCATCCTCTGCTACATATGTATCTGGAGCCATGGGTCCCTCCCTGTACACTCCTTGGTTGGTGGTCTAATCTCTGGGAGAACTGGGTGGTCAGGCCATCCTGTGTTAAAACTGGTATTCTTATAGGCCAGTAATGGTTGAATGCCAACAATTGTATCACTAGAAAGGGGGTATTTTTTCTTTTCCGTTCATCTTCAATGGCATTTAAAATTGAGTGGAAAGGAGCAAAAAATAAACATCAAATTTTCGAACATGTCTTATTTCCAGAGGGCAATGGATGGAGTGCGTCAGAGCTGTGACTGTTAGTCTTGACTGCCACTGAGTGCTCTGTTGCCAATCCAAGCAAACCCCACAGTGAGCCCCGCTGATATATGTCCGGTGGAGGTGGGACAAGTTGGTGGATGCCACCTCCTCAGTTACGTTGTACTTTATAACAAGGTGACAAGAACTTCTTTTGCAATTCCACTGTGTTGACTGAGCCTCTGTCCTGACAGACTGGAGAGGGGTTTTTCATGTGTTGACTGAGCCTCTGTCCTGACAGACTGAAGAAGGGGTTTTTCATGTGTTAGCTGAGCCTCTGTCCTGACAGACTGGAGAGGGATTTTTCCTGCTGGCCTTCAAAGGGACATTGGAACCTTTACTCCCTCCTTGTCCATCTCTTCTGCTTCCCCAGGGTTGTGCTAGGTAAGCAGAACCCTGCCACGTGCTCTCCAATCATGTACTGCCTCACCACACCCCCACACCCCCACCCCCACCCCCACACCCCCACACACAGCCACCCAGCTTCAAAAGCATATGTGAAGCTAAGTAAGCAGGATGTACCTTTCACTGTAGCATCGATTAGATTTAGAATCACCACAGGGAGACATTAATATGAGGAAATGTATCCAAAGTATACACACCAGGAAATTCCGGTGTATTTACCAAAAGCTACTACTGGAGAGCAGCAACCTGTCCTGAGTTTGGGTAGCTCTATCTATGGGCTGGGGTCCTGGGCGGAGTAAAAGCGAGAAGCTGAGCCGAGCACCGGATCATCTCTTTCCGCTTCCCACATTCTTGCCTAGCATCCTTAGCATGATGGATGGATGGGCTCTCTTTTAAAGCTGTGCGCCCAGGCAAGTGGCTTCTTATCAGGAATTTAAGTTATAGCATAAGATAAGTAATTAATATCATGGTTTATTTCAGTAGCAGGGGAGAACTGAGTAACACAAAGACAAAAAGACATACCCACATTTGTAAGGTAAAAGGAACGATGTACGCCAAGACACAATGCTCCGGTGGAGTGGAGCACTTAGGGAGCTTCAGCAGTGGGTATGACTGGAGAGAGGGTGACAGGAAAGGAAAGAAAGGGCTGGATAATGGATGGGCTCTCAGTAGCTCATGAAGGACTCTGGATTTCTGTGTGTGTGTGTGTGTGTGTGTGTGTGTGTGTGT
>NC_034593.1:47935556-47940964 GCF_900095145.1 Mus pahari
GAGAGAGAGAGAGAGAGAGAGAGAGAGAGAGAGAGAGAGAGAACTCATTGAAAGATTTGTAGGCACGGGAAAGATGAAGCTGGGTGTCGTGTTAAAGACAGATCAGAGGAGACTAAGCGGGAAGAACTGTGTAATAGAGTCTGGGAGGGTTATCAGGAAGAAATGTGGATCACATGAGAGATCACATGAGCTGATGGCGACAGGAAAAGAATAGAAGTCACACAGGAGCCATGTGGATTATTCCAGGTGACGGGTTCGACTCAGGACCACTAACCCATCTTTCCGAGATTTTTATTTTTCCAATTGCCTTGCACTGGCAAAATTTCTACCTAAAAGCCACAGGCCCAAAGAACCAATCTGCCCTGCGAGCAGCCAAACCACCTGTGGCTGATGGTGTCAGTCATCCTACAGGGTCTCTGCTCTGTGAGAGACAAGGAACAGGGGACATAGCAAATCTGAGAAAGACAGGAAGTTAAAAGATCAGCAAATCATGTTCACAGGCTATGTCTAAGGGCTTGGGGTTATTATACAAGGTAGGTGTTCAATAAATATTTGTGACTTCAAAGAACAAAGCAAGTGCTGTTGGGTAAAGAAGAGGCATTAAACTTGGAATGCTGGGCGAGGCTTGAGAGAAGGACACTTGAACTTGGCTCTAAAGAATCACATGTGGCTCCCAAGGACCAAAGGCACAATGCTCCACTAAGAAAAGTGCTCCATAGGAAAAGTGACAGGGACTCACAGTCATCTGGGAATCGGCTCCTCTCATCTGAGATCTAGCTTAGGTCCACAGCCATATTCTGATGAGGCAGGAAGGAAATGATTTCATTCTGAAGACAGAGACCTAAATAATCACAGAAAACCAAAAATAAAAATGCTGTTTATTTCTGGTTCCTCTGTTAATGTATAATTAACATTTAGAATAAAAATCCAGAGAGAAGCTAATTCTAATGTTGGAAATGATCGAAGAGAAACTTGAGAGCATCTAAGAAAGGCCTGAACTTCCTACAAGCCTTTGAGCAGCGGGGCCTCCAGAGTTAAACCCCGAGTGTCTTTTCTGCTTACCTCAGCCGAGTCTCTCCTCAATGAATGGAGTGTTAAAATATGTAATGAAGCGTGTAGTTCTGCGGCAACACCCTTTTGATGTTGCAGATGGGCTTTCAGGCCAGATAAGTCTGTGAATTTAGGTCAGGCTAGCTACTGACATAAAGGATTGGGGAATGACCCAATCTCAAAGCTTCAATAGGCGTAAGCACCACCAACCCCTCACACACATCAACCAATTAAACTCTTTTGCTTATTATACTTCAAATAAGGCATGGATCACAAAGCAATTGCATATTTTTGAGAAAGCAGTAAAAACCTGCCAGAGGCAAATATTAAATTCTGGGTAACACTGAATGAATTTAAAGAAGTCTTCTTGTGAATCAACAATATAGATTTGCATTTGCTGAGGGTGTAATGTGAGAATTAGGTTTGGGGAAAGAATGTGAATATAGCTTTGAGCTGATGGTCATTCAGAGAAACATTAAGACTTCAGGTGCCACTCTGTAGCCACAGGGTACTCTCACCTCCATAATTGTATGGGGAATATGGCTCTAAACACAAGACACATTCCCAAGATAGAATTAACAAAGAACAGTATAGTTATACATCCTCATCCCCACATTATCTAGCTGGCCTTTATTTTAATTGCTACCTACACTTCATATGCATTAACAGGGAACATAATGTGGTGATTTAATACATGTGTAAAATGTATAATAAAAGTAGAGCAAATAGCATGTTCATCTCTTCAAAAATTTATGTTCTCTGTGCTTTGGGAGCAGCCAAAGTTTTCTATGTAGTTCCAGTGTTCATAGGGCAGTAAGTCAGCCATTTATTTTATCATCTAGCTTTGACTGTCAATAGGCAGGAAGAGAGCCTGTCAAAGGCTGAAAGATTTAGGGACTTCCCTGAAAAGGGATGTGTTTAATGTGGCTCCATGGGATGGAGCTGTTAAGGGGAACCTGAAAGGAAAGGAAAGTGTTACCATTAGATGGGAAATAGGACAAACAGACAGAAGGGCAGACAAACAGACAAACAGATAAGTAGAGACTGAAAGTATCATCATTGGCTCAGGACATCCCAATACCAAGTTCTTAACACAAAGAGGGATAAAAGGCAGGGGATTTGATTTTAGGACAGGAGGAGAGGTGGCATAAGGCTAGATGGAGGGGGGCTTTGGGGTTGATGGTACAGGAGGAGGAAGTGACCAAATAAGGGAATAGACTTTGGTGACTAGCTGTAGAATTGTAATATAACTTTAAAATTTTTTTATTAGATACTTTCTTTTTCTTTCTTTCTTTCTTTCTTTCTTTCTTTCTTTCTTTCTTTCTTTCTTTCTTTCTTTCTTTCTTTCTTTCTTTCTTTCTTTCTTTCTTTCTTTCTTTTTTTGTTTTTTGTTTTTTTTTTTGTTTTTTCAAGACAGGGTTTCTCTGTATAGCCCTGGCTGTCCTGGTACTCACTCTGTAGACCAGGCTGGCCTTGAACTCAGAAATCTGCCTGCTTCTGCCTCCGGAGTGCTGTGATTAAAGTCATGCACCACCACACCCGGCTAGATATTTTCTTTATTTAAATTTCAAATGTTATCCCCTTTCCTAGTTTCCCCTCTGAAAACCTCCTATCACCTCTCCCTCCCCCCTGCTTCCCAACCCACCCACTCCTGCTTCCCCCTCTACTGGGGCATAGAACCTTCACAGGACCAAGGGCCTCTCCTCCCATTGATGACTGACTAGGCCATCCTCTGCTACATATACAGCTAGAGCCATGAGTCCCACTGTACTGGCTAATTTTGTGTCAACTTGACACAGTTGGAGTTATCACAGAGAAAGGAACTTTAGTTGGGATAATGCCTCCATGAGATCCAGCTGCAGGGCATTTTCTCAATTAGTGACCAAGGGGGGGGGAGGGCCCCTTGTGGGTGGGACCATCTCTGGGCTGGTAGTCTTTGGTTCTATAAGAGAGTAGGCTGAACAAGCCAGGGGAAGCAAGTCAGGAAAGAGCATCCCTCCATGGCTTCTGCATCAGTTCCTGCTCCCTGACCTGCTTGAGTTCCAGTTCTGACTTCTTCAGTGATAACAGCAATGTGGAAGTGTAAGCCAAATAAACCCTTTTCTCCCCAACTGCTTCTTGGTCATGATGTTTGTGCAGGAATAGAAACCCTGACTAAGACACCCACCATGTGTTTTCTTTGGTTGGTGGTTTAGTCCCTGAGAGCTCTGGGGATACTGGTTAGTTCATATTGTTGTTCCTCCTATGGGGCTGCAAACCCCTTTAGCTCCTTGGGTTCTTTCTCTAGCTCCTTCATTGGTAACCCTGTGCTCAGTCCAATGAGTGGCTGTGAGCATCCACTTCTGTATTTGTCAGGCACTGGCAGAGCCCTTCAGGAGACAGCAATATCAGGCTCCTGTCAGCAAGCTCTTGTTGGCATACACAACAGTGTCTGGTTTTGGTGGTTGTTTATAGGATGGATCTCCAGGTGGGGCAGTCTCTGGCTGGTCATTCCTTCAGTCTCTGCTCCACACTTTGTCTCTGTAACTCCTTCCATGGGTATTTTGTTCCCCCTTCTAAGAAGGAATGAAGAATTCACACTTTGGTCTTCCTTATTCTTGAGTTTCATGTGTTTTGGGAATTGTATCTTGGGTATTCTGAGCTTCATTCTCATGGATTGGCAGGATTAACATAGTAAAAATGGCTATCTTGCTGAAAGCAATCTACAGATTCAGTGCAATCCCCATCAAAATTCCAACTCAATTCTTCACAGAGTTAGAAAGGGAAATTTGCAAATTCACCTGGAATAACAAAAAACCTAGGATAGCAAAATCTATTCTCAACAATAAAAGAACCTCTGGTAGAATCACCATTCCTGACCTCAAGCTGTACTACAGAGAAATTGTGATTAAAAACTGCATGGTACTGGTACAGCGACAGATAGGTAGATCAATGGAATAGAATTGAAACCCAGAAATGAACCCACACACCTATGGTCACTTTATCTTTGTGTTTCAGTGTTTATGGTTTTATGTGGAGTTCTTTGATCCACTTAGACTTGAGCTTTGTACAAGGAGATAAGAATGGATCAATTCTCGTTCTTCTACATGCTAACCCACAGTTGAGCCAGCACCATTTGTTGAAAATGCTGTCTCCCCCCCCCCCATGGTTTTAGCTCCTTACCAAATGTTCTTGGAAGTCCTCCTGGCCATGAGGGAAAGGGTAAATTGGATGTGGGGCGAACAGTTTAGAGCAAATAGTGGCTTTCCAGATTGCCCCAGCTACTTGATTCTAGTTGGCCACAGGAGACAGTGCAAGTAGGGAGGAGAAGAAATTGTTTTACTGTCATCAGTTATCCAGACAGCATTCCTTGAGAGAAAGCACTGGACAATAGGGGCTCTGGAGAAAATTGGAGTCTGGTCAGAAATCCAGGAAAATAGCTGAGCAAATTTATCCATTGGGAGCGGGGCAAGATTCTCCACCTTCCCTAAGGCGGGGCCATGTTTTGAAAGCAGCTAGGCATGAATTCTGAGAGGAGAGCTCAAATACACGGAAACAAAAATAGCCAACATCTTGGTAGACTGCCCTCATATGTAGAGTGTAAGAAGCTCTGAGTGAGTGAGTGTGTATTTTGATATGGGCACAGCAGACCAAGTGGCTGATGGGAAATTGGCAAACCCATATGACCCAGGCACTAGAGAAATGGCAAAGCTTTCCTCAGGACTCTAAGTATGTGTCTCTATGAATTCTTGTTCAGTGTCTGCAAAGACTATCAACTGCAGCTTCTGTCTGCTATGGTCTGAGACTGCTCCCCTGCAGAGACAGCCTGCAAAGACTAGCCAACCCTCCCCCTGCACAGTACCCCTGCGAGAACCTGCTGAAGCCCCAGGTTGTGTTAGTAGCATTAGAGAACCCTGCCTGGTCCCACCCTGATGTATATGTATGCCTTTTCTTCATTTCCTTGCTACCCATAGCCAGGGGTCCAGGACCCAAGTCTCTCCAGTAGCAGCACTTATGTGGAGCTAAGATCACAGTGCTGCCCTTTGGAGCACTAGGAAAACACTCATGGAGTAGAGGCTCTGGTGCAGCACCTCTCAAATCTACACAGTTGGGTTTCTTTGTCATAGTCATAGCACCAAAGAGCGCTATGATCAACCATCTTAGAAAAAAAAAACATCTTTTTTCACATTTTCTGTTCACTTCCCATGTTCACGACTCCTGTCTCATTGGATCAGCACAGAGTTCAGACAAATTTCCACATTTCCTGCTTATGTGGTGCATCTCATCTTTCATTTACCCACACTACACTTCACCTTATGGTAGTGTACTGGCTAGCTTTGTGTCAACTCGACACAGCTGGAGTTATCACAGAGAAAGGA
>NC_034593.1:47942719-47976426 GCF_900095145.1 Mus pahari
ATCTAGGTTCTTTCCAGCTTCTGGCTATTATAAATAAAGCTGCTATGAACATAGTGGAGCATGTGTCCTTATTACCAGTTGGAAGATCTTCTGGGTATTGTTGGGTCCTCTGGTAAAACTATGTGAAAGGCTTATTCTTACATGCCCAGGATTTGTAAAAATTCTTTTTTTTTATAGATAACTTTTAAAACAAATATTTATTTATTTATTTATTTATTTATTAATTATATGTAAGAACACTGTAGCTGTCTTCAGACTCTCCAGAAGAGGGCATCAGATTTCGTTACGGATGGTTGTGAGCCACCATGTGGTTGCTGGGATTTGAACTCAGGACCTTTGGAAGAGTAGTTGGCGCTCTTAACCACTGAGCCATCTCAACAGCCCGTAAAAATTCTTTTTACATAGCGTACCATAGATATCCTATATTGTTCAAATTTTCTTATCTATTTATTTCTCTGAGACTGGGTCTATCACTGAACCATGACCTTCTTTTTATATTCCTGGGATTTAAACTCTAGTCTTCAGGCTTGAGCAGCAGGAGCTTTTACTTACTGAGCCATCACCCTGTTCCTGAACTTGTAATTTCCAGCATTTCAGTTTGGCATTACAACATTTCCATCTTTTCACTGACTCCAACTTTCCTGTCCTATGACTTCTTTACCTTCTTCATCTGTTTTTGTTCTCTTCAAATTCAGGCGCTGTCATATTTGAGATACAGAGCTAAGTGTAGAGATGGGTGGTTAAGAGCTTGCTTTATATGTATGCAACGTTACACATGCACACATACACACACACACGTGCACACACACACGTGTACACACACACACACAATTTGAGCTAACGAATGCAGCTTTCATGTAGGAAGAAAGTTAATTCAGCAGAGAGTATAGGAAATTATCACTACACAGTTTATTTAGATTCTAGAGCAAGGATTAAACAACATTGCCACCAAAGAACATGCGGTCATTATAACTGCTTCCTGAGACTATAGGTTAGATAAAAATGCAGGTTAGATAAGTACACGGTCAGCTCTTCTCCGAAGGACTAGAAGATGCAGATCACCTTACACTCTGCTTCACTACGTCCTCGTGGTAATGCAATTGAAAAGCACGTCCAGTAGAGACACGTTTGTGGATCAGAGCACAGACATCTTGTAGCTATGCCAGTTGCTCTTCTTGTAGCTGCAACCAAATACCTGACAAGAAGATGGTTTAGGGTGAAGGGGCTTTTTTTTTTTTTTTTTGGCTCATAGCTTAAGGAGATACACTTCGTCAGTGCAGAAGGAGTCGCTTACAGCTGTGGAAGTAGGGTCTTGTTCATGTCTGGGTGAACCAGGGGCGATGCTTATCTGGCTTTTCTCCTTTTTATTTAGTTTGGGGTCACATCTCAGGTGTCCTTCACCTTCAGTGTCTGTCTTTCCTCCCAAGGTAATCACTACAAAAGCACCCAAAAACATGCCTGTTTTTTTTTTTTTTTTTTTTTTTTTTTTTAGGTGATTCCATATCTAGTCAAGTTGGCAATGCAGATTAACTATCACAGTAACTGCTAAAGTTGCTAGAGAAGACGGTTTTAATAACTTAGCCCTCAGAAGAGCAAGCCAACAGGTATTGGAAACTGAGCACAGGATAGAGGCTCCAGAGAGTCCTCAAGTGTGTGCGTGTGCACAGGGTGAATACTCCTGGGAATAGTAGAGGAGACCACAGGAACCCCAAAGAAGAGTCACGGGGTTACTGAAGGACAGCACCAGACATGGGGAGGGGGTTGTGAAACAAACCACCTTTACTAGTCTCAGGGAAGGACCTCTAAAGGGTTGTTCATGCAGGAGTGTGGATTTCCTCTAAGCTGGTAAACAGCTCAGGACAAATTGTCTACAGGGTCACTGAAGCACAGAGTACAAATAAGCCTGAAATACACTGACATTTATATGGGACAGCTATCCGGAACCTTAACTTCCAGAGTCAGTAAGGGGGGGTCTCAGAAAGGCCAGACTCCAGGACTCAGAATCCCCCTTTCTCTTCAGCAGTGCTACCTGCTCTTAGAGATTATTCTGGTGGTCCCTGGGGCTCTGGGGACAATCTCAGGATATTTTCCATGACCTGCTTTATGAGAGAAACAGTTAAATCTCCCAAAGCTTGTGATTCAGGTTCTTCATGGCTTCCAGATGGCTTTTCCCCACTCCCCTGTCCAAGCTACCTTAGTGCAACAGAGAAGGTGCCTGACAAATCCTTGTGAGTCAGGTCACCTCATGGTTTAAGAGCAGTCCCCCTTCTGGGAGCAGAGGGAACTGCGTCTGCCTACATGGCTGTTCTGTCCTTCATTCACTCATTCATTTTGTGAATGATACTAAGTCATCTTATGCACCAAAAATGGAGGGACTCCAAAACCTTAAAGTTTATAGAATATATAAATACATATCTTTGTGTGTGTGTGTGTGTAAAATCATTTAGTCTATCTATCTATCTATCTATCTATCTATCTATCTATCTATCTATCTATCTATCTATCTATCTATCATTTCTTCTGCTGTATGTGAAGGCCCAGCAGCTCCCTTGGTTACAGGATGACACCCAGATCTGTTGCAACACGTAGGTCTATTTTGTAAAGTTCTCATTGACTGAGTCCACTTTTCATTATTCCTTAGAAGACTGCTAGCTATATTTCATTCTGGGGGTTCTCAGTAGGGAGCATATTCTTAGATTCTCAGAGGCGGCAGAGGCCTATGGATGAGACTCCAGGCCTGCACCTCCTGGTCCCATGGTTCCCTGACCCCACATTACACCAGCTATGAAAGGTGGGGGTCATTTTTCTGATCTGTCACTGCTGTGACTAAGGATAGGAAGTGCCCAGCCATCCTAGTACAAGCTGCATCTCCTCTGCCTGTCTTGCCTCAGTACCAGACATGGCCAACAGTTGACTCAAGCTTCCTCAACTTGAACACAGATTTCTCACACCATGTGTGTGCCATATCAATTGCCTCCTTCTTAGTAGAGCAAATGTTAGAGCTAACGAGTGCTAGTTGGGCCAAGGCTGGGCAGACCGGGTACTAACATAAGGGTTCATTTCAGTTAAGTAGTAAAAGCCCCCATCAAATCCTTTGAGCTCAGACTTACCTCCATAGTTCACATGAGCATGTATAAGGTAGAGCAACAAGGACAAAATTAGTGTATGAAAGTTAATTTGTCTTTTTTTTTTAAACAAGTGAATCTGTGGAATAGTTCCTGTGTGGTTTCCTGTTGGCTGAGTCTAAGAGACTGAAATAAGGAGTGCTCACTCATCATTTTCATACCACAATCTCCTGGAAGATTGCCCTTTGCACAATCATTTTAGGAGAAGAGCAAAAAGATTCATTCTGCTACTCAAACACCCTCTGCTCAGAAAGAGTATCCTTTGCCTAAGCTTTCGATTGAATGTGAACAATCTCCTTTCTTTGTTATACAGGGTTTTTTTTTTTTCCACACCAATAATTACCAAACACACCGTATGTTTTTCTCCACCAGAATGTAAAATTCTTTAAGGGTTTGGTGTGTTTTATTTACTGCCAAATTCCCAGAACAAAGAACCATGGTTAACACGTGGCAGGTGTTCAACAGATATCTGGCAAGTGAGTAACAGCTCATCATTTCATAAATAAGTCAATCTTCTCTAGGAAGGGCCCTTAAGGGACATCTCTTATCAGTGTGCTGGCATGTTCCTTGGGCTGCCCACAAGGCTTCAATGGTTTTGTGTCCACACTGCAGAAATGTTGTGTAGTTTTGCCTGGAGCATGTGAGCGTGTACAGAGGCTCACAAGATCTATGTCCATATTTAGGTAAGAAAGCAATAGCCTAACTTCTTAAAGCAAGTATATCCTCTACCAACTTAAAACATAGCATTCTATTTATTATATATAAATATATGTCTGTTCCTCTTCTTTTTTAAAAAAACATTTATTTATTATATGTAAGTACACTGTAGATGTCTTCAGACACTCCAGAAGAGGGAGTCAGATCTTGTTACGGATGGTTGTGAGCCACCATGTGGTTGCTGGGGTTTGAACTCTGGACCCGTGGAAGAGCAGTCGGGTACTCTTACCCACTGAGCCATCTCACCAGCCCCGTCTGTTCCTTTTCTAACTCCTTCTAGAACTCTCCAAAATGCCAACCTCCCAACTTTACACCCTATCCTTTTTAGGTTCAGTTAGTGCTGTCCATATGAAGAATGACAGCCTACCAGGGTCCATAGCAAAAATGACCCTCCCACCTCCAGCAGCCATTAAATAGTTCCTCAGCATGTGTGGGACCTTATGAGTTCCTCCTTCATTCAAGCTGGAGGGTTTTTTTATTAGATATTTTCTTTATTTACATTCAGATGTTATCCCCTTTATAGTCTCCCCTCTGAACCCCCCTATCTTATCACCCCTCCCCCTGCTCACTAACCCACCCACTCACGTTTCCCTGCCCTGGCATTCCCCTACACTGGGGCATCAAGCCTTCTCGGGACCTAGGGCCTCTCCTCTCACTGATGTCCGACAAGGCCATCCTCTGCTACATATGCAGCTGGAGCCATGTGTACTCTTTGGTTGGTGGTTTAGTCCCTGGAAGCTCTGGGGATACTAGTTAGTTCATATTGTTGTTCCTCCTATGGGGCTGCAAACCCCTTCAGCTCCTTGGGTCCTTTCTCTAGTCCCTCCATTGAGGACCCTGTGCTCAGTCCAATGGTTGGCTGAGAGCATCCACCTCTGTTGTCAGGCACTGGCAGAGCCTCTCAGGAGACAGATATATCAGGCTCCTGTCAGCAAGCTCTTGTTGGCATCCACAATAGTGTCTGGGTTTGGTGGTTGTGTATGGGATGGATCCCCAGGTGGGACAGTCTCTGGATGGTCTCTGCAAGCTAGAGTTTTGATTGGCTTCATTTTGTGCAGGTCAGGCAACCACAGCTTCTACAAGTTCAGGAGCACAATGGGCACATCACATAGACAGCACTTTACAGCACACCTCTCCATACCTTACATTCTTCTTGCCTCCTTTTCCATGATGTTCCCTGAGCCTCAGGAGGAGACTGATACAGATACTCCAGTTAGAGCTAAGCATTCATTCGCTTATTCTTTACACTTGGGAAGTTTTGAGTATGCATTAACCTCTGCCAGCTGCTTCTTTGACAAAAGCCTCAAAGAACATAACACCATACCCCATCTGACTTTCCTTGAGTCCATGCAAGCTTCATTATCACCCCCAGCCTCTCCAGCACATTGGTGATGCTTTCTGAATGGCAGGGTCCTCAACAGAAGTCGTTAAGCTTGGATCTTACCTAACCAATTCTGCTTGCACATGAGATAAGACTATCACCTATGGTTCATAAGTAGGGGGTAGGCTGAATAAGTGGACCCCTTGGGAGAAAGGGATGCAGGAAGCCCTCCATCTAGCCCTGTATATCTGTGCTGGGACCACAGGGAGACCAGTGAGAGGCTAAAGTCAGAAGATGACCCAGGGCAGAAGGTTCAGCACATGAAAGGTTAAATTAGGTGTGCAAAGGAAGGGAGAAGAGGAGAGGGATTAGGTGCAGAAAAAAACAGAGAGAGTGGGTGGTAGAAAGAAACAGTGGGAAGATTTGAACCCCATAAAGCCAAATGTTGTAAATGATGTTGGCTTGACACATGCATATATTACCATGCACTAAACAGTGAGGTGTTAGTTCACATATGGCTGTCACTGAATCTGCACAGCATTTAAAGTCATCATTACTTCTTTATTTTATCAAGACCTGGGACCTCAGGTCATGTTATCTGAGGCCACAGAGGAAATACCTGGAGGCATTTAAATAAATGCCTGTCTAGATTGAGCCCATGTTGTAAAGAGGTTAGCATAAGTTCATAGGGCAGGCAGATAACCAAGGAGAAAACATCTCAGAATACTACCTAGCTACAGGAAGCTGTCCCCTCTTTCTAGGGTACGAAGAACAATAGCTTGTTTAGAAATGGGATTTTGAAAGGAGCAAGATTTTCAATGCTGCAACTTTACTGTGGCATTAGGGTTTTGTTGGAGCATTAGTCATACAACGTGTTAAAAATACTGGAGTAAGTCTCAGTGTGTCCTGAAAATGATTGAAAGACTTTAAGTAAGGGCCAAATGGGGACAAATCAACAGAGGAGAGGGGGGGAGTGCAAGATGGTGTGTGTGTGTGTGTGTGTGTGTGTGTGTGTGTGTGTGAGAGAGAGAGAGAGAGAGAGAGAGAGAGAGAGAGAGAGAGAAGTGGTGGAGGAGGGATGGGTTGTGTGATAAACTCAGTCTTAGCTAAGTCTGTCTCCATGGCTAGAAGATGAACAGATATTTGTAGCAGGCAGAACAACTCTCCACCCACTCCTGTATCCCACCCAGAATGCATCTGAATTGGACTCTTTGTCCATCTTTGGTCTCTTTCCCAGAAGAAATTGGAGTAATCTTTCTTAAACATAAATTCCATTATGTATCTCATAAGCCCCTCTTGTCTTGTCTTGCCCACCTCCCAACACCACATCTCAGGCCCCAGCACTAATTATTCTGCTTGAAAGAGCCAAGGCTGTCCCTACTTCAGGGATTTCGTGTATTCTCTTCTCTTTTCAGAGAATACACTTTTAGAAGCCATTCAACTATTTTTTCAAGTACATGCCCTTTAGGGTGACATTTCCTGTCATGACTGTGCTCTTCAATTACACTCACCAGGGTTTTTTTCCCCCCATGTTCCTCTGAGTACCCCCATCCCTCACTCATGAGTCTTGGGAGTGCAGGAACTATATCTGTTTGCTGTATCCTGCACTGAGGGATGCACTCTCGTATTTGATAAATGCTTGCCAATCCTTTCTTATAGTGTTCAGGATGGCACACTGCTTATGCAGTGTGGACTTCAGCTAAGAAAAAAAGAAAAGCTCCATTCCGGCTGGTTTGATGAGGTCTCTGCAGTTAGAATGGCCAGAGTCAGAACAAAAAGCAGTATTGGCAGGAAGCGTTTCACAAAGTGTTAGTGGCTTGGGCATGGTTCTGAAAGGGATATACATGGAGGGAAATTAGCATATTCAATTTGCCATCGAAAGCTTGGTTAAATTGAGGTAAGGGACCTTAAGAATCGAGGCGGTGTCTTAGTCTCCCTTAGATACTCAGGCTGTCTAAAGACTGATGGAGCTGGACCCCAGGGGACCTTGTTAATGGAGAATAGGAAGGTGAGCCCTAGCATTGGTGACAGATGGGAGGCTGATGTCAAGGCAAGGGCACCACCAGAAACTGGTGCTTGTCTTTGACTTTGAAGGTTTGATTGTCGGGTCTGTGGGTGTCTTAGTAGACAAGGTACATCACCCCCCCCCTTCAGTCCTCTAGTCTGTTACGCAAGCTTTGCCTTGTGAAAGCGGAGTTGTAGGGGCCAAGGGGCACAATGAGAGAGACAGACCTTGCTCACCTGTCTTTTCCTCTGAACCATCACAATAGCAGCATCTCCCTGTGTTTAGAAGGTGGCCCGGAGTCCATAGTCCAGCAGAGAGGGGGCGGCTGTGGGTCTGTGAGGGAGTGGCAGGTGGACCAACGCTCAGATAGGAGATACTGCAGTTGTTGGTAGTGATATAGAGGAGAGTTCTCTTCTCAAGTACATATGAGCCACGTATAATGCCTTATTCCTGGGGCTTGTGGAGAAAAAAAAGCTTCCTGGCTTCTTTCTCTTCCTCCTCTGCCTCTGCCTCCTCCCTCTTCTCCTCCTTGGCACCTGGAGCCCCTGTGAGTTTTAGATGCTTGATTTGGTAGGAACTTTTAAAATTTCTAAGCACCCTTGTGATGTCAGTCTTCTCCTTAGGCCAATCTGAGAGTCAATCACTGCCAATGGGGGTGGGGATGGGGGGGCAGGAGGTGGTCCCTGCAGCCATGAAGAGAGGATGGCATCTGGTTACACATTGTTGATCCTTCTTTAGATCAGTGGTGAAGCATAAAAGCATGTCCACACATTCCACAGATACACTGTATAAAATGTACATGTATATGCATATGTTTGCCATGTGTATGTGAGTGCCCAAGGGGGTCAGAAAAATAGCGTTAAATCCCCTGGAGCTGGGGTTGTGATTCATCCAATATTGGTACTGGGACTTGAATTTTGATCCTCTGGAAAATCAGTATGTTCTCTTATCTACCAAGCCATTTCTCCAACCCCCATGGGCATTTAATATCTGGATATTATGTAGCTATAGATTCTATAGATAAACTTAGAACTCTTAGGCAAAGTGTCTTCTCTAGGAGAATAAATTGCTGAACAAAACAAGAAGCCAGGCTTTCAACAGACTCCACTTCTTTATTTGTATACCTGTATTCCAGTCTCTCTGAACATTTTCCACAAGACAGATTCCTCCTAAGTTATACAATGCTTAGTGGTGATGCCTGTTTTCCACCATTGAGTTCTGCTACTAATTACTCCGTTTATCTTGAGGCACAAGAATCATGTGGCTAGCTAGGCAGTGCACCTGCAGAGAGGCAAGTGAGTTTGATTTAGGCAGTTTTGCTGTCTAAAGTCTTTGAATCTATTCCAGGAGAAAAGAGTATGAAGTTACCCCTGCAGGACAGGACCTGATCAGGTTGACTTGTCATTCGGGACGTTTTTCCTTTTATTTGTTAGAATCTCTTTACCCAAATAACCTCAGAACCAAAATAATTAGAAGAGCAGAAGTGACAATCAGAAGAGCAGAAGTGACATTGCAGATACTTCTGAATTCCTGAAAGCTGTCCCACAACATCTCCCTGAAAACCTGTGCACGCACCCACATGTCTATGCACACATTGCATGTACATACTTACACACATACATGTGCCCACAGATACTCAGAGAATGGCAATAACCACCCAAACTGCAGGACTTCACCAGTCCAAGATTTTAGGATATATTAAGTCACACGTTACGTGACAGCTGACACAAGATTTTCACTATACCTTGTAGGGCAGCATCTGCACTGGTCTGATGGTGTCTGTAGATACTTTCGAAATGTAGGTAGCTAAGTGTGCCCTGATCTGATTGTGGAGAAAAACGAAGGAAGCAGCCTTTGATCTTCTTGACCAGTTTCAACCCTTGGTGTGTCTAGGATGTCAGGCAGGGCCTAGAAAATGTTTAACTCTTTCTCCCATTCCAGTCCCCAGGGAGTCCTGACT
The DNA here is from genome assembly GCF_900095145.1 of Mus pahari. Lineage (NCBI taxonomy): Eukaryota > Metazoa > Chordata > Mammalia > Rodentia > Muridae > Mus > Mus pahari. The sequence goes on from NC_034593.1 coordinate 47,951,848, forward strand.
GCACAACCCATCCACTGTGTGTGTGTGTGTGTGTGTGTGTGTGTGTGTATGTGTATGAATTACAGTGTTTGAGATTATCAAATTTTGTGAGCAGGCAATAACTACTTTGCCTAAGAAAGACCTGTATGTTGGTACAGCAGTACTCAGGTTACCCAGCTCAGAGTTCAGTCTGTGGACCATTTATTTTACAAATGGATTTTAAATTCTTATCCATACAAGCTGTCGTTGGTTCTGATCAATTCCCTGCACAGCCTTGTGCTCACATCTGCGCCTCATCTCATGGACGTCTGTGGGTGGCCTCAGGATAGCAGCGCCCAGCAGCACGGAAGTATCTGCAGCTACCCAATGGCAATGTCTGCAGCTTTTAGCATAAATTCACAGCTTAGAAACCCAGAGTATTATGTCAACATGAACAAGTCATCTGAGACAGACCCCGTTCGTGGAGTATGACACGACTATTAGCGACACTGTCCCTAAGGTTCGCGAAATCACATGAGCACACACTGACACCTTAGAGACCATGTTATTGTGCAGTAAAGCTTTAAAGGCAAACTCAGTGAAGGAGCACATGAGTGCTAAGAGTATCACTGTATAAAACGCAACTCAACGAATATGTCTTTATATTTAATTCCTACTAGATGGAAACAATAGTGAGGAAATTAAAATGGAATTGTGCCTCTTCTGGGCTTCACATAGTAATAGCAACAGCGACCGTCACAAAGGATTCCATAGCTAGAGAGCTATGGGTGCAACATGAGTTCGGAGGAAACCCAGGAGCAGAAAGCAGGGAAAATTGCCTCACGACACACTTGCCTTGTGTCACTGAAGCGTTCGATGCCCCTGGAACAGTCCCAAGTGACTTCTGCTCATCATGCATGACATTTGCTAAGGTGAAATGAAATAAAAACATTTCGCCAATTTTAACCTCCTTTTGGAAATGTTACGTGTTAAATATAATTTCTCTCTCTTTTCCTTCTCCTTCTCCCTCTCCCTGACACTCCTCCCCCCAACTCTGTCTCTGCTTTATCTTTTAAATCCAGAAAATATCTTCTAAATAGTCTCTACTTGGCTTTCCAGTTTCTGCTCGTCTCCAGTTCCAGGTCTTTTGTAAGAGAGTCAGAGAGGAAGTGTCTCTTCCCAGCATCCCCTGCAGTCTGAGTCCGAGGTGTCCAACACAGTGCTGGGCAGGCTCCAGGTGACCCAAGAACTTTGTGTGGAATCCCACGCCTCAAAGTTTACCTGCATTTCCACCATCCTCTCATCACAAATGAAGCATAATCTCAGGAGAAAAGAAATTTAAAAATGAAGGAGGAAAACAGGTCTGCCTTGACGGTCATTTCTTTCATGACCATCTTTCAGTACGGAGAAACCAAAGCCATTCTCACTTGGGCTATTTCCTTCAGGATGAGAGGTTTGAAAACGTCGACCTCTGAGAGGAGATACTACACACTTCTAGGTTGGTGAAAGAACTCCCAGCGTCACTAGGATACTCTGGGTAGGAGGAGCTGGAGGAGATGATGTTCTTCAGCCTCTGGAGAGCAATGATCAGCAGCAGAAGCAGGAAAGCCAGGAGGCTGAGGAATATGGAGACATAGATGTAGACGTTGGACAGGTGGCCGGAGGACGAGTCCACCGATGTCGACAGCGATGTGGGAAACAGCTCCAGGAAAGTTCCATTCTCCACACTTCCGGCAAATCCAGATGATGAGTCGGCCTCCGACATCTCTACGAAGAGGGGAGGTGTGAGCAGGCGCGCTCAAACCTTGGTCCGCGTCCGTTGGCCTCCGCGCTTCACACAGGGCTTAAGAGTGGAGAAACTGGCATTGCTCGCTCATGACAGCAGCAGCAGCAATCACAGGCTAGGATGTCAGCAAAACAAACTGTCTTGGTTTTTAAACAAAGGCAGCAACAGCAGGGATCACTTGTCCACGGAGACTGCAGAAACAATAACACACGCACGGGCTCAGTGCACTAGCCAGGAAATAACACATCTGTAATCTCATTTTTAGTTTTTCTTTCAGGGAGGCTTAATTATGAAACCCACCAGGGAAGGAATAGAATGAAACAATTCCCCAAGAAACAAACAGTATTTATGTCCTTTCAGCATAAATGAGATATAAAAACAACCTTCGATTTTCCCTTTCCAGAATCGTAGGTGCCAGGTTTCTCCAAGGAACTAAAGAGAAAATAAAAAGAAAAATATACATCTGTTGTGCCCCATTGTGATTCTAGTGGACACTCCAAGTGGATGCTCTGAGGTGGAAACCCAGATTTCAGATCCAGAAGCCCCTCCTCCACAAAAATCAACCCCACACCCGACCAACACAGGACCTAGTGTGTGCCTTTTGTCTAATGTTCTGATTTATTGATAAAATTTCATTAGTATGCAATTGTGGGCCATTCTCATGTGTTTCTTCTTTAAGGGTAATTCATATACTTATTATATTGAGCATTTTTGTATATACGTAGCTTAGAAGGGGTTGGCTTCCCTCCAAATGATGGAGAGATACAGGGTTTACTGGCAAAAGAGTCCAGTCTGAGACTTAAATTACTCATTGTTCCTTACATATCCACCCAAACCCTGACTTTCAGAAAAAAAAAAAAAAAAAAAAAAAGGAATTTTCAGTATCATAGTGGTTACATTCCTAGCAGTTGATTGAATGTCTGAAGGGGACTTTAGGGAATCCCTAAAGTGAATTAATACATAAGGAGCTTCATTAGCATGTAAGCAAACAGGCACACCATTTCCTTAAGAATATTTCTGTTGGAGGCTACTACAGAGACCCACGATCTGCTCAAAATTCAGAGGATAAGCGGCCATGGGGTGCACAGTCATGGTTGCCACTTCTACAGTTAAACCCCTGAACCAAAGGCCCAGGAACATTGCAGAAAGATTGCGAGAAAGAGGCAGAGGACAAGGGTGTCCGCTGAGGTGCTGTCTTCTGTATATGGCAGGGAAACTGCACACAGGAAAGTTACACAATGACAACACCAAATGACTTGCTAACGTGGGTGGGGAAAATCTCATAGGGCCACAACCTCAGATGAAGAGATACAGGGGACCCATGGCTATTGAGACAGAGAGGAACAAGTCTTATCCATGGCCGAGCACCCTGAGCTACCCAATTCCGAACATTCAGCCCTAAACACATGTACATAAGACCGACGCCCAGTGGCCACACTTGCTTCTGTGGCCCAGACTGATGATTCCCCAGAAAGGAGACACCTCATGAAGGTCCCTGTTCCTGCCAGAGGTTTTACACAGAGAAATGAGTCTTGGTGAGCGCCTCACAGTGGGCTAGGAACTACGTCTTACTAGTTCCAAAAATAAGTAGTCGTCACTCTGCTTTGCCTGGTGATTTTAATTCTATTAGGCGTTTCCAGGCTCCTGATAATCTTAACGAAATAAAATGGTGAAAGGAACTGAATAGGGGGTGCCGATGTGTCATGCTGATGTTGAAAACCCCAGCCTTTTCACAGCTCTCCCACGACCCAGCCATTCATTTCTGGGGGTACAGGAAGGGGGTCTCAGAGGCAGCATGATTAAAGAATAGAAAATTAGGATAGATGCCTGATAGAGTACCAGATGTCTGAGTGCAACCAAAGTGTAGCTGAGGAAATAGGGCATGCGTAGATGCCAGCAGATTTGACAAGGACAAGAGTTATAGATAGAAGGTGAGTCCTAGCTTCAGGCTTCTGCTCTTCATTCTTCTGTTGTCCTGGTAGGAAAGCCTGCACTGCATTCCTCTTCTGAAATGAGCAAAGAAGGTAGTGACTGAGCATCTTCTATGCCTCGAAACACTTTCCAGGGCAGATAGGGTAGGGATGATCCACTTTACAGCAAAACTGGGCTGCAAAGACGCTGATGTATACTCAGGGTGTATAGCTACGCAGTGAGAGAGAAGTACCCGGAGAAGGGAGGGAGGGATGAAGGGAGGAAGGGTGAGAGGGAGCTAGGGATGGAGAGAGGAAGGAAGTGGGAGGGAGGGAGGGAGGGAGNNNNGNGNGAGAGAGAGAGAGAGAGAGAGAGAGAGAGAGAGAGAGAGAGAGAGAGAGAGTGAGTGTCAGTCCTAGGTAAAATACTGGTAAGTGGGAAGTTCCGCCCACAGGCCCAGAAAGACTGTGATGCTTTGCGGTCTCTGAGGATCTCAGGTCTGACATAAGGTCACGGGTTTAGCCAGAATCAGCTGGTTTTCCTCAAGCTGCCTTTTTCTGCCACTGAAATTAGTATAGTTTTCTAATGCAGTGGCTGGAAGCACAGGAACACTACTGCAGTACCAGGATGCCAGTGGCAAGGCTGGTAATTGTCTAGAAGTGCTGTTATAATAAAAGTCTTTCCTTTCAGAAACTGTCCTGAAGTTTCAGCTGTCTATAGAACAGCTTAGAGAAAACACCAAGAAGCTGTGGGTAAAACACCCGGTCTCCCAGGTGGCCTTTGGATTGTGGTGAAGAATAAAACAGAAAAGTCTGTGTCTTTCTTCAATTTTACAGTGAAACATCTTCTGCTTTGAAAGCTGTCTTCCTAGTATTACAAACTGAGTACCATTTCCAGATTGCTTCTTAATGTAAAATGACAGCACCCCAAATTTGATCTATTGTTCATCCCTGACACAATTGAGAATATGCAACGTTGGAGATGCTTTTAATTTGGTTACATCAGTTCTCATTTCCCTATTGAATTTTTTTTTTTAAACTAAAGAATCCTCGTTCTCCCTGGCAAACGCTTTATCCAGTGGTGAGTAATAAAGCTGGCAGTAAGCAAACTCAGCCCTGTTTAATGTCCTGACAGGTGTCACCGTAGAAACGGAGTCCAGGAGAGTTTTCAGAAGGGCACTTCCTGGCTCTTCCTCAAAGGTGAGGCCAAGGCAAAGAAGAAAGTGACTTCTTCTTAAATGTATAACCTTGACCTGTCTTGGGGCAGTAACAGTGGCCTCTCACCTCAAGTCATACTTAGGTCATACTTACATTCATGCAGATTTTGATTTTTTTCTGTTTTCTTTTTCTTTTTAAATTAGATATTTTCTTTATTTACATTTCAAATGCTATCCTCTTTCCTGGTCTCCCCTCTGAAAACTCCTTTTCTTATCCCCCTTCCTCCTGCTCACTAACCCACCCACTCCTGCTTCCCTGTTCTGGCATTCCCCTACACTGGAGCATCAAGCCTTCTCGGGACCTAGGGCCTCTCCTCTCACTGATGTCCGACAAGGCCATCCTCTGCTACATATGAGGCTGGAGCCATGGGTCCCTCCATGTATCATTCTCAAATAACAGACTTTTTTTTAAAAAAACAAAACAAAACAAAAAACAAAAAACAAAAACGAAGAGAGGGGAGAATAAGATGGTTCATGGTCAACCAATTCTTTCTTTGTTTCTTGGATAAAGTTTTGTCTTGGGAAGAAACATAGCAAAGGCTACTAAAGTGAGCAAGTTGGAGCAGTCTATCTCTCTCCACCAGCCCAGTGGTATGGGGGTGGGGAGGCAGGACAGCACATACAAGACAAGATGCTTACTTACATGGGACCATGCCAAGCCTCTTAGACAGTGGATACTTTTTCTTCCCATGAGGTGGTTGTAAAGGTTGTAAATTCACTTTTTTCCTTTATCTTTTGAGATAGTGTCTCACTATATACTGCCTGGGTTGGCTTTGAATGAACAATCCCCCTGTCTTAGCTCCCGAGAGCTGGCGTACACCTCCATGCCCGTGGAGATTGAGAAGATTCGGAAGAGCTGAACTGTACTGTGCGCCTTCATCCCTACATCCCTTGCGAAAAGAAGCTTCGGCCAGCCCCCCTCTCAGAGTTCTCCCGCACCACACATCCGGGGCTCTGTGGAGGAGAGGTGGTACGTGAGCTGAGACTGGATGTGCCCTGAATTCTAACGCAGGGATTTATGAAATTCAGCTTGCGGGTCAGCTTCCAGTGTGGCACAGGGACGCAGGGCTCTGAGGCTGCCACTGGGATTTCAATGTGGATAAGAGGTATTTAAAGTTTTCTTGTAGAAAACAGGGACAAGCTACTTTGTATCCTTGCACTCATTCCTTAGTGACTCAGCTATTATGATCAACAAAGTCAAGTCAACATTTCATCAGTACTGAGTCCTGCTGCACGATACCAAAAAGCTGAACCTTCCAGGGCATTAGCAGTTTAGAACTGTGAGATAAGATTCTCATGTGAGCAGCATTCTCTCTCTCTCTCTCTCTCTCTCTCTCTCTCTCTCTCTCTCTCTCTCTCTCTCTCTCTCTCTCTCTCTCTCTCTCTCTCTCACACACACACACACACACACACACACACACACACACACACAGAGAGATGTAAAATTTGATACTGTAACAGTTGATGGTTTCAGGTGATGTATCAGTTATCCTTCTCTGCAGGACATTAGGAACAACCAGGATCTAGAAGAGATTTTACTCCATCTGAGTAAAGCTGTCTTCAGCTTTTTAGGAAAAAAAAAAAAAAAAAAGGATGTATTTTATATGACCGTGGCTTCCAGCCATTCCTCCATCCTTTTTTAATTACCTTCTCTTGAAATGCTTTCTCTGCCCCTTGTTCTTTAGGTCCTATGAGATTGAGGGAGGGGTTGGCGCTGACCATCATTCTCCCCACCACTCTCTCTAAATGAAAATCCTTATTTGCATTCAGTGGCAAACACAGACCTAGGCTTGCAGTCATCAAAGTAAACTTTACTTTGATGTAATGAGCTGTGCTTACTCAAAGCTGATTCAGCGATCCACATGCTTTCCCATTTGAGAAGTGTTCTTACTTATCAGAACAGTATGTGTGTAAAATTCTGCATGAACTTTCCTCATGATTCAATGTATCTGTCCAATAAGAATCAAAACCCAGCTAAAGAAATAGACTGCATCTAGGGACTATCAGCCATTGAGTTATATCAATGGTTCTCAACCTACAGGTTGCAACCTCTTTGGCAAACCTCTGTCTCCAAAAATGTTATGAATATCTTGTATTTAAATTACAAGATATTCACAACAGTATTAAAATTACAGTTATGAAACAGAAACAAAAATGTATGGTTGGGAGGGTCACCATGACATGAGGAACTGTATTAAAGGGTTGCAGCATAAGAAGGTTGGGAACCAGTGACCTAAAGGGACACCCTATGGGAAGAGATTGGGAATTCTGCACAGTGCACTGAAGTCATGGGTTCCTACTGGATAGGGTACAATGGAAAAATTAAAATACCCAGTCCTCTGCTTTCTCAAATGAGTGATCACAAAACTTCCCATTGTACTTTTGCAAAGACAATGGGAAAGCTTTGGGTCAGTGATTTATTTTTCAAATTAGTTCTAGGGCAACTCTGGATCCAATCTAGCTTCAGTGTATCCCTTTCAACCAAATCTCTATCTACTGAAGGCATTTTAGGAATCAAGACAGTTACTCAGAAATGAAAGAAAGAAAGAAAGAAAGAAAGAAAGAAAGAAAGAAAGAAAGAAAGAAAGAAAGAAAAGACAAGCAAATAAATGTGGAGTCTGGAGAGATGGCTCAGTGGTTAAGCGCATACACTGCTCTTGCTGAGGAGCTGAGTTTGGTTCCCAGCACCCATGTCATGTGACTCGCAATTGTCTGTAACTCCATTTCCAGGGCATCTGACATTTCTGGCTTCCTCAAGGCTGTACTCATGTGCAAATACTCACAAAGACACACACTTTAAAAGAATAAAAATAGTATTAAAAGCTAATAATAAGATCAATAATGCTTTGTTAGACAATGGATTTTATCCCAAATACTTTAGAAATTCAATTATTCATTTAAGATATAAAATAAAAAATATACTTTTTGATATGCAAGCAGAATGGAATCAGAGATGTTATAAAAGCATGAAAGTGTTATAAAGGGAGTATTGTTTAATTTCTATCTTACATATTCTTAAAAACTATCTGAGTATAAGTCCTCTGCATTTATATAACAACGTTTTAAGGGAGAGGATGAAACTATTACTCTTAATAAATTTTTAGTTTATTTATGCTCCATGAAAAGATTTTCTATCTAAATCACTGCCTTGGCAAGAATAATTATTTCCAAATACTAGAGTTTTGCAATAAGACAGATGGGCGATTTAAATAGGCAACTGCTTAGATTAAAAAATAAGCACCCTCCCCCAAGGTTATCTCAGGTATGGCGTTTTTATGATTCTTTCATGTGTTTGAGAAAAGATCAAGAAGAAAAATCTCCTCACTTGTAAGTGGGTCCGCCTCGCTCACAGTGCCTGGACCACACCAAATGAGAAAAAGCAATGTCTTCAAGGTCAAATGGAACAAGGACTGGTTAGGAAACAGCAGAGTGATGGAAGTCGCTTCAGGGAGTGGGAAGAAAGGTCACAGCTAAAGGGAGCATTTGCAGAAAAAGCTAAAGGAGAGGTAATGACTTGGTCACAGGCAAAGCTGTAACAAACCTGGGAGAGAAGGACTGTCGAAGCCAAGATCGCCTTTCAAGATGCTACCACCATTTTAATGAGGTGTTTCTCTTCTGTTTTCTTCTCACACCCACCTCTGAGCAATTTCAGGTTTTAGAGGTGTGTTCAGAAAAAAAAAATTATCCTCAAAGTTGCTACGATTATTTAAACCATAGTATTAGTATACAAATGTCTTACATACCTTTATAAAGTCTGAATGTGTGTGTGTGTTTTTGTTTTGGTTTGGTTTTTTTCAAGAGAGAATTTCTCTGTATAGCCTTAGCTGTCCTGGAACTCACTCTGTAGACCAGGCTGCCTCTGCCTCCCAAGTGCTGGGATTAAAGGCGTGAGCCACCAATGCCTGGCTCTGAATGTGTTTTTAAGAATTCACATTAAGCCATGCTGTGGTAGGAGTGGAATGAGGTTGTTCTGTCCCTTCTCAGTTAAAATAATTTTATAGTAATTTCTATTCCTTGAGAATTTCTCATATATATATATATATATATATATATATATATATATATATATATATATAAAATCATTTCTGCCTCCATCTTTCCCCCACCTCCCCCCATATCTCCACCAACATGTCCCCTCCCAATTTCACAACTTCTTTTATTCTTTTGATGACCCATTAAGTCCAATTAATTAGTGTGTGAGTGTAAGGCCACCCACTGCATCATGGGAAACCCACCAGTGGCCACATCCTCCAAAAAGAATGAGTGCTCCTCTCTCAGCTGCTATCATCCCCCAATAGCTCCTCAGTAAGAGCTTGGGCCCGGACATCACCTCCCCTACCTGTGTGATTCTTGTGCAGGTAATCACGCTATAAGATAATTTCTACTCAACATATGTTTTTCCTTTGAAGTTATGCTTTGAATATTTCCTTGTCCAGTACAACATCTAGAAAAAAAAATGTTCTCATAAAGTTTGTAATTGTCTTAAGTCTCTGAGATTGAAATACTTTTTAAATTCTTTACACACCAATGCTAGATATCCTTCAACTTTAGAGCTTTTGTGTCCCCTAGACTGCTCTAGGGGAAAAAGGAAGAGCTTGGAGAGTAAGTTCTACAGTGGCTGATGGGATCTACCCTAAATCTATACAGATTCCTAAGGGGGGGGCAGTTGCAGGATGCTGAGAACAGGAGCATGGGGTTGTCATAGCTCATTCCCTTCCATGCCACCTTTCCTTCATAGTGTCTATCACTAGCTCCCTCCTAACACACAGGCACACTCTTCATATACTCACAGACATGCTCTTCGCACGCACACACAGGCACACTATACACACACTCTTCACACACACACACACAGGCACACTCTTTATACACACCCTCTTCACACATTCACAGGCATACTCTTTATACACACCCTCTTCACACACACATAGGCACACTATACACACACTCTTCACACACATAGGCATGCTCTTCATACACACACACACACACACACACACACACTATACACACATGCTCTTCACACACACAGGCACAGTCTTCACACACACAGGCATATTCTTCACACACACATACACAGGTATGCTCTTCATACACATACTCTTCACACACACAGGCACACTACACACACACACACACACACACACACACACACACACACACACACACACTTTAATCCATAGCTTATTGTGATCTTGATCTCCTTGCATCCCATATCCCTATATTTCTCTCATGTACATCCCAGGTAAGATATTTAATGAATACCTTTCTGTTTGTGTGTGGTCCTTTAAAATGTGTGTTGTTATTTGAGTGTGTGTGTGTGTGTGTGTGTTTCCAGGATACAGAATGTATGGCTACTGAACAGTTCATTTATTCTAACCAAGACTCCAAATTTATGCTATTTAAAATATCTTGATAATTGAGGCACAGAGAAGGGATTCAAATTATCAAATACATCTAGTTCTCTAGTTTTGCTTATAACATTACCCTACAGACTAAAAGTCATAACTGATCCATCACATTACATGCATAAGCACAAACTGAAAGACAGGTGACAATACAGCTTGTCTACAGAGAGCTTTAGCGTTAACAAAAGCGTTTACCAGGATCATTCCTTTCCATTCCATTTTATTTTTAATGCTCATTTCCATTTATAAATACATTTCTGCATTTGTTTAAAGTGAAGCCTCAGACAGAGTATTACAGCACCACAAGGGTGTACAAATATGGTGTATCTTGCACTTCTCAACAGAGATCCAAGCTCACAGATTCTTTGACTTAATGCACTTAAAACTTAGATCTAACATTTACTTGAGTTAATGAATCATCATCTCTTGTAAAGTAGCTACAAGTAGAACTTAGTTGATTATATATTATATAAATTGCACATGTTATCTGGATATTAGCCAAGTATTTAGTGTAACACGATCAGATAAATTTTGCCAAATGATTTCCCTCATTCTTCCAGCCCTCTGTGGATGACACTCAAAGTGTGATGAAGCTTTTTGTGGAAAAAAATGGGCATTTAAGAAGAATAATGCTTAGTAATTGCCAGCTTGTACCAGCTAAGTTTTTGGAAGCATTCAGTTTTAGTCATATGACATGATTTATTCCATCTGAATACTGAGTAAAAAGAAAGACCCAGATCTCAACAGTTATTACCCTTAATGTAATGCAGAATTCTTAATGGATTTTAGATAAATTAAAAATTTTAAAAAGCATTATTATAAAGATGCAAGATAGTGGAAGACATCTGTAATCCCCACACTATTTAGACTTGGGCAGGAGGGTTATAGGTTCAAGGCCAGCCTGAACTAAAGATATGAGATGGCTCAAACTGAGGAATTTGAATAAAGAATACATGTTAGAATTTATCAGTAGTCCCAAATGTAGTATAAGAAAGTATTCTTAGGAACTATTATGTTGAAATAGCTAGCCATATTATCAGGTAATCTTCAAGTAACACAAGAGTGAATGCATGTTCTCATGCATAGAAATATAATAGATCAAATGTGTCAGTGCCTAAAAAAAAAAATACTAGTTTCTCTAATCTGACATATGGGTGTTCACTATCAGGACTCTTGCAAGTTTTCATGACTTTTTGAAAGATTTCAAGAAAAAAAAATGCTTAGGAAACAAGCTGAAATTCAGCCCAAATGCGAGAAGCTTCAAAAGAGATACACAGATGGGAGCAGGGTGTTTCAGTGAACATCAAAAGCTCAGTTCTCTGCTGCTACCACCAGCTCACAATGTCCCTACTTACTGCACTGGTGCCTGCCGTGAGCAATTGCAGGATGGCCCTGAGTAAAGAGAATCCTGTCCAGGAACCAGTGAGTCTTAATCATGAGTCCACTGTCGTTACTATCCACCAAATTGAATGTCCGTGAGCCCTCTGTATCAGATAATCCAGGTATGTCCCTGCTATCATCTGTTGTCTTCAGAGGCACCTACAGTATTTAAAGTCCTATAGCTTAAATACCCAGGCAAAGGTGGCGCTGTGAAAACATCCTAGTCCTACAGAGCAGGTGGACTTTAAGAAGCTTGTGGGAAGCCCACAATAGCTACTAAAGTCCAGGTTCAGAGACCTAGGAAGTAGCAGTAGTAGAGAAGCTAGGCAGAAATAGAACCGTTACCTAGGCAGCGAAAGAAAACACACAGGCTGCAAACAGCAAGGTTTACAAATCAAAGCACTCAGGCTTCTCACAGACCCTATCCAGTAACCATCTCCTGGATCATCCAGGTTTGGGCAAATTCTCCAGTGTGGTAGGAGAGCAAGCATCACCCCTACAATGTCTCTGCAGCCCAGGGTCAGAATTCTTTGAAACTAGGGGCTAGTAAATGATTAATAAATGGAGTCTAGTCAACTCCAGATATAGCTGTAAATTAGATACTTGGGTGTATTGATTTGAGAAGTGTGCTTTCCAGTCACCACTGATTATGCAAAGGTGCAGAAAGGTACCCTGAAATGATGCAGACTAGACAAGTTGGATTCGAGATGTAAATTATAAATGCCATCATCCCTACAATGAGATGGATATTCTTTTGCCTGGATTGCTACCTAGAGCAGAAAGGTGGGGAATAGAGGATGCTAATTCTTCACTAGAAAAGTGTGTTCTCACAATAGACTTCTGAGTTCCTGCTCATCCTTCGTGTGAGCACAGAGTAGTAGAACTTGCCCATATTCTCTATCTCTGTCTTTCTGTCTCTCTCTGTCTCTGTCCCCCTCTCTCTCATGAGCTCAGAAGTCTTGCTTACAAAGAAAATATCAACATATTCCTTGTAATCCTGAACAAAATGATACATCAGGCTATCTATAGAGTGTGGGAGGAAATTAAGCCCTCAGCAGCTTGTTGTCATTTTAGATAATAACCCAAGACCAGACTCTGCCAATGCAATATGGAAGTAAAAAACAAGCGTTGGCTCAGTTCCCCCAAGAACATACTTCAACTTCGACATCTAAGGAGGCAAAATTGAAAAATAACCGAAAATTATTTGTAGAAAACAGACTGCTGTATAAGTGACCTATGCAAAATAGTTATATATTCTTCTAAGATATAAACAAATATGGTTTGAGAGAGGAAATAAAGAGTGATCTTTTCTACAGGCTCATTGCCTTACTCATTCCCAGAAAGAAATGGTCTTGGCCAGAGACGCATTGAGCCATAATTACCTGTTCTTTTGTTCTTTCTTGCTTCAATGCTGTGGGCTGACCTGCAGGGATACAGTATACCATGCAGAAGAATTCTGTGAAATAGAGGAAAGAGGCAGGGGGTGGTGGTGGTGCATAGAAGGGCAGACTGCAGAGCATGATGGAACAGGGAGGGAAACCCTGGGTGTCTCTGGGAGAAAGTGGGCTAGACAAAGCAATGGGAAAGAAGGCAGCACTACCTGGGTGCTAGGGGAGAAGTTGTTGCTGGGGAGCAAGATGTACTAGTTCTGAGGGAGGACAGTTCCCTTGTGTCTCTTTGTCTTTATGACTCTTAAAGGTAGTTATTATTAACTTTCCTTTTATAAGCAGGTGTTACAAGTCACCCATGAACTTAGAGGCAGGCCTGGAATCAGTGTCCACATCCCTATGTGTTTACTATGTGTGTCCTATGTTCATCATATTTCTTTTCTTCAGGAGGCTGAGAGTGGGGGAGAGATCCTTCGAGATCTCGAATCACCGGTGAGGAAAGGCTCCAGTCCTCCCCTCTTTCTGTGTCTATGGTAGTCTTCCCACCTTGTCTGAATTTATAGTGGTCACCATATCACTTGTTTGAGGCTGAAGAAATGTAGAAATTGTGACACCTGTCATTACAGGAAACATGTGACCCGAGGAAGAGCTGCCACGCCCCTTTTCTCTGTGACAGTGACTGTAAGAGCAACAGTGGCTGCCTTTACCCTTGTTGATGCCATTGGCATTTAACACTAACAGTGGATAAACACTCATTGTGAGCTTTGCTCTTGCCACATAATCCATTTCTGACGACTAAGACAACATTGCTCTCTACTGTGACATCAGATTTTATGATGGGTCTCCAAAAACATGACTGCTAAGAAACCAAATTCTGGATGACAGTTACATATATTGTATGGGTAATATGTTCACTAAGAATTTGTTCATTAATAATTAGAATGATGATCTACCAGTAAATAGAGCCAAAAATATAACCCATGTGATGAACTACTAGAGTACAAGAAAAATCTTTAATAGGGACAAATGGTTTCTGGAGTAAGAGACAATAATGATATTAAAAGTAGATTAAAGTTTAAAAAAAATAGCCCATAATACAAATTAGGGTTAAGGCTATTGTTTGGTGCAGAAAAGCAATTATTTTCTATATTCATTCAGTAAACAGTCACTAATAATATACTACATACAGGAAAAGATAAAATATTATCAATATGTGCATACAATCATATGAATTATTTTCCTATCTTAATTACTCATTGGTAATCTCATACAGTATATTTTTATTATATTATTTCCCATCTCCCAGATCTACCCCCACAGTTCATCCAACATCATGTTCCTTCTCTTTTAAAAAAAAAATGAAATAAAAAACCATAGAGTTTGTTTTGTGTTGGCTAAATGTTCCCAGCCATAAGGCCCACCCTGCCTGGAGCATGGCTGATTATATACCCAGTGTCACTCCACTGAAAAAATCTGAGTTTCCCTCTCCCAGTGACTATAGTCTGCAAACACTTTTAGCTAGGGTGGGACTCTGTGCCCACTTTCCACCTTTGCACTAGCATTTTGTCTGGCTTACGCTTGTGCAGGCCTTGTGCATGCAGCCACAGTGTCTGTGAGTTCCTATGTGTCTACTGTGAGGTGTCTGGGAAAAGGTTACTTTCTTGTGCATACATTTTATACACCATCTTGACTAAAAATTGTAAAAGACTGATTTGTTTCATATTATATATTCTTTACTATGTAATCATAGGTCACTTATGCAGTATACTCCCCCCCACCCCGCCCATTACATCTAAGAATGATGTTCTGATTATACCAAACTGCTCAAAACTTCCCAGTTAAATTTTCAGTGCTTATGTTTAATCTCATAATTCCCACCTACTTTCTCTATGCAAATTTCTGGCTCCCTGCTCTGTATTCTCAAACTATGTTCTGCATTCTCTCCATACGCATTTATACATTTCAGTATTCCAGTTATATCTACATGTGTGTGCGCTTTGACGGACTGTGAGTCCTTGGATAAAGGGACCAATAGCTTGCCTTCCCTCCTATCCACAGGCCATCACAGAGCATACCCGCACACGACTGAGGAGTATTTGCTAGACAGTTGCATAAATGAAAGAATGAAATAAGGAAAACTTGAAGCTTCCTGGAGAGACAGACTATATTCTATTTTTACAAGCAAAAGAATTTTTTCTGAGTGAATGAATGATCCTGTATAAAATCACTGTTACTCGGAATGGCAAGTACTTAGAATATGCATAGACTTCCCCTATGTTTTATAAAGAGTTTATTTGTAGCAATAAAATTAAGCTTTGAGATACAGAGTGAGATCTACACATACATCCTCAGAATTAATCCTGCTCCTCACTGGTGACTAAGAAACTTGAGACTTTGCCTGATTAATCATTGAGAATAGTTAAGGAAGAAATGGAAGGGTGTAGCTCACAATGTGAGTGTCGCAGTTAGTGTTCTGATGTGGGCATCATCCCATGTTTCTGAATTTAGCCACATTTCCCTTTGTTTCCCACCGGGAGTTAAATTTAGTCTGTTACCTTCTTGAATGACCCCTTTAATAATTATTATAGGCTGACATTTATCAGCGGCTTTCATTACTGTCTACAATAATATAAGTATCAATCAAGGAGGCCTGCAGTACACAATTTAGTTTGAACTGACTTTCTGTCTTAACACAAGACAATAGAGGGGAATTTAACAGTTAAGAACTTGGATCTGTTAATGACAGGTTCAATTGCTGATAAGAATTCAGAGCTCTTCTATACTCAGACTGTTTGTGGCTGGGTTGTACAATTTCTAACCAGAGGTGCAGTTAATGTGGATGTGGTTTCTTGGCTGCTAGGAATCAGTCTCTCTTTCTTTCTCATGCTTCTCCATGCCAAACTCTTCTAAATGATAAACCGGATTCAAAGTGCATGGTCACATCCCTAGGGAACTCCTGAAGAAGGAATTCTGATATCAGGGGACAACTGGCTTCAGAATGCTACACCCTAGGGTCACATCTCCAACATCAGAACCAGAGCTCGGGATCAAAGACTTTGGCTCTGCGTCATGCCATCCAGTGAATGGCCAGATAGACCTCATGAACTTAAATCAAGGACAAGCCATATGTGCTTGCCCAGAACCTCATTCACCTAAGCCTGTTAGGTCCTTCACACTCACAGATTGTCTAAAAGGAGTCCTGCTGTTCATGCATTCACAGCTTGAGCATCTACGTTGGATTTTCTAGTCTAGGAACTAGCCAAATGGCTTTGTAATTTTCTTTTATCTTTCACTATGAACAAGGATACAAGAAAACAAAGTTTGGCCTATGACAGCTTGTATTAGTATAGAAATGTAATAATACAACATGGTCTGCTCTTGTCATTTCTTCCTGATAATAAGTTAAATGTAAAAATCACTATATAAAATAGGAATGTTAAAATATAACTTCAGGGAGAAGATCAAGTCTAGAACTACCATCAAGTGAATTCCAGACTGATCCTACTGGAAACTGAGGCCAGATGAGAGGATTTTACTTGGCATGGGTTCATGTTTCACTCTTAGAATGAATGATAACTCCAAGGTTACTAAGTGACTTACACACACAATTAATCATGGTGACCAATCACCTCCTCCTTCCTATATCTGCCTCGATACGTAAGATAAAGGAAGACAGGAAGAGGGATTCAGAAAGCTTGCAGACAAATCTGCTGGTGCCAGGCACAATAGCACAGTTGCTATCTCTTAACATCAGATCCACTCGTGACATACAAACATCCAGTCAAATCTGGTAAGCCCAACTGACCGAGGCAAAGGAGAACAGAGCCCATCTTACCTGCTTCTTCAGTGGCAGTCATGAATGTGCTCTGAGCTGGTTTTCAAAGAACTTTGCTTTTTACAGGGGAAATAAAGGTGAGAAGTAAGCACCCCCTCTAACTCAAAACACAAAGTGGAATACTCTACTCACTTCCCGGAGTGTAGAGGCCCCAGAATATTACTGGAGTGGGCTGGTCTTTCTCCATCTCCACTTTGCCCAGCATTTCAAGGTATTCGGGTTACAATGCCATCACAGGACAACTTCACTTACAAGCATCTTGATTTGTTCTTGATAATGTGTGTATGTATGTATGTTGGGGCTGGGCCAAGAAGTCTCTCCAGCAAAAATGAAGCACATTCAGTAACAGACCAGTATTTAAAGACATGTCTGTACACTCAATCATAAAGTAATATTAGTTATGATATAGTTGGCCAGCTAGGACAATTAAATAAGATTTTAATACAGTTTTAAGGACAGTGTTTTGGGCAGTAGGATGGCAGAAAAAAAAAAGCAAATATTTTAGGAAAAGACTCAACAATCTTGCCTCTTTCCTGTTGTCTGAACAGTGAATCAGAGGAATAGAAACTGAAAAGTATCCTAAAGCAAACATCCTTAGGACTGGTTTCTGGGTGGACCTCAGTTGTCCATTCACCTGCTCTGGTTCCTGCATTGGGAGCCATGTCCAACCGGATAGCTTTGACCTTCCTCTAAGCATAGCACTGTGAGACAAGACCTACTGAATTGAAGTGTTTCAACAGAACATTCTTCCCAGGAAAACAAGTTAGCAGAGAAAACGGAGGACATTAAGAAACAGACCTAGTCCCCGGAGTCCCTGACACTAAACCTCGGGAAGCCCACAGGACCAGACACCTGACCACACAAGGCACACAGGCACAGTCCACAAACCTGGTCTTCAAGACGTTTCTGCGAATGAATGTGGCTCTCTGCTCTCAGGAGGAGGGAGCGTTGCTTATTCTTCGGTCTTAAATGAGAACTCAAACATTTGCTCATAATGCTCGCACTTCCCTCTAGCCTGGGAGGTGCAGGACTGCAGGCAGTCTCGCATCTCACACCCCGGGAAAGCAAAGGGTTGAGCGGGAGTTGCTTACCCGGTTTTGGGGGGAGCTAAGAAAGCTCCGTTGGGGAACCCAAGAGTTCAGCGGGAAGAACTTATCCGAATTTGCAGCCAGGCGAGAAGACTCAAGGGAATACAGGACAGAGAAATGCCAGCCGTCAAGGTGTGTGTGGCGACTCCCCAGGAAGGAACAGATGACCCTAGAAATAAAGAAATACTCTCATACACCTCAAACCTCACACAAAAGGCATCAGAAACATATTACAAAGTGTAAACTGCCCGCAGAGGAATCAACCTTTGCAGCAGCGCGGATTGGAGGGCAGACTTTCCTGACTCCCTGAGCTCAGGAACCAGGCGGGTCATCCCAGGGCCAAGGACATTGGCTACCGGGCCCCTGGTGGATCCAGCTGTAGTTAGCTGGCCCAGTCTCCCTGAGACCCCGAGAGCTGGGCTGCCGGGGCCTGCTTCGGGACCTTAAGGATGCGTTCAGCTAAGAAAAGAAAAGATTCGGGAGGCGTTCCACAGCAAGGAGCCAAATCTCAAGTAGTCCCAGGAGAGTCGGGATGAAGCATCCCAAAGATAAGGAACCCCACTGCCACCCTAGGCGGGGCGTCCGGAGGCCCCCTCTAGGGACCAGCCCACTGCCATTGCTTTGTGACTGGTTCGTTTTAGTTCCCCACTCTCGTGCTCACTGATGTGCCGATCTGGACTCCCGGCGCTGGGGTGGGGCGGCGGCCCTGTCTTGACGACGTGCGCTCCACGACGATCCTAGGGAATGCACCTCGCGGGGGCGCGGAGCGCGAGCAGAGCGCACGAGCGGCGAGCGCAATGGGAGTGGGCACCCAGCAGACTGCGCTGGGCTCTGCGCTGTCCCTCCGCCCTCCGGGGCCATGCGACCAATGGCAGAGAGCTGGGCCCACTCCCTGCCGCCAGGCAGCCCAGGCGCTCTGGAGCTAGGACAGCACCGCGTTCTGACGAGGGAGGAGCTTACACCCTGGTTGGAGGAGGAGGAGGAGGCGTTTGCGCGGGGAGCCCCATCTGGGGAAGGCAGGTGTGGTGTGCTGAACTTTTGTGGTGATATGTGGTGGGCTTCAGTTTTGTTTTTTTTCCCTAGGAGCAGGGGAAAGCATTCCCCTCCTGTCAAAGTTTCCCTTCTTATGTCTTTATGAGTCCTGTGCAGCCTCCACTCCAAAAGGGCGAGCTGAAAGGGACATCACATTCTATGACGAATTTCACCTCAGCTCCCTCCCCCATTCAGTCTTTCTCCTTCCCGCCCTCTCAGTCCTCTGAGAAACCATCTAATGAATGAATAGGACCATGGTTTTTATGACTGCCAGTCACACAGATAATCATTAAAGTCTACACGGATAAATGTCACAATCATATAAAGGAACGATGGAGGGAGCCTTCTCTGCCTGGGTTTGTTTAGATGCGTTGGGGAGATGAGAAGCTTGATTTCTTTGGTGTCTTGGGTTCTTTTTTATTCATTCAAAGACCCAGTTGGCTCCCTGGTCTATATGGTCTGAAGCACTGCGCTCTGGGACATGTTGGACGTGTTGGTTACTTTTTGTTGATGGATTTTCACCCGGAGGACACCCCCCCCCACACACACACACACTTTTTGGCTTGACCGTGAATCAACAGAGCCCTGGGCTGCCTACATCTCCACAACAGCTCCTTGTTCACCAGTGCCCAGCTCCTGGATCACACTGTTTCTGTCCATGTTTATTGGTTTTCCAGGTAGAGACAGGCATGGGGCCTAACTCCGAGGCATCACTGTGATAAAGGCTGTGCTGTCTCTGTTCTGCTTGTCCTGGGCATGTGAGTCTTTTCTATATGGATATGCGTGTGCCTCACTTAAGATGCGGAAGGTGGAACTGAACATGGAGCTCAGTTGGTGGAGCACTCCCATAGCTAGAGAGACTCTGGAGTCCACTCCTAGCACCACATAAACACAGCATGGTGGCACATACGTGTACTCCCAGCACTCTAAAGGTGGAGCCAGAGTTCAAGGCCATCTTTAGCTATGGAGCCAGGACCAGGGTAGCCTTGTCTATCTGAGACTCCATCTCATTTAAAATAAAATAAAAACGTAGGAGGGTTGAATGAGCTCTGCTGTCAAGGCAGCGAGTTCAAAGACATTTCTCTTCCAACATTTGTATTCCAGAGCTCACCTATTTTGTTTGTTTGCTTGATTTTGAGATAAGGTCTCACTCGATAACCTACTCTGGTCTGGGACCCACCGGGTAGCCCAAGCCCACCCCAAAATGATGATCTTTCTGCTACAGCATCCCAAGCGCCTGGTTGGTAAACCTCAACTGTTTGCTCATTTACCACTTCCATGAATTTGGTTACATCATCTACTGCTATGCTTGTTGCTTTCTTTGTCATTGTGGCACAGACCAGAGTAACCCAAAGAAAGGAACCTTGACTGAGAAAATGCCTCCATCAGATTTGCCTATGTGCACGTCTATGGGGACAGTTTCTTGCTTAGTTATTGATGTGAGAGGACCCAGCCCACTGTGGGGAGCATTAGCCCTGATTAGGTGACACTTGGCTGTCTAAGAAGGCAGGCTGAGCAAGCCCTTAGGAGCAATTCAGTAACCAATGCTCCCTCCTGGTTTCTGCTTCAGTTTTGGCCTCCAGGGTCTTGTTTGAGTTCCTACCCCAACTTTCCTTCAGTGTGGACTGTAACCTATATGTCAACCCCCTTTCTCCCCAGGTTTTGCAAAGCAGACTAGAACAGTCTCCTGCTCACTAACTGTTCTGTAAATTCTATTTTGCAATTTCACCTCTCCTCCTTCTGAGCAGTAATATCCATTACATTATGTTGGTATATAGAGGAATGTTTTCCCATCTAAAGACAAGTCCTCTATGCCATCAAAAATCTTGTCATGAGACAGCTGGCTTTTCTTACACAGTACTTGGGAAACTCTCAGGACTCAAAGAGGAGAGTTAAGTCTGTCAGCCTTCAGGACAGTTGTCCTCAAACATCTCTGTATAAGATCTCTAGCCACAGCTCCATAGTCTGCTTCCACCTTCCATGCATTTCTAGTTCAGAGTCTCCATTGAGCACCCTGCCGAGGACCCATGGATTTCAGAGCAAGAAGGAAGAGGATTGTCGGCCTCCTGGAGCTTTTTGTCTAGATTGGCATAAGCTGGCTTCTTTTCTCTCTTTTACTTTTGGTGACGAGGTAGGGCACTTTCCTTATTTTTCTTTGATGCCCATTTTATAAAGCTTTCATTTACACACCCCCAAATTGTGTTAGCATTATAGTTTCCTGAGGTTTGTATAACAAGTGGTCACTTAAGAAGTGGCAGAATGACTTTAGATGGGAAACATCAAAATGTCATGTCATCCCTTTCAGAAGCTCTAAGAGAGTTGCTGCCTGCCTTTCTCCTAGATCCTGGCTCCCTTTGTGGCCCTCAGCCTGTAGGCAAATGGATGATCCCAGGCTCCAGCCATCTTCACCTCCTCTTTGTTTCTTTTTCTCTTCTCTTAGGAGGAGGGCTTCTCTCCAGTGTAGTAAGACAGTGTTTTAAATTATTTTTTTTTATTTTTTATTAGATATTTTCTTCATTTACATTTCAAATGCTATCCCAAATGTCCCCTATACCCTCCCCCTGCCCTGCTCCCCTACCCACCCACTCCCACTTCTTGGCCCTGGTGTTCCCCTGTACTGGGGCATATAAAGTTTACAAGACCAAGGGGCCTCTCTTCCCAATGATGGCTGACTAGGCCATCTTCTGCTACATATGCAGCTAGAGACACGAGCTCTGGGGGTGCTGGTTAGTTCATATTGTTGTTCTACCTATAGGGTTGCAGACCCCTTCAGCTCCTTGGGTACTTTCTCTAGATCCTCCATTGGGGGGCCCTGTGTTCCATCCTATAGGTGACTGTGAGCATCCACTTCTGTATTTGCAGGCACTGGCATAGCCTCACAAGTGTTTTAAATTCTTAACTAGAACTTCAGACATCCCCCAGGCACACATACATAGGTACTAGATGTACATATACTTTGGAGCAAGACCACTCAGTCTTTATAGATGGTTAATTATTGACTAATCTCTTTGCTTTTGAGGCTAAGACATTTGACATCAGGTAGACTCTCATGATGTTAGGTCATTAGGTCATTATCAGAGTCAACTTACTAACACTACCCAAGGGGAAAAGGGGATTCTCTATGGTATAGAGAACACATCCCAGTGTATTTGGGGACCCTTGTATATTCAACAATGGTGCATAACTCTTCCTTACCCCCTTTCTTTGACTTAGAATGGATTAATAATTATACCTCCTATTTTAAATGATATAAAACTCCTGTAATGCCTCCTAAGGCAGTGAAGAACTGGATAGTTGGCTGATATGTTGCTCTTCTTTTATTTCATGACAAATATCTAGGAAAGGTTAAATGTCCAGTTTACTTACAGGAACTGCCTTCAGATAGTGACAAGGTAGCACCGGAAGGAGATTTGCCAGCAGCCTCTGGAGACATGGCTTCTGGTGAAAGCTAACCCCTTCACCCAATTCAGTCTTATCAAGGGAGAAGTGGGTGTTGAAAATGTGTGGAATTTAGAATAATGAAGAATCGTGAAATCCCGACACTGACACTTACAATGTGTGTGATGGTGATACAACTCAACTATATAAACTCTTGGAGCCTTGATCTATACAGTGAAGAGAATAGCATCTGCTTTATGAAATTGTTGCCAAAAATGTTTAAGGCATACATGTGCAAAATGGTACCAGTGTAAGTTGTTCTTAGCTAGAGGTCAGAATATAGTACATGCTTAGAAATATTACCTCAGGCTGGAGAAATGATTCAGTGGTTAAGAGCACTGTCTGTTCTCACAAAAGACCTGGGTTCAGTTCCCTGTACCTACATCTGTAATTCTAGGGCATCTGATACCCTCTCTTCTAGCCTCTGTGAAAACTGCACACATATAGTATATATATATATATATATATATATATATATATATATATATATATATACATTCATGCAAACAAAACACTCTTATGCATAAAATGAAAGCCTTGAAAAATTCATTTTTTCTTCCTTGCTATCATTAAAGCAACATTCAAAGTTCCTCTGTCCATTCACTAATATTCCTCTAGATTGTGAGCATCTTATATCTCCTGCTGCTCTCCAACTCTGTCCCCCCCTTTTTTATACTTCCCCACCCCTACCTCCTCTCTCCAGATCCCTCCTTTCAGTCTTCAAGTAATTTTCTCATTCCACCTGCCACGATTTTAGAAATTGGTGCTCTCTGAAAGTGTTTGAGAAAATAACTCTAAGAAAATTATAGATCATAACAATTTTATGATGTGTCAATATGCTTTTGTTGTTGTGCCTTATATCATGATATTCTACAAAGCATGGAAAATTTTATGGCGTCTGATGTTACAGACAAATTGCTGGTCTATGAGTTTTACTAAATCTGAGAGGTATTTTAGGAGCATCTGCTATGCTCCAGGAATTAAGGATGTAAGATCCAAAGAGACAAACACGTGCCCTAAAATGCTTATCCTTTGGCCAAAAAGACAGACATGCCATACATATATAATTTGAATGCCGTGCTTTTGTGTATGTTTCACAGTACATGTGAAAGAAATCCTAATACAATTTTGATTGTGATGGCCTTGGACAACCAAGATGGCCCCCATACCCATGGTCCCCCATAAATGAGCAGCCATATTCTTCTTCCTGAGCAAGTTAGCTGGCTTGGGCGGGACATGTGACAGAAGGACAGCTATGTCAGAGTTGCTGTAACTGACATCTGTTTTTTTTTGGGGGGGGGAGTTTTGCCCTCCTACTAAAACTCAACTTCTTGAGACTCAGTGCCAAGTGGGACCTTTCTCCCTCTCACCACATAAGAGCTAGGCTGAGAGCTCATGGCTTAGACTTTGCCAAGAGTTGGGTGGTGGTGGTGCAGGGGCCACTAGAAAAATCTCCCTCTGGTGGTAGTTACACCAGAGTAGGAGTCCTGCACCCACAGGGGGAAGTGATGGTTAGTGACCTGTGATTCTAGTGACCAGAGATGGGTTCCAAGTCACAGCTCCTACGGTTGTCATGGCAGGAGACTCCCCTCTCTGCTGATTCTCAGGTGTAATTCTGGCTTCTCCTTGTTTCTATTCATTTGACATCTCTGATCATTAAAACAATCTGGGGCAAGTTCATTTCTGTTGCTATAGCTGACAATACTTTTGGCTAAAGCCAGGCTTTAATTATATTACAAGAAAGGCAATTAATTGATTTAGGTGATTTCTCTTCTTAGAGCATTGGAGTTAGAAATGTTAGGATTTGCTCATTAGCACCTTAGATTCAACAAACTCATACACAGAGGCTCTAGGACAGCACAGGCTCTGTGAAGACTGAAATTCTTTTTTATTATTATTATTTTCTTTATTTACATTTCAAATGCTATCCCAAAAGTTCCCTATTCCCCCCCCCCGCCCCTGTTCCCCTCCCCACCCACTTCCACTATTTGGCCCTGGCCTTCCCCTGTCCTGCGTCATATAAAGTTTACATGACCAAGGTGCTTCTCTTCCCAATGATGGCCGACTAGGCCATCTTCTGCTACATATGCAGCTAGAGACACGAGCTCAGGGGGTACTGGTTAGTTCATATTGTTGTTG
>NC_034593.1:47977206-48032340 GCF_900095145.1 Mus pahari
CAGCCATTCGGTATTCCTCAGTTGAGAATTCTTTGTTTAGCTCTGTACCCCATTTTTTAATGGGGTTATTTGAATTTCTGGAGTCCAGTTTCTTGAGCTCTTTGTATATATTTGATATTAGTCCTCTATCAGATTTAGGATTGGTAAAAATCCTTTCCCAATTTGTTGGTGGCCTTTTTGGAAGACTGAAATTCTAAGTAAGTAGAAGTTACAAATGAGAAAATCACCAGGTATTATGGCGCATACCTTTAATCCCCGTACTAGGGAAGCAGAGGCAGGAGGATCTCAGAGAGTTTGAGGCCAGCCTGGTGTACATAGGGACAGCCAGGATAACAGAATGAGACCCAATCTCAAAAAGGAAAGAAAAGTTTGAGTTAGCAAAGATCAAAATCCATGCTGAGGACAAATATGGAAAAGGATAATTACCTGAGAGCAGCGGGCGGGCAGAGGCCAGAGCATCATGAGGGTAAGTGAATGAATGAGTCACCCTCTTCCAGGTCTCCCAGATGAAGCTTGCTAGATCTTCCTGGAAGCCTTCAGGAACAGCTCACTGTTTTCCTATTTGTGAACGACGTTGCATTTTTAGGATGATGAATAACTCTGAGTATTCGTGAGTTTTCATTTGCCTTTATTTGGACACATGTCTTCTACTACTCCACAATTATTTGAGGCAGTTAGGGAATGTTCTGTCCTATACAGACCATCTCACGAGCTTCAGTGGTGTGACTAGGACTGCACAAATGGCTGTCTGGAGTTGCTGATGTGCCTCCCAGGTTATTATGCATTTAGAACTTCCCAGCAGTAGAGCCTACCCCTGTCCTGAACAACCAGCTTTTCACAAGAGGCCCCTCTTAAATGGTGCATGATTCCACCAAGGGCAAGAAGGGACATGGTGTTTTTTTTTTCCTCAGCACTGACCGTTAGCAACAGAGACCTGAAGAGCTGGTGCTCAAATGTGAACTCACATATAGCTGTTACGTGGGGGGATGAGCTGGGTAGATGGCAGGGAAATTGGACAAAGAGTAGAGAAATATCCAGGATAGACAGTAGTAAAAAAAATGACCAATGGTATGATGCTCCAGGAGGAAGCCCAATGTGAGGAGTGTCAGGGGGCTGAGAAGCTAAGATGTTGGTCATGGCAGATGGTAGACCCCAATGTCAAACACCGTCCCCCTCAGCCAGTGTGCCTGAGCATGTACCACTTCATGCTCCAGCTCCTGCAGAAGGTTGAGCTAGGCTCCAGTGGGCAGAGGCCAGTCTACTAGGAGACCCTTCTTAGTCCAGCTATAGCTGTGGTTTGGGGTTACCTACAGGAACTTTTCACCTCCATTTTTATCTCCCAGAACAGTGCCTTCTCCTGGTTTATGAAAAAGAAACCATCCAAGCCTGCGACTTGTACACATCTCAGTGATTCTATTAATAGAGCTTCAAGTAGGAAGTATTTACTGCTTGAAGGTAGGGGAGATGCACTGAAACATCATTATTAAAAGATGCTAAATCATCCCCAAGGAGCTCTGCTCGTTTGTCAAAAGCATACACTGTATCATAGGCTTTGGCGCTCTCTCTCTCTCTCTCTCTCTCTCTCTCTCTCTCTCTCTCTCTCTCTCTCTCTCTCTCTCTCCTGATAATAGCGGGTAGAATTGTCCTTGGGGCACCACTGAGTCACGCCAGTGTGTAGATGAGAGAAAAACACTGACACATAAATGTGGATATAACTCACAAAGGGATCATCCTAGTGATACGTGTGTGGCTGCACATAGTACTTGGGTTGTAAATCATGAGCAACATTAAGCATGGGTGGGGACTTGAGTGCATCCTTCACGTCTCTGTGTTGTGACCGGATGACCTGAGTCCATGGCAACCTTGTCAATGATGCATATGTATCATTTACATTGCTCTATCAGAGCCTCACAAGCCGTAATGTGCTATTTGGGTGCTCCTCAAAGGTAGGTTTTCCTTGGTGTGGATTTACCATTTCCTTATAGTGAAATGGCATAAGGATGGAAATAACCTTGAAAGCATTAGCAAGAAATTTGTAGTGTAGTGGGATAGAAGTAGAAGGGTTTGACATAGTGTGGTGGTTTGTATATGCTTGGCTAGGGAGTGGCACTATTAGAAAGTGTGGCCCTGTTGGAGTAGGTGTGGCCCTGTTGGAGTAGATGTGGCCCTGTTGGAGTAGGTGTCTCACTGTGGCTGTGGGCTTTAAGACCCTCATCCTAGCTGCCTGGAAGTCAGTATTCTGCCAGCAGCCTTCAGATGAAGGTGTAGAACTCTCAGTTCCTCCTGCACCATGCCTGCCTAAATGCTGCCCTGAGCCTGCCTAAATGCTGCCCTGCTCCTGCCTTGGTGATAATGGACTGAATCTCTGAGTCTGTAAGCCAGCCCTAATTAAAGATTGTCCTTATAAGAGTTGCCTTGGTCATGGTGTCTGTTCACAGAAGTAAAACCCTAACTAAGACAGCTAGTGAAGTTGAAATCTTTTCAAAACTCTTGACTTTGAGGGTTCCCATTGTCTGGCAATAGCTTGGTTATCCAGTCTTCAGCTCATTCCTCAGACAATCCTGGGGAAAATAATCTATATTCCCTGAGAGATGTCAGCCTGAAGAAAATGCTTTTAAAAAGAGTACAAAAATTATAATTATACAAGGGTTGATCATCTCTGGGAGAGAAGTGAGAAGGTTCCCTGTCAGGCACAGTTTGGTGCAC
Source organism: Mus pahari (assembly GCF_900095145.1). Taxonomy (NCBI): domain Eukaryota; kingdom Metazoa; phylum Chordata; class Mammalia; order Rodentia; family Muridae; genus Mus; species Mus pahari. Next base: position 47,979,913 of record NC_034593.1, read on the forward strand.
ACTTTGCCTTGCTTCACAGCCTTGCACATGTGAGACACGTGTGTGGCCTTGACTGTCCCATGGAGCCTGGTGTGCTCCATGGACACTCATCATCCTGGGAGTATACACATCTCAACCAAGGTTCTCCATGTGAGGAGAAGAAGAAAATGCCTCGATCCTGATTTTCTCACGAGAGTCCGCATTAGTGGAGAATTATGTGAGCACACAATGGACCCACAGTTGAGCAATGAACTATTTTTTCTATGCTTTAGACATGTTCTTCAAAAGAGGTCAAGGAAGTATTTCTCTGCAAACTCTGTGTGGTTAAATGTCTGTGGAGCTGATGCATTTATGAATGGCCAGTCAGCTAGGTGTGGTGGTGCACACCTTTAATCCCAGCACTTTGGAGGCCGAAGCAGGAAGATCTATTTGGGTTCCAGGAAAGCCTTATCTGCATGGTGAGTTCCAGGGTACCCAGGGATGTAGAGAGAGACCTTGTCTTTTAAAAACATAAAAACAACAAGACAGATGGAGAGCGTGGCCAGTCATACAACCCTCTTTACTCCAGCCTCAACATGCAGTTCATTGGGAGTGCTTTGCAATCTAAACACATTCATTTATTCAATGATAACACCTCCCATGTATCGGGAACTGCTTAGGAGAAAGGTAATGGACAAGACAAGCTTCTGCCAAAGTGGCCTTGAAGTCTGTGTGAAAATGCCACCCATCTTCTTTTTTTTACAAAAGATGATGTATGTATTGTATGAGGATACTGTAGCTGTACAGATGGTTGTGAGCCATCATGTGGTTGCTGGGAATTGAACACAGGACTTTTGCTCACTCCAGCCCAAATTTTATTTATTATTATATGTAAGTACACTGTAGCTATCTTTAGACACACCAAAAGAGGGCGTCAGGTCTCATTACAGATGGTTGTGAACCACCATGTGGTTGCTGGGATTTGAACTCAGGACCTTCAGAAGAGCAGTCAGTGCTCTTACCTGCTGAGCCATCTCACCAGCCTGCTACCTATCTTCTTACTTTCCCACTTATCCCCAGGATGCAGACCCCCGTGGTTGGCTTTGTCTTGGCTCATCTTAAAAATCCAGTCAAGAAGACACCTCATTAGTTTCCATCTTCTTGCTGTGCCCTCTCCCTCTCCCACTCCATCTCCTCTCCCTCCATCCTCCTCCTTCTCTGCCTTGCCAGAACTTTAGCAACTTTTTCAACACCATCAAATGCATCTAGCTGGCAGCCCTGATGCTCTTCTCACCTGATGGCTCCTGTGTCACCACTTCCCTCCATCCTCAGCTTGCCCCCTGTCAGCCTGGTAGCCTTTCAGCTAGGCATACGTCAGGATGACCTGCAAGTAGGGACACAGAGAGGATACTTTTAAGGAAGCTCTCGAGCGAGCTTCCTATCAATTATTTTTAAGTTGATAGATCTGAGAACTCATGGGAGTTTATATTACCCTCTGGCCATGTCATCTGAGAAAGGCACAGACATCCCTCACTCCAAGCCAACTGGGGTGTAAAACCTTTATCATGCTAAATAAAGTGATATCATCAGATTGTTTAGGAGAGAGGCTTTGGTAACATTAACTAACTTAAAGCCCCGAGCCTTCCCTTTTTTTCTTGTTCCCTATGGATTTTGCTTCAGGAGAAACGGTCTATTTTTGGCACTTGTACTGCTCTAAATTCAGATGCTGAATAGAATGCTGTAGAAGGAAAACAATAGTTTTGTTTAATGACCTTGGCTCTTTTATCGCTACCCTATCTGCAACAAAAGTTTAGTTTTGAAAGCTAAAGAAAGAGGACACCTTAGAGAAATGCCAACAATTGAAGCCACAGTCATATCTGCCTGAAATGTTTGTCTTATCCATCAAAGATACTTCAGTTGGGAATGTTTAACAGATACAATCCAGACTTCTTGAACAATTACAGTTATGGAAAAAGTAGACATTGGCAGAGGGCTCCCGTTTCTCTCACGTCTCCCTTTATAAGCTCTGACAGTGACATCTCACATTGTGATGGCATCTTCATCACAATTAACAAAACAACTAATGCTCCTGTCTTAGTCATGGGTCATGTTTTATTCAGGTTTTCTCAGCTTCTAATAGGTATCAGTCTGGACTGCGTCCAGGGTGCCACATTATATCTGCTATCCTATTTCCTTGGTCTATTTTTGGCTGTGATAGTTTCTTAAACTTCTTTTTTCTTTATGACCTTCCCAAACTAGAGTAGTACTGGTAAGGCACTTTGTCAAATGTCCTTTTGTTGGCATTTCTCTACAGCTTTTCTTATGATTTGATGGGCTATATAGATCTGGGGAGAAAGACCCTAGGGGTAAAGTGCGACTGTCACTATACAGGCTGTGTTTGATCAGCAGCGACGTGCCCACTCAGCTGGGATAGCGTTGGGCAATGTTATCCATAAAGGTATTGCTGTGGTTGGTGATGGTAAAGACCTGTTCTAGAGCTTGTGGTCAGTTGAAATTAGAAGAACCCTTGAAATATTATCTGAGTAAAATTACGTTCATATTGTTGGTTCTTACACATCATTGCCACGCTTTCTATGACCAGCAGTTTTTAAAGATTGTTGGCTTGCTTGCTTAATTTAGATGTTTAAAGACAATGTCCTGTTGAGCACCTGTCCTGGAACTCACCATGTAGCCTACATCGGCTTCAAACTCACAGTAATAGCCTTGTTTCCGCATCTCAAGAGCTGGGATTCTAGTGTGCAGCACTACACCCAACTCAAGAATTACAAGCTAATATGTTTATATGAGCTGAATTCATACAAATCCACTTTTAACAAATGATAAAATATGTATCCTAATTTTGCTAATAACTTTGTTACAAAATATTTATTTCTTCTTAGCAACAGGAAATACCACTGTAGCTGTCTGCTGCTTGAAAAGTTTCCAGTGATAAAGGTTGTGATTTTTTTTTTTTTTTGCTTTTATAAAATCAGTGAAAGAGTCAGAATTTATTATTAGGAACTTCGGTAGCCAGCAAAATTAATAGAAAATTATAAGTTTTTTTTAATTATTTGTTTTTTTTTTTTTTTAGAGCCAGGGTCTCCCTAAATAGTCCGGACTGACCTTGATTTCATGACCCTCCTGCCCAGGCCAGGCTCTCAGATGCTCAGATTATAGAGCATAGGCTGTCAAGACTGGCTCAGAACTCTGATTTTATGTTAATCCTTTAAATCTTATTCTTTAAAAAAAGATAGGAAACAGGCTTGATGCACATACAGAAGACACAGAGGTGACCTCACACATTTCATTAGTCTCTTCATTTATCAAGAGTTATCACTGTAGTTGACCAATGCATAGTTTTAGAAAATCACCATGGAGATATGATGTTACTGTCTTATTTTTATCATAACCGATTAGAAAACATCATATTGAGTTTATATGTTGACCTTAAAAGTGAATGTTCTCATAAAATATTTCAGTAACTTCTCATTATCCTTGTAACATCATTGATACCCATGAAGGACAATTTTAAGCTGACATTAGCCTTTTTTAAAGGACATTTAGAACTAGCTCACTGTTTGTCAGATATTAGTTTTGTTGGTTGGATTGCATGGAAGGTTTCTCCACATATTGAACAAACAATTTCTGTTTTTTAAAAGTTCTGTTGAGCAGGACAGTGGTGGCGCATGCCTTTAATCCCAGCACTTGGGAGGCAGAGGCAGGCAGATTTCTGAGTTCCAGGCCAGTCTGGTCTACAAAGTGAGTTCCAGGACAGCCAGGGCTACACAGAGAAACCCTGTCGAAATGTATAAAATTAACATGATCAGGAGACACCAGATGAGGGGCATTACTTCTTACCTCCTCTGTGAATCAACATTCGACTCAAATTATCAATTTCAATTTAAAAATTGTGATGTGATCAAATAACTAATAAAAATACCGTTTTGACAAACATGTTGCGATGTGGGTGTCTTGTTTGTAGCTCTGGCTGGAACTTTCTCTGTAGACCGTTGGCATTGAACTTGTGGCAATCTTTCTGCCTCTGCCTCCTCAGTGTAAGACTATGGGCATACACTACTGTACCCAGAGACAAAAGTGTAATGAAATCACTCTTCTGCTTTTAGTTTTTCATGTTTTGTTGTAAAAATCTGGATTAAGCAGCATGACTCTAAAAGAAAGTTTAAAAAGTATAATTCCAGTTGTTCACATAAGTCTTATAAAGCTTTTTCTTAAACATATGTCAAAGATATTGGGAAATAAATTATTTTAATAGCTGAATAACAAACACTTTTACACATTAGAAGAATCTTCTTTTTTTCTAAATTAGAAGAATTTTTACTGTTAAAAAATTGTCAGCTGAGATCTGACGCGCCTGGGGTTTTTTGTTGTTGTTGTTTTTTTGTTTGTTTGTTTGTTTGTTTACAGCAATAGAAACCCTAGCTACAACACTTACATAGGTTATTATAACTTTGAATTCATTAGGAATTCAAAGAGTTGACTGCTGTGTTATTTACTTTTAACTGCCAACTTGACACAGCCTAGACTTGACACCTTGGAAGAGAGTCTTAATGAGGAATTATTTAGATCAGGTTGGCCTGTAGGTATATGCCTGTGAAGGCACTGGTTTAACTGTTAATTGGTGTAAGGCCCAGCCCATTGTGGGCAGCATTATTCCCTAGGCAAGGAGAGAAAGCTAACTGAGAGCAAGCAAGGATTTGTCTATTCTTCTTGGCTCCTGACTGAGGAGATCACATGAATTCTCCAAAACTGTGGACTGTGACTTGGAACTGTAAGGCATATAGGCTCTTTGTAAGTTGCTTTTGACAAACATCAGGGTGTTTGTCACAGCACAGAAATAGACCTAGAACAAATGTTATTGTTATAAAATTTCTATTGTTTGAGTATTAGAAAAAGCTTCTGACCATACACATATAAGTAAAATATGGGTAATAATAATGGTCTACATATTTTTTAATCAACCCCAAATAAGTAACATTTAAACACTGATGAAGTAATGATACAAAGGTATCCTCACTTACTGCGCTGGTTTGACTGAGACACGTCTTCACATGGGAACAACTTGGTTCCAGTTGGTGGCACTGCTTCCTGAGGCTTAGGTGGTGTGGCCTTGTTGAAGGAAGTATGTCACTGAGGATGGGATTTGAGCTTGAAGAGCTCTGACACTTTCAGCTTGCCATCACTGCTCAAGTTCCTACCTTGTCACCCATCCCTACCCTTGCCACCATGCCTCCCTTCTGTCATCATAGATGTGGACTCTCTCTTCTCTAAGTTTCCTTGGTCATGGTGTTTTATCTCAGCAACAGGAAAGTAACCAAGACACTGACTTAACTGTCCCCGTCCTTGTAAGAGAAATTCTAACAAAGTGTTATCTTTTCTATTTAATAGCATTTTAATAAAAGTTTTTAGCATGCTGTTTTGTCAAAACATTTGAGTATATAAACATTATAGTCACTTTATAATAGTTGCAGTACCAGCTCAGTCCGAAAGAAATACTTTTTACCATCTAGAACTCTGTGCTCTTAAAAATAGAAAAAAAATATATTAAAATTTAGGTTATATACATATTTGTCGCAGAGAAATGTGTGAGGATGATAAATAAAAATCCCATGAGTACAGAAATATATTATAAAATTCAGTTCTGGGGGTAGGTGTGAAGGGAGTGGATTGAAAGTACAGGCTCAAATAGAAAGGATGAAAAACTTCACCGTAAGAAGCTCTTCTCTAAGCATCTTTAAATGGATTATGGTGGGTACCAAAATTATATGGTATTTAAATCTATGGGTTAGTATTTAAAAAGTGATAGATGAAAGTACACTATATAGCAAAAAGTCTACCACATTTAAATTTACAACAAAGCATTTATGTATTACAGTAAACACGTGTGGGAGGGACATGTTTTTCTGAAACTGTTTTTAGAGGCTGTACAGGCAGGAACTGGAGAGTATCCAGTATGGGTACCACTTATTTCCAAATACTTTTCATTTCTTTGTTTCTTGTTTCTGTTATTAGATGCACCAGGCAACCAGCTCATCAACCCAATTCTGATTAAATTCAGTTGTCTTTTAGCATACTGGGACTCCCTACTGGTACACACACACACACACACACACACACAGAGAGAGAGAGAGAGAGAGAGAGAGAGAGAGAGAGAGAGAGAGAGAGAGAGAGAGAGAGAGAGAGAGAGAGAGAGAGAGAGACAGAGACAGAGACAGAGACAGAGACAGAGACAGAGACAGAGACAGAGAGAGACAGACAGACAGAGAGACAGAGACAGAGAGACAGAGACAGACAGAGAACAAAGGGAAATGTAGTGCCTCTTAAACATACTATAAGCCATTCAGTCACCTTCAATTGATCATTTTCACTAGAAGTGAGAATCAATGTCTAAAGTAGACTTGTACAACATAACAGTTACCTGCTTAGCCAGTTTCCAATTCAAGATTATTAGTCATGTGGCTTGCAAATAAAAATTAGAGGATAGGATTTTACTAACACATTGTCAAGTAGTCTATGGATGTATTTTGACAACCATATCAATCTACAATGAGAGGTTTTTGTTTTACATTTTATTTACCATTATTTTTTGTGCTTGCGTGCCTCTGTGTGTGTATACATGTGCCACAGTGTGCATGTGGAGGTCAAAGAACAATTTTGTGGAGTCACATTCCTCCTCCACCTTTTCTGTGGGTTCAGGTTGTTGCATTTGAGTGGTGCATTCTTTACTAAGTGAGTGATCTCAACCCCCCGCCAAGATGTTGTTTTGATTGACATGGATTAGGGAGTGCCAGCTTCCTACAGGTAAGTTGTTAGAAAGGTTTAATAGCTTTTTCAGAAAATAATCCATATTCTTAGATGAGAGTTCCCGATTGTAGTGGTAGATAAGAAAAAAAAATAGTGACATTTTCTTAAAAGTAGGATGCAAGTTGGAATCTGAAACTGTATCAGTGAACTTTTCAGAATCCTCTCATGTTGAAATTTCCTGGTCTGTCTTCTGCTCTGGGTGTTTTAACTGTGGGTGTCTTAACAGGGAAGGGCATTTGGGGTGTCACCCACTGCATGGGGTAGATCTTCAAGGTGTTGGTATATTTATTCAGTAAACTGTAACATTTGTTATTATTTCTTCTAAGGTCATCAGAAGAGTTCTCAGGTCTGTGGTGACAGATGTGCCCGTCTGCAGTCCCAGTTCTTGTGGAGGGCTTGAGGTTTAACATTGGCAGCAAATGCTTTTAGTCTTTCCTTAAAGTGGCATCTCGGTTGGTTCGTTGCTGGGAGTCTGCCAACTAAGACATCAAAATGAACAGGACTCTTAGCTTATTCAGATATAGGTTCCATTCTTTGTAAAAATGACCCGATCAAAGCAAACCTCAATGCTACGACGGCTTTTCCTCGAGAAAAACTATCAGACCTTGGCAAGCACCGGGAGGAATTTTCTGCATATGTTCCAATTTGTCGAGCAGCATGCTTGAAAAGTCTGCTCAAGGACTGGTATTTGCTTAATAAAATTAATATTTGCATTGCTTCACCAAGGAAATTTAAAAATGGACGTCTTCTGTCCTTTCCCCGCCACCGCCACTGAATGGTTATGAAGGACAGCCTGATACGACCTCGCAGGACGCTGACCACGGAACTTTCGTGGCGCTGCCCTGAGTTTCCCTAAGTGTTACCTGTCTTTGTGCTTGGGCCACAAAACAGGCCAACAGCATCAAAGCAAAAGCTTTGAGCTTTAGAACATTCTAAAAGGGTCCCTCGTGCCCATGCTCTTCTGTACTAAAGATGCTCGAAAGGAGGCGAGCCAAGTCCTGCAAACTTTATCCCGATGTTTGCATCTGCTCTGTACTAAAGCCCCTCTACTCTCACCCCCTACTCCTCATCCCCCCCCCCCATCATTCATCGGGCTGAGAACTGTTCATTTTCTTAGGACAATCTCTTTTTATCTGTGACCCCTTCCTCCTCTTTCCCCTATTTCCTCTTCTCCCTTCCTCTATACCTCCTCCCACAACTTTTCTGTCTCTTCTCTCCCCATCTCATTTTCTTCGATGATGTATTTTTTTTATCATGCTAACATAGGATGCCATCTTCCTTAACATCTTAAAGGATAGAGTATAGCCCTGTTATCTATCAACACAAAGTCTACAGAACTGAATCATCTTTTTCAACGGGAGATTTTACACCCATGAATGACAATTCCTTCGGCCCCTCACATTAGCCTCCAGGGACTATCTTCAATCTATTTTATTCTCGGTTTTTATGAGTTGACTCTTTTAAATGCCTCATAAAAAAATGCCTTATTTTCTTCTGTGACTGGCTATATTAACTTAGCATAATGTCATCCAGGTTCATGCATTTTATTAAAGAGATTAAAGGATTTCCATTCCTTTAAAGGCAAGATTACCTTTGGACCTAATAAATTCTGTGGAGATTCTTTTATATAATAATTTTAAATAACAAAAGGCTATTTCATGTCAGTAATAGAAATTACTTTAACACATAATTTTTAAAAGACTTATGTACATATATGTACACCACATGAGTGCAAGTGCCTGTTAGGACCAGAAGAGGGCATCAGATTGCCTGGAACTGCAGTTACAGAAAACTGTAGGGTTGTAGGCCCAGTTAGATCTGCCACTGGCACACCACTGGGCTGGGCTGCAGGGAAGTGCTGAGACACTGCTCAGAGGGGTGGGAAAGTGCAGTCACAGATGTGGGAAAGCCAGAGCTGGATGGGGGTGGGAGGATCCCCAGGCCTGCTATGAGGCTGGCTCCATGGGGTTCTCAGACTCTTGGACATCCAGGCTCTGCTGGGAGTCTTGGAGGGGCAAAGAAAGTAGTCCGAGGGCTGGGGACAGCATCTAGCTTGAGGATTGGGGAGGGGGAAACGGAGTGGGGCTGGGGGAGAGGGGAGCTCTGGCTTGTCCCATGGGGATAATTGTCCTTGGCTTGGTGGCAGCAGGCTTGGTGGCAGTTGTAGCTGGGAACACAGAGTGGCCTTCTACGAGAGATTTGGCTCTGGCTTTGTAGGCAGTAACAAAGGTCTCCATGGCTCCCCATAGTGGATCTTGATGAAAAGAGGCAGTCCACAGTTCCAAACAGTTTATTGTCATGGTAGAAAATGGATTCATAAAATTATACAACCTCACCCCCCACTTCTCAAGGTGAGCCTGAGATTAAACACTTTTTGCTGGGAGGAATGTCTGGGAAGGAAAGCTTATTAGCTAAGCCCTCTAGGCCTCTAGGTACCTCATTAACATGGAGAACTCTGTCTTGGGCCTACGTGACTGTGGTCACATCTCTTTTATGTGAGAAGCATGGCATATGTTTCAAGTCAGGAGTCTGGCAGAGAGCTAGGCGTCACCTAAGCCTCGAGTCTCCGGGTCTCAACCTGCTCTACCTTACCAAACTTCCTGGCATGGTTTTAAATCCCACTACTGTTAGCTGCCCTATGGTTGCGGGGACCTGAACTTGGGTCTTCTATAAGAGTAGGACGTGCTCCTAACTGCTGAGCCATCCATGACAGCCCCTAGCATGCATAATTAAAAAAAAAAAATCCTACTTCATCTTAATTACATTGTGCCTGTTCCAGGCTGTTAGTGAGCTCGGAGACTAAAAGTGAAACCAGTGATTTGCTAATTGCATTAAACATTTATGAATTCTTAGCCTGTTTCTTCCTGGATGATTGACAACCATCAGTGGATCAGCTCTGGCTCTCTGTGAGAGTTTGATCTGCTGTAGTTCAGCAAGTAGAGCCTGTAGGAGACATGGTGGTATGGTGTTGAGACGAGCCAAGCCTTTAATGTACTCGCTGGCTAGTCATCATGATGTAGGTGGCTGCTGAATTTTCTCAGGGATGTTGAGTGTGGGTTTCAGTGGGAGCTTTGGGGGCAGATCATGCAGACCTTGTAGGAGTCTCCTTAGCAACGAGGCTGGAATTAACACCTGCTTGGTCATTCTCAGTACAGCAGTGCACTTGTTGCTATGAAGGTTTGCAGAGGATGAGGTGGGGTGGGGTGTGTGTCTAAATTAGGGTCCCTTTGGCCTCCAAGGCTTAGTGTTCATTTTACTAGACCCCAGTCTCTGAACGACTGCTCAGGAAGACCATTTGCCCATTCATATAAACCACAGTGAGGGGCTTTTTCTAAAGCTTGTGAAACCCAGTTGTAAAACTTCATTTGTAATACACCTTTGCTTTGCAATGAAATCCTTCTGAGGTTGATCTAGGGATTATAGGGTGGGAAACTTACACGATTTCAGGTCCTTCTTAACAACAAATAGAAAAGTACAATAATCTTATTTAAAATCAATGAATTTACCTCTACAAAATATGTCAGTCTGGGCAGTTCAGAACTTCTTCAGGCAACTAACTAGAAATGTCCCTGAAGGAACTTGGCTGAGTTTCTTGGACACCACAGTCTGGCAGCTGGGACCCCTCATTACCAGATGGGCAAAGTGTGGGTCATTATCTCCACAGTAGACTCATCTTGACCTTGGGAGAACTCTTGGTTCCAGACGAGGCTACTTCTCAAATCTTGTTGGAGAAAACGGTTTGGCTATTTTCAAATGACCCTGAATTATCCCTGGGGTTTGTTGAAGTGGTAAAGACGCGTGATTCTTTCCCTTCATGGGACTATGTCAAATGACACTACAAAACCTCTACAGTTATATTTAATATAATCTAAAATTATACTTAAGCATTACTAGGTATGAGGTTGTCTCAGAGGCATAAATGTCATCTTTCTCTGGAAGAATATTCTGGTCATGAAAAGAGAATACTATAAATTCTGCAACTTTAATTCCTAGTTCTCATTAAAATTTTTTTAAAAAAGAGATCTGCCCCCAAAGACAATTTGGAGCCAATATTTTCATAAGATTTACTGGATATGATGTAATTTATTATTCCCAGTGTCACAACTATTCTGTTAGCAGGTTTATATGCTAATAAAATGGCAAAACCCTATCCATATGTTTCTGATCTTTAGAAGCCTAAGATTAAAAATGATTTCAGTTAAGACAATACTAAAGACCCATAAGAATTGTGGGAGAATTTTACTCATTTTATCTGCCAGGGTTATTTAGAAATATCCTCTATCCTGGTACTGTTACTACCATAAATTAAAAAAATACATGAGTGTGAAGAGAAAGGTGATATAATGGTTTCCAAAAAGTTTGTGGATCAAAACGTAATTATATTTTATAAATAGCACAAATATCAGATGAAATGTTCCCACAAAGTGAATGTGTCTGTAATCCATGAGCTAAACCAACACTGGAGTGATGGAAGTGGCTGTTAGCACTAGCATAGAATCAGTACAACCAAACATTCAGTCCTTTATTTTACTCACGTGCAACAGGGTATCATTACAAATATCTCTCCAAATGAGTGGTTTAACTTGATTCTGTCATAATCTGATCATAGGATCTTCTATGTTTGCCCCTTGATAAAGTATATTTTAATATAGTGGAATAAAGATCTCTATTAGTTTTTATGTTGCTGTGATGTAATATATGAAGAAACCAAGGTAAAAAAACCAAAAACCAAAAACCAAAAACCCAGGATGTATGGTGTACAGGTGCAGTCCATCATGGCAGGCAAGGCATGAAGCCAGGCATGTGAAGTAGCTGGTCACACTTCGTATGCTTTCAGGAAGCAGACAGAGAAGGTTTATCATTGAGTTCCTTCCTTAAATTCTCTTGATGATAGACTGTAACGTTTAAGCCTAACGAACTTCTTTATCCCCAACTTGGTTTTCCTCGTAGCATTTACCATAGCAACAGAAAAGTACCTACATTCATGTGGTGCCCTGCTTCCTGGAATGATGCCAGACACGTTCAGTACAAACCTCCCTTTTCTGTTAAACCTCCATGGAAACATCTTCACAGATATGCTTAGAAGTTTGTATCCCAGGCAATCCCAAATCCCATCAAGTAGCTGATCCAGATTGACTCACAGGTTCCCTTAATGTAAGACTTGACATCCAAACAAATAACTTTTGAACTCTAATTATCCATTTCAGATCTTCCAAAATCTATCGCTCATCTCATAATGCAAAATTGGCCCAGTCTTTAAAGTCCTGAAAGCTTTAACAGTTCCAAAACAGCTCCAAAAACGTAAGTGCAGTTTCTTCTGAGGCTCAGGAATCTCTTAACTGTGAGCCCCCGTCAAGAAGACCATTTATGTACTGATAACATACAACTGGCAGGAGTTAGTGTGCCCATGCTCAAAGGGAGGAACATAGACATAACAGACATTCAGTGAAGACAAGAACCAATTCTGCAGCTCATGGGGCTCATGATAGGATTGCCCAGGTTCCAACAGCCTTGAGGAGCCTCACTACTTCAGTCCTACAACTTATAGACATATGACCTCTTTCTTGGGCTGGATCCACTTTCCTAGGCAAATTTCCTGTGGCCCTGGGATTTCTAACAGCCTGGTGTCTCTGTTTTCTCTTAGGCTATGTTTCTCCAGCTCTGTGCAATAGTCTCCCAGGGCCTGCTTGCAGAAAATGCAACCTTGCTCTGCATCGTTGGAGCTCAGTGGCTTTCTGAGACTTGAATGCAAACCTCTAAAACTCCCTCGTGCTTGCATTCTTCATGGCTGAAAAATAAGAACCACACGAATAACACTGCCAAGTTCTGATGCTGGCTTGAGATGTGGTCTGGACTGCTTGGGCTACAGCTAAAGTGGATATTCTGTGACTTCAGGATGGTACTTCTCTTGGTGGCCATTTTAGAGTAGGGCAGTTCGAGTTAGGTTCTCACCCTTCAAAAGTAACATATCTTAAACCTGCTTTAGAAGAGTTCTGTATGCAGAGTCACATTTAGATTTAGGGCTGAGCTGGATGTGATTGTTGGCAATTACTCACTTCTAAGCTTCCTTCTGCTTTGCCCTAGATTGCAGGAGTCAGAGACCTGCGAGTTGAATGTAGAATTCTGGGTGTCGCTGACGGTCTATCAGGCAGATGCACTTGCCTTTGGAGAAGGAAGGAGCTTTCCCCCTGAGCAGCAGTGGTAGCTACTTAATGTCCTAGGCAGTCCTAGTTCTTCACATTGCAGTGCCAGATATCGGTTTGGGGGCTGCTGAGTACCTATGGCACTGACAGCACTTTCCTGGAGATGTCTAGCTTCTGGATGGCAGCAATGGCAGCTTCATGATTTCAGAATTAGAGTCGCAGAATTGTGCCTGGAAGTCTTGTGCCCTGACTTCATTTCTGTAACCTTTACGATTATGTTGTAGGCCTGGAGTTTTCTATACTCAATATCTTTGACTGATATAACTTATGAGGTTCTCAACTGTGACTGATGTAAGTCCTGTTTTGTTAAGGGAGAAAGGGGAGTTTTGGGATGTGTGTGTGTGTGTGTGTGTGTGTGTGTGTGTGTGTGATGTTATCTCAATGAGTGTTCCAAAAAGGATTATCCTCTTAAGAAAATGAAAGTTTAAGAAAACAGCATTATACTCACTGATAAGCGGATCAGAAACTTAGAATACCCAAGATACATTATGCAAAACAGAAGAAAACCAAGAAGGATGACCACTGGGTGGATACTTCATTCCTCCTTAGAATAAGGAACAAAATACTCATGAAAGGATATAGGTACAGAGTCAAAATTTAGAGCTAAGATGAAAGGATGGACTATCCAGAGANTACCCCATTCGGGAGTCCATCCCATCATCAGCCACCAAACCTAGATACTAATGCTCATGCCAGCAAGATTCTGCTGAAGGGACCCTGATATTGCGGACACTTGTGAGGCTATGCCAGTGCCTGGCAAACACAGAAGTGGATGCTCACAGCCAGCTATTGGATGGAACACAGGGTCCCCAATGGAGGAGCTAGAGAAAGTACCCAAGGAGCTGAAGGGGGCTGCAACCCTGTAGGTAGAACAACAATATGAACTAACCAGTACCCCCTGAGCTCGTGTCTCTAGCTGCATATGTAGCAGAAGATGGCCTAATCAGCCATCACTGGGAAGAGAGGCCCCTTGGTCTTGTAAACTTTATATGACCCAGCACAGGGGAAGGCCTGGGCCAAGTAGTGGGAGTGGGTGAGGAGCAGGGGCAGGGGGGAGGGGGGTATAGGGAACTTTTGGGATAGCATTTGAAATGTAAATAAAGAAAATAATAATAATAATAATAATAATAATAATAATAATAATAATAATAATAAAGAAAACAGCATTATTAGTTGAGGCATGGCGCCTTAGGCTTTTAATCTCAGCATTAGGGGGACAGAGGCTGGCAGATTTCTGTGAGTTCAAGGCCACACTAGTCTACATAGTAAGTTCTAGAACAGCTAGTGCTACATAGTGAGAGCCTGTCTTAAAACAAAACAAAACAAAACAAAACAAAATACCTCCCAACCAAGTACACAAATAAAATAAAATAAAATAAAAAACAAACAGGAACAAAACAAGCATTACTCACACTCTCTCGGAGGTACCTTAGAATTGGTACCTTCAGCACAGTTCTGGCTGATGATCATCTTCTGACCTAGCCTTCAGCCATGGTTAGTTTTTATCAATCTGACACAAATCTAGACATAAGAGGTAATCTTACTCGGTTCAGGAATTGCCTCCTTCAGATAGTCCTGTGGGGCATTTTCTTGATAGCTAATTGATGTAGGAGGGTTTAGCCCACTGTGGGCGGTGTCATTCCTTAGTAGGTCTGGGCTATGTAAGAAAGGTAGCAGAGGAAGCAATGGAGAACAAACCGGTGAGCACTGTGTATGCACAGCTCCTGTCTCCAGGTTCCTGACTCAAGCTCCTGCCATGACTTCCCTTTGTAGTCAACAGTAACCCATAAGCAAACAAGAAAACTATAAGAACAACATCAACAATACCCTTTCTTCTATCAAGAGGCTTTTGAGCATGAGGTGCAACAAAGAAGCTAACTAGAGCACACCCTCCTTACCACACTGAATGTTGAAGTTATGATTTCCCTCTTTTACTTTGGTCCTCCATGGTTTAGAGGGAATGAAAATGAAATCCTGTCTTGAGTAGCAAAGCTCAGTGAATTCTACATGCGCTTCAAAAGACTAAAGCTTGGACCTCCCTTTTACCTTGGAAAAGCAAAGCAAAGCACAGAGCAGAGCAGAGCAGAGCAGAGCAGAGCAGAGCAGAGCAGAGCAGAGCAGAGCAGAGCAGAGCAGAGCAGAGCAGAGCAGAGCAGAAGAAAGCAAAGCAAAGCAAAGCAAAGCAAAGCAAAGCAAAGCAAAGCAAAGCAAAGCAAAGCAAAGCAAAGCAAAGCAAAGCAAAGCAAAGCAAAACAAAACAAAACAACAAAAACAAAAATGGTGTTCTAACCCATTAAGCTCTGCAGCCAGAGTTTTTGTGCTCTTCCTGTAAAAGTTCTAATGCAAGATCAACCCAGCAAGTCCTGAATTTGGAAACCTTAGATCCCTGTTTCTTTTCCTCTCCAGCCCACTCTTATCCAGGTGTGACCCCCACCTTCTCCTTCTCCCTTCCCCATCCCCACACTCCATTCCACTGTCTTAATTAGGGCCATTCTACCTTCTCCTGGTTTAGAGTAATTCAGCTCCCTGACTGGAGCTTCTGCTCTGATCTCATTTATTGTGTCTTTGGTGTTGCATGCAGTCATTTGCTGCTCTGCATGAATTTCTTGAGTGCTCCTCATGCCACTGTTGATACACAAATCTATTAGCCAATGAAGAGTCAACAACCTGAAGAGCATTCCTCCTCACTTTCTGGGCATGGCTCTTCTCCACCTCCACTCACATAAACTCCCTCCTACTAGTGTCCGGCAGGGCAATGCCCTTCTTTGCTTTGGATCCTTCTTTGGCACTAATACAATGCTGGCCATTTAATATATTTTTCTATTAAATATTTAATATTAAAAGTATAAATATATTTTTGCAGAAAAGAATAGATGTGAGTAAAATGTGAAATAGTTTGAGACAACAACAACAAAAATTCAGATGTCACAATAATGTAAAGACACCAGGGATTAATTCATTGATTGGTGATAGACAGATTTCATGATCTAGTTACTTACCTCTGGATGTACATCATGGTTGTTTCCAGAGCTGCTCTGAGCTGTTCTCCTGGGTGCTTTTTAACCTACTTACCACCATACTAAGTGTGTGTGTGTGTGTGTGTGTGTGTGTGTGTGTATGAATATTCCTGTAGAGCCCAGAGGAGCATGGCATATGTCCTGCTCTGTTATTATTTGCCTTATTCTCTTGGAAGAGGGTCTCTCAGAGAGCCTTAATGTCATCCTTTCTGATGGGCTGACTAGAAAAAGAGATAGAAGCTCCCACTGTCTCTGCCCTCCTGAGGCATGCCCCACCGCGCGCATGTGTGTGTGTGTGTGTGTGTGTGTGTGTTACATGAGTACTGGAGATTTAAGCTTATATATGAATGTTTGCACAGCTAGCATTTCTACTCAACTCCAATTTGTTGTTTTTCAAGTAACAGAGTATAGTCCACTGGTTCACTGCCATCATGGAATTTTTTTCTATTATATTGATATATTTCTAATTTAGTAAACTATACAATTTTATTAAACTTAGTATCACTCAGTATTTGAAATATTGTCTGAGTTATCAAGGTGTACATTGCTTAAATGTTCATTTCTGCACCATAAACCATGGTTTTCTTTCCCCATTGTAACTTAAATCAATGCAACTTAAACCCATAAAGAAAGTCTATACTGGAGGCTAATTGTACAACAGGTAAATTCTTTGTGAATGGTCTGGAACAACCATTGCCAGAAAAGGAGTGTGGCAGTGGACCAAGGAGATTAAGGTAAAAGATGAGACTTGCTCCAAAATTTATGAGACTAAATAAAAGGTGGAAATTCTTCTGAAATCAAGGTCACATGCTATGCTAGGGGCGAGCATTCCTACCACCGCGAAGTCTGACTCTCCCTTCTCCATAGTGCCTGTTACCTGAGTGACATGCCATCTTCTGTAAGGGATCAGAATGGCTTACCTAAGAACATCTTCACTGGCATCTAGTTGTAATGAAACCTCTGCCGGTTCAGATTCTAATCCTCACACTTCTGCCCACACATGGCAGTCAGAAGACAAAATACAAATTCAAGTTCACAAATAGTTGGGCTGATGTCAGTAGGCAAAGCTGCATTAGTGTCAGTATTAGACAAAAAGCCTTGAAAACCTATGGTTCAGGCAAACCAGTTATTCTAAAACAGTGTTGAGTCTTCAACTTGATTTGGGAATGCATTTGTTTGGTGCCTGTTTTCATAGCTGATGGAAGAGATGGGCTGTGGCAGTTGGGACGATGCTGGGGCTGAGATAACAGGTTCTCTACTCTTCCACCCCATTCACAAGAAAATTAAGAGTGACTGACATCACCCGTCCTCTGATGTTTGATGAGTATTAATTGGCCCCAATTTCATATCTGACACAAGAAGTAACACAATGGGAGTCATTTTCAGCTGTCTGCTGAATAACTTCCTCCTTGCTGTCAGAAGCCAAAGTTTATTCAGGGCAGAAACATTCTAAAATCTCTAATGCATATAGGTATTCACCGTTGTTCTAGACAGTGAATCAGCCTTTGAGAAGAGCGGTAGATTTCCTGGTAGGAAGAACTAGGTACCCATGCTTTTCACTAGTTACTCTCCTTTCCTTCCCCAAGGAGAGAGCTAGAGTTTTTCTGCAACCTTGGGGTGAAAAGCTTGAAGTAGATGTTCACAGAATAGCACGTTGATCCTGCTGTCTCTTTTACCGGCAAGGCTACCAAATCACCCTCTACTTATTTGAGTCGGTAGACATGGGTTTTCTGTGACTTATAGATTGAGAAACAAAATAGCTAATAGCTCAACTCAAGGGTTAGATTTTTTTTTAAAGCCACAACTATTCTTTGTTCTCAATCTAAAGGCTAAGGCTTAGTATCAGTGTTTAATATTTGTTTCTCAAAATTATACTGTTTACTTGATCTTGAATTTTGGTCTCAGCCATGCCCAGCTGCATCTCTCTGTGAAGGCTGGGATGCAGTGACTGTCGGGCAGAGGCAGCCAAACTAGGACGTAGGATCTCAACTCACCCAGGGCTGTGAAGCAAGAGGAGCACGGCCTACCATACAGGATCAATGGTGGGCACAGGGCTTGGGCTCTGTCTTCTCTATTCTAAACAGAGTTGCCTAGCAACTTGAAAAAAGTTGAGAATTCAAATTAGTGCTTACTGGTGCTTACTGTGTGATCAGTTCTGTGCTAGGGTCTTCTCATGTGTGAACTCACTTAACCCCCACTTTGGCCCTAGCTAGGGAATGCTAGCACTCTGCTTTTGAAGAGTAGAACCTAACAGGTTCCTTCGTCAGCTGCCAGGCACACCCCATTAGGTATGGTGTAAAGCTAGTATATCAGTAGTTCTTCTCTTATTACTGTGACAAAATATCAGGCAGAAGCAGCTGAAGGAAGGGTCTCTTTGGGCTCATAGCCTAAAATAAAGTCCAGTAGGGTAGGGAAGGCAAACCTCCAAGGGCAGGCAGCCAGTCACATTGCATCCTCAATCAAGAAGCAGAGAGCAACCAGATTCTGGGCCTTATCTAGATTTGTCCTTTTTATTTAGGCCCATGGGATAGAACCACCCACATTCAGAGTGAGTCTTCCCTCTTTAGTCAACCCTTTCAGGAACTGGGTGTGTGTGCTTTCTTGAGGATTCTGAGGCCAGCCCAGTTGATTGACAATGAAGATTAACCATCACAGGTCAGGGTATGGTCACCTTTTGCTGACTTATAAGAGAATTCCTGCAGGCCCTTCCATTCTCCGGGTTGAGGTCCTTGTTATTTCTCAAAATGGGTTATGGAAGTTATAGAAGAAAGATAAATGTATTTTAATCACCATTTTAGGAAAAGAATGGACTTTTGGACCACTGGACCTTAAAGGAAACAGCTCAGGCATGAGGTTTCTGAGTCATCCTGAGAAATTCTTGGCTTCCATGACATTGCAGTGACCTGAGGGAAAGGTGAAGACATTATAATGAGCTCACACACAGGATTGCTCAAAGCAGCTTCACACAGATAAAACACGAAGATTGCTAACACACTAAAATTGTTTCTAATTTAGAAGCAGTCTGAAGGCTGGACCAGTTGTTGCAGGCCAAGATTGATTGATTGATCTGAGACAAGCTCTGTTAGTGTAGCCCAAGATGACTTTGAGGTTGAGATCCTCTTGCCCCAGCCCCCAAATGCTGGAGCTACAGACTCCTGCCAGCACTTCTGGCTCTGCCTAGTCTTTTGTAGTTAGTGTACAAACAATAGCCTTGTGGCTTTTTTCTAAGTCTTCATACATTCTAATGAATAGGTTCTCAATACACAGGCCATAGGCCAGGGTGATGCTATACTTGTTTGTCAACTTGACAACATCTGTAATTAACTAAAACCCCAGTGGTGAGTACATGTATAAGGGATTTTTTTCTCAATTAAGTTTTGTTCTAGATCTTTTAAGGTAAAAAGTTCAATTTACCTTTAACCTGGGCCATACCTTCTGGTGGCAGCACAGATAAAGGACACATGTCCATTCCTCCACTGGCATTAGAGCTTGCTTCTTCAGGATTCTGGCATACACTGAGGACAAGCTGAAACATCCAGCCTCTTAGACTGAACAACTACTGAATTCTTGGACCTTCTTTTGGTAGACCAGATGGACCACAACTCCTAAGCCATTCTAATAAATCGTGTGTGTGTGTGTGTGTGTGTGTGTGTGTGTGTGTTTATGTTTTGTAAGTTCTATTTATGTAGAGAACTCTACTAATATAGCCAGAATCACTTGGCAATCTATTAAGAGCCCCATACCCCTGCTAACACTCAGAGAACCTGTAGTGGGTCCAGGGTGACTGCCAAAGGGTACCTGTCCTCAGGATCTTCAAGTCTTGAGAGCAGATGAGAGGCAGGATTGCACTACTTCCCTCCTGTAAGGATACAGGAAATATTAATGAGCATCTGGATGTGCACTTGATCTCCATCATCTGGGACATTCTGCAATGATTTCTACTGCAAGTAATTTAATTATCAAGATGGAGAGCTAAGCATACCATGAACATCTAGGACGCCACAGAGCTTACTGGAGGCAGCTCACCATGAGACAGCAGATGATGACATTTCCGAAGAGATAGGGAATTAACCACATGACGAGGGTTTAATGAAATGCTGATGGAATCAAGGTTTCTTTACCTGATAGGTGCAATGAATACAAATAGGATGCCAGGTGGAAATTTTATTAGTGAGAAAAACAGAGAGCGGAGAAGAGGGTTCTGTGATCTGTATGCTAAAGCAAGTGTTTTTAGGATGGTGACAATTATGTATCAATCACTTGGTTCAGAAATTGAGTTTCAATGTAAATTCTATTACCTTTCAAGTATTAAAATATTGTTTCTTTAAGATTTTAACTCAGGAACTGTGCCACACTGTGATTCCACACTACATACTAGGAAAAGTAGAGGCTGGAGATATGGCTCAGCAGTTAAGGTCACTCATTCCTTTAGAAGAGAACACAGGTTCAGTTCCCAGCACCTACAAGATGATTCACAACCATCTGTACCCCTAGTTTCAGGGGATCTCATGTCCTATGACCTCTGTGGACACCAGGCAGGCATGTGGTGCACAAATATACATGCAGGCAAATGTTCATAGACATTATCTTTTTAAAAAAGAAAATAAAAAGATACATTGAGAAATAATTAGGATATATATTTCTGAGAGTTTTCTCAGTGACTACAGCTCCTTCCATATACTTGTATCTGTGTCTGCTGTTGATACTAGGGATCGAAGCAGGCAGTCACTACATCACAATGCTCTCCTTTAGCACCACAGTGTATATTCTGGATGAGTTTACACACTTATTGAAGATGGATGTGGAATGGTTAAGGACCCTGGGGTCACGGGCCCTGGGTGCTGTTTGACTCTGCCACTGGTTGGCTTTATGATTCTGACCAAGTTCCTCATCTGTAAGGAAGAAACTTCCACAGAGGGTTGGAGTGAGGAGGAGTGAGTTATTTGTAGAACTTACAAACAGAGGTCTGGCACATGGTACCACGCAAATGTTAAACCCACTCTTACGGGGCCAGAGTTCCAGATTTCTGGATTCAAACACTTCTCATTCCTTTTCACTTGCCCCGTCCTCCATTTTTCTTATCTTTTGGGCAATTTCACAGTTAATTAGCACCTCTATCTTATCTGAAGTGACAAAAGTAAGGAGAGAAAATCAAGACCACCAGTTTTGGCACTAATTATCACGTAGTTAACATACAGAAAGGCTGAAAGCATCAGCAAAAAAATGAGATACCAGTCACCAATTATCCGTGTTCCCTCCAGACAACTGTTCTTCCAACTAGCCTGTTGATTCACCTCATTGAAGGATGGCTGCCAACAGCATTGGCTTGCGATCAGGGCTGTGCACTCCAGTCTGTTTTATGGCTGGGTTTTTCTTTTTCTTTTTGAATTGTCTTTGTTGTGGCCTCACCCCAGATCAATATCCCTGAGTTTCTTTTTTCTCCTTCTTTCCTTTCTTTCTTCCTTTCTTTCTTGTTTGCTGTGTGGTTTGTTGTTGGTACCCCACTGTATTGATGTTATTCGTTTGGAGTTGTGATCCTCATGGTACCATTTTCCTCTCATCAACATCAGGCTGCTTAATTCAATTTCCTATGAAACTGTCTGTGGTGGAGACAGTACAAACGGATCATGTTCAGCTGTATGACCCCACCAGGGTAGCTTGTGAGACCCTTGACTTCCTACCAACAAGTACTCTATGCCCAACTCTATGCCCATCTGCCGGAACCCCTGATTCCCACGGATTGAGGGGGGCCGACTAGGCCTGGTCCGTGGCAAAGTACCAATGTGTCTTTTGAGCTGTGACACTGTCTGGGTGGTCTGAAGTGCTATCCTGGGACTTGAATTCTGCTAGGAAAAAATAATCACTGACCTTTGGAGGTTGTCATCATGACATAAAACCCCAGCCTCAGCATCACTGTCCAGCTGTGCTCTTGTGCCTCTAGGAACTAACATGCCAGTCTTCAGCACATTCCCTCTGCTTCCACAGACCTATTATATTTACACACATCTTGCCTTTTTTCTTGTTTTCAAAAAAAAAAAAAAAAGGTATCTTTAATTACAACACGTGCCTTTTCCGGCTCTCCTAAGATTGCTGTTCAGTCATCTTTCTGAAGCTGGTATTATCATCCTGTACGTCAATTTCTTCACCATACTCTGCAGGAAACATTCAGTTCCTCAAACCCTAAATCCGTGCTCTCAGATCGCTTTGTCCTTTCACTGGCCCATACTTCCCATTCCAAATCAAGCTGAAGGGAACGCTCCATCAACTATGCCTGCGTGTTGTATTTATCTCTGCTTCCCCACGCAAGTTGGTTCTTGTCTTCCTTTCTAGACTCAAACCTCACCATTGGAACCCCAAAATAACTGCCTCAGTTTCCCAATCAGAAACACATTTTATTTCCCTGTTAGGCCAGCTCTCGGGTGCATTTGGCCATTTGCCCTTCCCCGTGGTTTTATTTTGTCTGTCTGTCTGTCTGTCTGTCTGTCTGTCTGCCTGCCTGCCTGCCTGCCAACTATCTATCTCTATCCATCCATCCATCCATCCATCCATCCATCCATCCATCCATCCATCCATCCATCCATCCATCTATCTATCTATCTATCTATCTATCTATCTATCTATCTATCTATCTATCTATCTATCTATCTACCTATCATTTTGAGACAGGGTCTCACTATATAGCCCAAGCTGATTACAAACTCCATGGTTTTGATATGGGGAAGGGTTTTTCTTCCAGATTGTCATCAATGGAAAGGTCTCTGAGTGTAAGGCATTCAGACACCTTGAGCAACTCATCAAATTATACTGCAGTATCCTTTCTGTGCCCTAGTCATGATAAGAACATGTTTTATCTTCTTATTAAATCAAACTGCAATTACCTTTTATATAAGACACATCTTTTTTTTATTAGATATTTTCCTTATTTACATTTCAACATTTCAAATATTATCCCCTTTTTTGGTTTCCCCTCCAAAATCCCCCTATCTCACCCCCCCCCCCGCTCACCAACCCACCCACTCTTGCTTCCCTGTCCTGGCATTCCCCTACACTGGGGCATCGAGCCTCCACAAGACCAAGGTCCTCTCTTCCCATTGATGTCCAACAAGGCCATCCTCTGCTACATATGCAGCTGGAGCCATGGGTCCCTCCACATATACTCTTTGGTTGGTGGTTTAGTCCCTGGGCACTCTGGGGGTACTGGTTAGTTCAAATTGTTGTTCTTCCTATGGGGCTGCAAACCCCTTCAGCTCCTTGGGTACTTTAACTCTTCCATTGGGGACCCTATGCTCAGTTCAGTGGTTGGCTGCAAGCATCCACCTCTGTATTTGTCAGGCTCTGGTAGAGCCTCTCAGGAGACAGCTATATCAGGCTCCTGTCAGCAAGCACTTTGTTGGCATTCACAATAGTATCTGGGTTTGGTAACTGTATATGGGATGGATCCCCAGGTGAGGCAGTCTCTGGATGGCCTTTCCTTCAGACTTGATTTCTTAAGATTAATACATTTTTCAAAAACAGTTCAAACCTTCCTATTGAAGCTCTGACAGATGTTCAGCATGGTCTTAGGCATTAGAAACACAGTGGGGGCAGAATTCCAAAGTCTAGTGATCCCGGAATATCAGCATAAATGAAGTTTCATGAAATGCACTTTGGGATGATGGGAAAGGCTTTTCAGCACGTAATGATGATTCCAGAATTTCATACTGAACAAGAAAGAATGGCAGTCTGTGACTATTTGATAAAGAGAGCAGCGATCCATATCTTCTGTATTGTTTGAATATCATTATAGTCATTCTTTGGGATTCCTTGTCTGAGAGATAGTCAAGATTATTCTTAGTGAGGTTCATTACTACAGGGTTAGCAAAAAAAAAAAAAAAAACTTTTGGGGGGGCAGAGCATGTTGTCTAGATTTTTTTCTGTTATTTTTGTTTCTGTGATTAGGTTAGTGAAATTCAAAGTAGAAAGAAATGACAGGGATCTCTTTGGAAGTGGTATATTGCTCACATGTATTTAACATTGGTTGTCCAAACTCTTGGCTTTGTACTATGATGCTACTTACCATCTAGGGCTGCATTCACAGAAGGCATGTTGCCCAAGGGCTTCAACTTGGGCACACCTGATAGGTACTTAGACTACTTCTCTCGCTTTGTGTTATCAGGGATACAGCACGGGATTGGCAAGCACGGGCCGCTCGGATAGACTTCATTTCAAATACTTAACTGTATTTCTTAATGGTTTGTGACTGCTAAAGTAACTTCCATATCTATGAGTTTCACATAATTACTTAATATCTAAGATTTGTGTGGCTGGGAATAGCACACAGTAGGAGCTTATTAGTGAGTGAGCTACTTTCTCTTTTTATGTGCACATCATTTCCATTAAGTAGCAGAATGATGACAAAAAGGTAAGTATCAATTATTGTTCATGGTGTAGCACTAAATGGACTATTGTTCATTTGGGAAGCAAGTGTTACCTCAGAGTACTTGCTTGCAATTCCTTTGGAGACCAGAAGCCTCTTTGAGATTTTAATGAAAGTTGCACAATCACGGTGTATAAACTTCTAAGCATAATTTCAGAGAATTCATAACCCCACTGAAGAGCATCCATTTGCCCCTATGCCAGAGCCACAGTATGAGCCTTAAACATGCATGTCTTTGTTTTGAAATGTCACCTTTAGGAAAATACCTTTGTTAAGAATCGTAATTATTCTCTATTTAGCTATGCCTACCAATTTTAGCTGGACACACGTCGGTACTTACCCTTTCCAATCTACATCACCAAGTCTGGTTTTAGAAATAGACGAGAAAGCTAAAACATTTTCTAACTGTAGAGGTCTTTGGAAAGACATGTCCCTCTAAGGTTAGAGTTTGTGGGGTGATTGCCTTCCTTGTAATGCCGACCTGAGGTCAGGCCAGGCCAAGTGTAGGCCGTGATTAATGGATGATTTTAGATAAAACTTCAAAAGCTAAATGTTTATCTAGGTACGTAATTTACCATTAGCCGGGTAGCCTTAGAAGCACAAGCCTGGGCACTAAGCTTTCAGATGGAAGGGGGTGGCTTTGTAAGTTATCAGAGTATTTAGAGCCAGAGAGCAAGCGGAACAGCAGGTTTTCATCTTTCCAGAGAACCCAGAATGCACTGGGGGTCTGGGGCAAACTGATGACTTCATCTGCCCAGCTTTGCGAGGTGTTTGGGTCTCTCTTGACCTGCTGTTGTGCCTCTGGAGTACAGTTTTCTTGACTACGATGCCTTTCTTCCATCGACCTAAGACACAGACTCAAGAGGACCTCCAGCCCCAGCCCTGACCTCCAGGGAACTACGGCAAACAGTCACCCCTTTTCTACAACCTTATACTTTTTTCTTCAGGCGGTTTCTGCCCTTAGTAATTTGAATGGAATCTAATCCCCTATAATCCCCAGCCTCCTCAGGAAATTTAAAGATGTGACTGAAATATAATCCATCCTGGCATAAAACTGGAAATGAATCTGGTATTGAAGTATGTGCAGACACGAAGCATTTTCCCGAGATTAACAGCTCCCTCCACTTTCTTGTAGAATAACTCAGTGGCCAGACATTTATGTAAGGCTTTATACACCTGCTCTGTGGTATGGGGGTGGGGGAGAGAGCCTTGATAGAGCATCTGGTCTTTGTGCTGGAGTAGGATGGCTTCTTACAACACACCCCAGAGACTTGCCTCAGCCTCAAGCCTCTGACTGTCCTGGTGAGCCTGTAATGATGCCAGAACACCTTGCTCAACACAGACCATGTCATTTCCCCCCAACATTTAAGCCTAGCCATTCTACCCCTCTGCTTTCTTTTTTTTCTCTCTAGTTTGTTCTTCCTTTTTTTTACAGTTTTCGCTGACTACCTTTCTTGACTTTTGAATCGGAATTAAGGACTGTCTACAAATAATTGATCAGGTAGGATTTTTTTTTTTAATTGCAGAATGCAAGCAGAGTATTTTTGACTCATTACTGATGATCTCTGAGTTCGAATCTATATTCTGCACTAGTATTTTTTTGTTTATTGCAGCCCATCTTTTGTTGTTTTTCTTTATAGTAAATCATAGGCTATCTCATTTTTCAAGTTTAGAAACAGAAACATTAAAGAGAAAGCACAGATAAAAGAAGATTTGTGTGGCCAAAATGTAGGCAGAAGGTTGGAAGAAAAGAAAAACAAAAGATTTTTGTGGTCTCGGACTTAAAATCTGAAAATTGTCACTTTTGGATCTTGCCATTCAGTTTACTGGAGCCAGGAGAACACCGGAGATAAAAGAAACTCCCAAGGTTTTGATCAATGAAAGAATCCACTGTGTACTTTCTTTTTGTAAACTATTTACAGAGTTTTGAGACCAGAGTGAGAATGAGCACACACTGCTGGGTACTCATTGTCACATGGTTCTATAAAATAACCTTTATTCAAAGGTCCATCGGAGTTATCATTCCATTGGGTATATGCTTAACCCTGCAATTATTGTTGTTATTGTTATTGGATAGTCTTACATGCTTAACTCTTGTGGTGAGAAGGTGAGAGCACTTGACATCTACTCCCAATGATTTGGGACAGTAAAACACACTCTTATAAACTGTTCTCAAAGATGGTGTGTCCAAGCTCTTTGGCTGACTCTTCTATTTAAATAGAACTTTGCTCTGCCTGACCAACGTCTGTCCCATGCCTCAAGACCAACAGCTACCATCTGCTCGCTGCCTTACTCACTCTGACCTTTTGGGTGCCAGATGTCCCAGTTTGGTTTCTGCTGCTGTGATCATGACCATAACCCAAATCAACCTAGAGGAGGCAAGGGCTATTGTGACTTACAAGGTACAGTTGATTATTAATGGACATCAAGGCAGGAACTGAAGCAGAGACCATGGAGGAGCACTGCTCATTCATTGGCTGGCTTCCTCACTCTCCTTCAGGTGACATTCATACAGAACCCAGGGTGACAGGGATGGCGGTGACCACTGTGGGCTGGGCCCTCCCACAACCAACTGCTGAGAAAATGCCACACAGGGCATGCCTACAGGCCAATCTGGCGGAAGCCTTTTCTCAGCTGAGGCTCCTTCTTCCCAGATGACCCTGGTTAGCTGTGCAGAAGCTTGCACAGTTTATATAATACCATTCGTCCATTCTTGGAGTTGTGATGTTAGAGTCCTTTCTAGAGAGTCCTGCCTTGTGCCTACATCTTGAAGACTTTTACAAATGATTTCTCATAGCACTCTCAGGTTCTGCATTTCTGTGCGTCCCACGGAACACCTTTAATGTTGGTGTTGGGAAAATGTAACTGTTCTTGGCTTTGCAACGCGTGTATTGGAATGTGGAAAAAAAAATTCTCTTTTCTATTGTGTGGAGTTGTAGTTTTCTGAGTTCTTTTAAAGCTGTTTGTGTCTATTGTATTTTATGTTTCCCAGTCTTTAGAAGACATGTGTCGCCATGAACATCTAGAGTCTTTGTGCCTGAGCTGATTTTATTTTCATCGTGATCCCTAAGTATGCTGTTGCTTGGAGAGCTAAGTAATTCTGTACTTACTGAGGGGTAGCCTTCTGTTGGGAAGCCTCAACAACGGGGGAAGATTAACCTTAGGTTTCTGTGCTCTGGTGTGCTGATGATTGGAGCCCTACTAACCCTGGACAGATTGCAAGTCAGCTGAATCCTAGAGACAGGAGGAAGGCAAATGCCCAGGGCAGCAGGCTTTGCTTTAAAGAAAATTTGGTGTGTGTGTGTGTGTGTGTGTGTGTGTGTGTGTGTGTGTGTGTGGAGTGGGGGATGCTCACGGGCAGATCAGAGGTTGTTCTTGGATGTCTTCCTTGATATCTCCTTCTTAGTCTTTCAGGTGGGGGGTTCTCTCCTTGAGTCTGGAGCTCACCAGTAGGCTAGACTGGTTGACCAGTGAGCTCCAAGCATCCACCCGTCTCCATCTGCAAATGTTGGAGCCACAGGCATGTACCGTGCCTAACTGGGCAAAATGTAAGGTTTGACAAGGAAGACGTTGATTAGGTAAGCTGAAAGCATTACCACCAAGCATTTCTAATTAAGGTTCATAAAGAAAAAAAAATGTGAGATAATTCTAACCCATTTTCCCCTCTCCTCCGCAAAAATTCATAATAATAGAATAATGACAGGTTTCAGGATGAGAAAACTGGAACATCTCAGGGGCCTGAGGTTCCTTGCGTAGTTCTGAACTTAAAAATTGATGTGGGGTTCAAGTTTAACACGGTCAATTCTATATTAATTATAAATTGATATATATCATAGCAATTATATTAATTAGGTAAAGAAAATTATAAATGCCCATAACAACTGGAGGTCCACTCTGAGCCCTAGACACACAGACTTTTTCTCTGACTCCACCGTTTCCAATTCCACGAGGTGAAAAGGCAAGCTTCCCTGCCGGGGCAGTTGAGTGGCATTTATGCAGAAAGCAGTTGGAAAATATACTAAATCTACTTTTAAACTATAAGAAAATGGCCACTGGAATTCTAAGCAATGAAGATGGAAAAAAAGTTGTGAGATACTATTTTAATCACTTTCTTCTCTTTTTTTTTTGTTCATTAGATTCTTTTAAAAAATTATATATTTTCTTTATTTACATTTCAAATGCTATCCCCAAAGTCCCCTATACCCTCCTCCCGCCCTGCTCCCCAACCCACCCACTCCCACTTCCTGGCCCTGGCATTCCCCTCTATTGGGGCATATAACCTTTGCTAGGCCAAGGGCCTCTCATCCCATTGATGGCCGAATAGGCCATCCTCTGCTACATATGCAACTAGAGACACAAGCTCTGGGGGTACTGGTTAGTTCATATTGTTGTTCCTCCTATAGGGCTGCAGACCTCTTTAACTCCTTGAGTACTTTCTCTAGCTCCTCCATTGGGGGCCCTGTGTTCCATCCAACAGATGACTGTGAACATCCACTTCTGTATTTGCCAGGCACTGGCGTAGCCTCACAAGAGATAGCTATATCAGGGTCCTTTCAGCAAAATCTTGCTGGCATATGCAATAGTGTCTGGGTTTGGTGGTTGTTTATGGGATGGATCCCCAGGTGGGACAGTCTCTGGATGGTCCTTCCTTCCATCTCAGCTCCAAAATTTGTCTCTGTAACTCCTTCCATGGGTATGTTGTTCCCCATTCCAAGAAGAAACAAAGTGTCCACACTTTGGTCTTCCTTCTTCTTGAGTTTCATGTGTTTTGCAAATTGTATCTTGGGTATTCTAAGTTTCTGGGCTAATATCCACTTATCAGTGAGTGCATATCATGTGTGTTCTTTTGTGATTGGGTTACCTTACTCAGGATGATATCCTTCAGAACCATCCATTTGCCTAACAATTTCATAAATTCATTGTTTTTAATAGCTGAGTAGTACTCCATTGTGTAAATGTACCACATTTTCTGTATCCATTCCTTTGTTGGGGGACATCTGGGTTCTTTCCAGCTTCTGGCTATTATAAATAAGGCTGCTATGAGCATAGTGGAGCATGTGTCCTTAATACAAGTTGGAACATCTTCTGGGTATATATGCCCAGAAGAGGTATTGCTAGGTCTTCTGGTAGCACTATGTCCAATTTTCTGAGGAACCACCAGACTGATTTCCAGAGTGGTTGTACAAGCTTGCAACCCCACCAGCAATGGAGCAGTGTTCCTTTTTCTCCACATCCTCACCAGCATCTGCTGTCACCATTCTTAACTTTTGATCTTAGCCATTCTCACTGGTGTGAGGTAGAATCTCANGGTTGTTTTGATTTGCATTTCCCTGATGATTAAGGATGTTGGACATTTTTTCAGGTGCTTCTCAGCCATTAGGTATTCCTCAGTTGAGAATTTTTTGCTTAGCTCTGTACCCCATTTTTTAAAATAGGGTTATTTGATTTTCTGGAGTCTAGCTTCTTGAGTTCTTTGTATTAAGGAAAAGTAATTGTTGCTTCCTGTTATTTTTGTTATTAGAGTTGGTGTTCTGTTCTTGTGGCTATCTTTTAGGTTTGTTGAAGGATGACTTTCTTGCTTTTCTAGGGCATAGTTTCTCTCCTTGTGTTAGAGTTTTCCCTTTAATAGCCTTTGAAGGACTTGATTCAAGGAAAGATATTGTGTGAATTTGGTTTTGTCATGGAATACTTTGGTTTCTCCATCTATGGTAATTGAGAGTTTGGCTGGGTATAGTAGCCTGGGCTGACATTTGTGTTCTCTTAGGGTCTGTATAACATCTGTCTAGGATCTTCTAGCTTTCATAGTCTCTGGTGAGAAGTCTGGTGTAATTCTAACAGGTCTGCCTTTATATGTTACTTGACCTTTTTCCCTTACTGCTTTTAATATTCTATCTTTATTTAATGCATTTGTTGTTCTGATTATTATGTGTTGGGAGAAATTTCTTTTCTGGTCCAGTCTATTTGGAATTCTGTAGGCTTCTTGTATGTTCATTGGCATCTCTTTCTTTAGGTTAGGGAAGTTTTCTTCTATAATTTTGTTGAAGATATTTACTGGCCCTTTAAGTTGAAAATCTTCATTCTCACCTATACCTATTATCCTTAGGTTTGGTATTCTCATTGTGTCCTGGATTTCCTGGATGTTTTGTGTTAGGATCTTTTTGCATTTTACATTTTCTTTGATTGTTGTGTCCATGTTTTCTATGGAATCTTCTGCGCCTGAGATTCCCTCTTCCATCTCTTGTATTCTGTTGCTGATGCTTGCATCTATGGTTCCTGATTTCTTTCCTAGGATTTCTACCTCCAGAGTTGTCTCCCTTTGGGTTTTTTTTTTATTGTTTCTACTTTCATTTTTAGATATTGGATGATTTTGTTCAATTTCATCACTTGTTTGGTTGTGTTTTCCTGTAATTCTTTAAGGGATTTTTGTGCTTCCTCTTTAAGGGCTTCTACCTGTTTAGCAGTGTTCTCCTGTATTTCTTTAGGTGAGTTATTAATGCCCTTCTTAAAATCCTTTACCAGCACCATGAGATATGACTTTAAATCCAAATCTTGCTTTTTGGGTGTGTTGGGATATCCAGGACATGCTGTTGTGGGAGTACTGGGTTCTGATGATGCCGAGTGGTCTTGGTTTCTGTTGGTAAGATTCTTACATTTGCCTTTTGTCATCTGGTAATCTCTGGTGTTAGATGTTCTAGCTGTCTCTGGCTGGAGCTTGTTCCTCCTGTGATTCTGTTAGCCTCTGTCAGCATTCATGGGAGTCCAACTCTCTCCTGAGTCCCAGTGGTCAGAGCACTCTCTGCAGGCAAGCTCTCCTCTGGCAGGGAAGGTGCGCAGAGGTCTGGGTCTCAGCTCTGCCTCCTGGCTGAGGATGAAGGCCTGAAAGAACCCTGTCCAAGAAGCTCTGTTGCTTCTGCGGCCCCACACTCTCCAGCACAGACTGGTCTGTGAGAGACCGGGAATACAAGACGGAGATCTCGCCTGAGTCCCGGGGTCAGAGCCCTCACTGGAGGTCGACTCTCCTTAATCACTTTCAAATGGGAAAGTATTTTTAGAAATGAGGATTTGGGGGCTGACCAGATAACTTGGTGGTTAGAGCACTGTCTGCTCTTGCAGGGGTTTAGCACCCAGAACCCACATGATAGCTCAAAACCATTTGAAACTCTAATTCCAGAGCATCTGGTGCCTTTGTTGGCCTCTGTGGGCACAGCACATAGGTGGTGTACATACATACCTGCAGGCAGACACTCTTGCACATAGAATAGAAATAATACGTCTTAAAGAAAGAAGTCAGGTCTTCTTTCTTCTTTAACTCTGTATGGTTTGTGGGTTGCATCATGAGTGTTCTGAGCATTTGGGCTAATATCCATTTATCAGAGAGTGCATACCATGTGTGTTCTTTCATGTCTGGGTTACCTCACTCAGGATATTTTCTAGAACCATCCATTTGCCTAAGAATTTCATGAAGTCACTGTTTTTAATAGCTAAGTAGTACCACATTTTCTGTATCCATTCTTCTGTTGAGAGACATCTGTGTTGTTTCCAACTTCTGACTATAATAAATAAGGCTGCTATAAACATAGTGGAGTATGTGTCCTTGATATATGTTGGAGCATCTTTTGGGTATATTTCCAATGCTATATTTGGGTCTTCAGGTAGAACTATTTCCAATTTTCTGAGAAACTGGCAGATTGATTTCCAAAGTGTTTTTACTAGCTTGTAGTCCTCCCAGCAGTGGAGGAGTGTGTTCTCTTTTCTGGGTAGTAGGTGAAGGAGCACCTTCATAGAGGCAAAGGGGATGGAGGAGAAGGGGGATGGAGTGGGGTGTGTGTCTGTGGTGGGGTAACCAGGAAGGAGGATATCATTTGAAATGTAAACGAATAAAATGATTAATAAAAGAATTACTAACTTAAAAAGGAAGAAATCAGGATTTTAAATTTTTATGAAAATGTAAATGTAAGTCACCTCTGGGACAAAATGTGACAGTGTGGTAAGGACTGTCCTCCCTGACCAGAAGAACAGGGCAGGAACGATGTTCTTTAATAACCAGGAGGCTCTTCCCTGCTCCAGCTACTAACTGATTGCAGTCTAGCTAGGAGGAAGCAGTCCCTGATGCTGTGTCTCGCCTCCACCTGTTGGGCTTATGCTTAAAGTGTGTGGCACATCTTCCAAAGCTTTTTTTGTTGATAAAGGCACCCATGGTTTGTGATTTAATAATTGCTATAAAGCACTCACTAGGTGTGAGGTTGTATAAAAAGACTGTTTAAAATGTTTATTGCCATCTTCTATGAAAGACTAAAGAGGCATTAGTCATTAACAAGACTGGATTGGAAAAGTTTCTTAGCCCAGTTGACAGTTAATTCGGAAACTCATGACCGGGCGGAGCACAGAGAGAAGTGTGTGTGTGGTTTCTCAGCTTCCAATGGAGACATCTGCATCACATCCCCATTGCTCAGCCTCCGAAAGGGACACTAATCACAGCCTCAAGGCTCAGGGACCATCATGGAAGAGGAAGAAGAAAGACCGTAAGAACCAGTGGTTAGGAGGGACCAGAGTGAACCAGTGTCTTCAAGATGTGGCACTGTGCTCAAGAACACTGTAATTCTGGAGACATGTCTGTGAAACAGACAAAGCAAATGCTGAGAACTTCATGCCGAGAGGTGTGTGAAGCAACTAAGAGCTGCTGGGTATTTTAACACACCTTCACATAAAGGCTGGGCAGACAAGATGCAGTCGGAATGTAAAACTTCATTTCTTGGTTTTTGTTCTTGAACTGTGCAATTTAATAGCTATTGCCAGAGCATTTCATTGCTCCTTCAAGTAACCTAGGGTGCTCTAGAGAGGGGGATGTGAGAGGATCTACACAGATATGAGGCTGTTTTAATAAAGAATTTGAGATCTGCAAATTCTAGTGCCACAGAAGGTCCTCAAGTTAATAATGCCCAGCAGATGTCTCTCAGGAATGACCGTGCAGTCTCACAGGAACACACAAAATATTTACACAGTTGGTCAGAACTTTGTACCAGAGGAAGTCCCAACAAGTTACAATCTCAGTGCTGTTCACATCATATTCTCTGAGAATAATACAATAAAATTAAAAGTCTAATGTAAAGGTGATGTTCAGAATTCAAATAATTCATGTATTAAGTATGGAATGTTTAGGAGCCAATGCAAATACATTAGTAATTCATAGTATGCAGGCAGAGAAATAGTCAAATGAGAATTCTTTTTTGTTTGTTTGTTTGGTTTTTTGAGACAGGGTTTCTCTGTATAGCCCTGGCTGTCCTGGAACTGACTCTGTAGACCAGGCTGGCCTCGAACTCAGAAATCTGCCTTCCTCTGCCTCCCAAATGCTGGGATTAAAGGAGTGTGTCACCACCGCCTGGCTCAGATGAGAATTCTTATAGGTACATTAATGTGTTTGTTAGAAAACAAAGGGGGCTGAAAATAATCTGTGCTCAACTAAAAATTTAAAAAAAGAAGAACTAAGTCTAGATAAATTTTAATACTAAAAGCAAAATGTGAACATCACAGAACTGTACGTAGAAATCGGATCTTTAGTCGTCAGCACTCAAAGAAGACAGAGACAAAACCAAGGAAGAACTCTTAAAACAAGCAAACAAAGTTGAAAAAATGAAGTGAGATACAGCCCAGTGAAGAAGAATCCAGATGCCTTAAACAGGACAGCACTCTCAGAAATAAAAGGTAATAGCAGAAATGAGAGAGTCGAGTAGAAGCCTTAGAAGACAAGAAGAAGTCCCTTAGAAACAGTAAATAAAAGGACGAAAGCAGATATTTTAAAAGGTGGGCATTACAAACAAAATTACAGAAGGTTTAACTTCTGAAGAGTAGTTCTCAAAAACATGGGAGGAGAGACATGATCATAAAAATAACTAAAGACAATTCTCCAGGAAAGAAAATCCACCCTCAGACTGAGGAACCAGCAGTACCCAAGACACTGAGGGGCCCAGCTCCAGCACTGAGCTCAAGGAAAGTTTTGAGACTCCTCCAAAGTCCCCGAACCAACAACAACAATAACGAAAACAACAATAAAACAAGATCAGATTAAAAGAAAACAGAATCTCTGGAAGCTTAAAACATTCCTAGGTGGACAACTTGCATATCCAAATTTATACACAGTCAAATACTCAGAAGAACAGAGGGGGCGCTGGCCACTGTCTGACATGCAAACCTGTGAAGCATTTGACTCCCATGACATTCTTCTAGGGACGAATGAGTTCCAGGAATATGCTCCGTGGAAAGGAGCACCTACAACTAGACAGAGGAGTCTCCACCTTGAAACAGTTTACAACAGAACTAAGATAGGGTCTGTGAGTAAAACCACAATGTGAACGTAGGGAGAAAGACATCCATGATAAAGAATTCGGAAAACTAAAGGGGAATATAATATCTTCCTGAGTTAAAAAGGAAGGAAGGGAGGAAGGAAGGAAGAAAGGAAGGAAGGGAGGAAGAAAGGAAGGAGTATGCTGGTTTTGTGCCAGTTTTGCAACTGTTGGTGTGTAATGTCAGGCAGGCCTTGCTACTGAAGCAGAGTGGCTTAGGGAAGAGAAAAGCTGGTGAGCCCTGTGTGTGCCAAGGGTTAATGAACAGTCAGGAAGGCAAGGAGTGGACCCAGAGCAGAGCACTTCTGAGATGATCATCAAAGAAGGTACCAGCAGTGAGGAGATCATAGTGGGAAGTTAGTTACACTGATCAGCGAGGTGAGAGGCTGGTGAGATCTGACCAAGCATATCAAAGCAAACTGAGGAAGGTGATGGTAGAAGATGAGGGATGTAGGAGAGCAGCTTAACCCAGGCTAGGATGCTTCCTCTTGGGCATGCTTTGTCCCCCAAGGGTTCCTGTGCTGAGACAGTCCCCTGATGGAAGGGTCTGAGTGGAGAGGTGCAGGGTTTGTGATGTGGAATCTCGATCTTTAAGAGTGGCTAATTTTCCCCCTCCCCCAGGAGAAAATTAGGTCTCGTGTGAGTATGTTCTCACCATCCACCACTTGACCCAATGTTATGAAGCAAATAGATTTCCTCTACCTGCTCTGCCATTTTGTGTCCTCTCTTGCCTATGACTTGTGCACATGTAGCTCAGGGATCTCCCATGCAGTACCACCATGGACCCCTCGTTGTGTCAGAGAGGCACATGGTCTTTCAACCAGTCTTATCCCCAGAGCTTGTGAGAGTCACTTCTAACCCCCCCCCCCAAATACATAGCTTTGAACGATTTGTCATAGCAATGCAGGATGGACTAGATGAGAAGTGTAAGCCACTGGGGACAGTCCAATAGAGAAGGAAATGTTTGATGACTCAGGAATTCTAGAGGAGTAATTGCTGGAGCCATAGCCCTGATGAAGCAAGGGTGGGCAGATCCAGGGCTCACGATGATCAACCTTGGATCAATCACAGTGTCTCATCATCCGATCATCAATGAATCCTTGTCATAAAAGAAGGGGAAACTGAGTGTGGGTTTGGATGTAATTCGAGAAAACATTAAGTGTTGAAGTATCACTGTTGACCTCTGGCTCAAATACAAATTGATGGGAGGGAGAGTTAGTAGCAGAGACGGAGCTCACAGCGTGAAGTCAAAGGGGATTCAGTCTTTGCTGCAGTTTTCTTTTATTTTAAATTGACTATTTTTGAGAGTTTCATACTTGAGTATTGTACTTACATCATTTTAACCTTCTCTCTCTCCCTCCATCTCCTCCTGTGGTCTCTCCTTTCTAATTCATGACCTCATCTCCTTAATTATTATTATTATACCCATACACACCACATAAATGACCTACTGGGCCCATTTAATGTTGCTCCTATGCAACACTAAATGTTTCGGGATTTGTCTGTTTAGGAACGACTATTTGGGATTATATAACCAATGGGGGTCTCATCTCTGGTTTTTTTTTTTTATTTTCTATATTTACATTTCAAATGATATCCCGAGAGTTCCCTATACCCCCCCACCCCTGCTCCCGTACCCACCCACTCCCACTACTTGGCCCAGGCCTTCCCTTGTGCTGGGTCATATAAAGTTTGCAAGACCAAGGGGCCTCTATTCCCAGTGATGGCTGATTAGGCCATCTTCTGCTACATATGCAGCNAGNGACACNAGCTCAGGGGGTACTGGTTAGTTCATATTGTTGTTCCACCTACAGGGTTGCAGCCCCCTTCAGCTCCTTGGGTACTTTCTTTAGCTCCTCCATTGGGGACCCTGTGTTCCATCCAATAGCTGGCTGTGAGCATCCACTTCGGTGTTTGCCAGGCACTGGCATAGCCTCACAAGTGGCCGCTATATCAGGGTCCCTTCAGCAGAATCTTGCTGGCATGTGCATTAGTATCTGGGTTTGGTGGCTGATGATGGGATGGATTCCCAGATGGGGTAGTCTCTGGATAGTCCATCCTTTCATCTTAGCTCTAAATTTTGTCTCTGTACCTGTATCCTTTCATGGGTATTTTGTTCCTTATTCTAAGGAGGAATGAAGTATCCACACGATGGTCATCCTTCTTGGTTTTCTTGTGTTTTGCATAATGTATCTTGGGTATTCTAAGTTTCTGGGCTAAAATCCGTTTATCAGGGAGTGCATATCTAGTGACTTCTTTTGTGATTGGGTTACCTCACTCAGGATGATATCCTCCAGATACATCCATTTGCCCAAGAATTTCATAAATTCATTGTTTTTAATAGCTGTCATCTCTGGGTTTTTAAGATCTAAAGCAAATATTATAATTTAAAAATAAAATTTACTGCTTCTCTTGTTATCAGATTCTTGGGGAATATCAACTTTTCTTCTCCTAGTAAAGTTGTGTCTCAAAGAATTTGAGCTGCAAATATGTTTACTCTTCTCACTATCCAGGCCTCTCAGTCAGGCTGCGCCTAAACTATATCAGGAGGCAATGAGAACACTTGAAGCAGAGCGGAAGTAAATTACATTTCAGTGCAGATGGAAGGAAGGTACATAATCAAAACAAGCACCATGTTGGCATGGATCTTTAGAACACTGTCAAGAGAACTGAAGCAACCACAGCTCTCACAGGATGCAGATGAAAACGCACTGCATGCTTTTGAGCTATGTCCAAGCTAAGAGAGCGAGGGCGAGACCAGTCATTACTGGGGGGGAAGAGAAAGACGACTTCTAATGCCACTGTGGTGATATGTTAGTGTCTCACCTTCCATGGCTAGTCACAAATAGCAGGATCTGAGGCTGTTCACAAAGAGGCAGCAAAGAAAACTCGTTGAAAAGGTTTTCTGGTTTTTGTTTTTTAAGGGAAGCAAGGATAAGGAATGAGATGAAGCCAGACACACTGCACCCAGATGCTGATGTCAAAACCTTCTTCCTTTTGGAAGAAACAGGTCTGAAATTAGTCTCTGGGACAATGAGTTCCCTTGGTTACAGTTCTAGCATCCGTGCACTACAGGCAGGTTCTTTTCTGAGAAGTGCAGCTGGCCTGAGCCCAGGCAGGAAATAAACTTCCATTGTGTATCTTCAGTGGGACATAATCAATCAAGGTAGATGGAGGCTTACATCCTCACCATATAATAAAATGTGCAAAACATAAAAATAGGAATTATCGAAGGATTCCAATAACATCCCAAATGAAAGAATGTTAGAAGCCTAACACAGTGAACTTAAAAACCTGGCAGCTACAGAGCAATATAAAATGTCCAGGACAGAAGACAGCAAGGCCTCACTGTTAGCTTCCTAGTGTACAAAATTTTCCCCTAGAAAGCATGTTGATACTTAAAGAAACCCCACAAATTACACACAACACACCTCCCAATGCTGGAGAAAGACGAATGTCCTTATTTTTTTTTCTCTTTTGAATGAGGAACGGTGGAAGGACTGAAAACAAAGAAAACTCCAAGAGCGGACTTTGTCTGTGGATAGAAAGGCCCAGGCTGCACAGGAGAGAAGCCTGTGGCTTCCACTCTGGAGTCAGATGAAACTTGGTTATGTAGAGCAAGCTCTGATGCATGACTTCCTACCACTTTCCCAGGCCGTGGGAACACAGACAGGACACAGTAGGCTAGGTGTGGAACTATGTTGGAAGTAGAAAATATTTCCCACCAGGACTGAGTGTAAAGAGACCAAAGCAATACAGTGCCTAAGCTTGTCATGCCAAGCAGGAGACTACTGGTAGATGGCGAAGCGAGGAAGCAGGATTGTTATGTCAGCCTATGAAGTCTCTCTCTCTCTCTCTCTCTCTCTCTCTCTCTCTCTCTCTCTCTCTCTCTCACACACACACACACACACACACACACACACACACACAAATGCATGCACATGCATACACATACATACATGCCATTCACACACATACCTAGGAAAAAGATCATGAATCAAGGAACAGAAGGAAACAAAACACACCTGCTTATACTATAGAATAACTTACTGGAAGTATTTAGTAAAATAAGAAGAGATAAGCTAAATGAGATAAATAATAATCTGATACTTAGGAGAAGTACGGAAGTGAAGTGATTGTAAATGAAATTAAAATGAGGGGGGAAAAAAACCAGAAAACATCTAAATCAAATTTTGAAAAGGGAAAGGCTCGAGGTTATTGAGAAAATGAAGATGGAAAAATGCAAACAGTAGAAATAAATGGGAAAAAGATAAGATGCAGAAGACAAACAAGAGTGTGCATCGACTCAGAGCCAAGGATCGTGTTGACACGAAACACCCAACCAATGAACCATAAGATCCAGTCAGAGGGAGCCGGGCGTGGTGGCGCACGCCTTTAATCCCAGCACTCGGGAGGCAGAGGCAGGAGGATTTCTGAGTTCGAGGCCAGCCTGGTCTACAGAGTGANCCAGCCTGGTCTACAGAGTGAGTTCCAGGACAGCCAGGGCTACACAGAGAAACCCTGTCTCGAAAAACCAAAAAAAAAAAAAAAAAAAAAAAATCCAGTCAGAGACAGAAGATGAGAGAACAAGACGAGATTTTAATTAGTAAAAGATGAGTATGTTCTGGAGGTTTTTGATTCAGACTATTCCCAAGGACATTCATTAGAGCTTGGCTGCCACGCTTTGGAAATACACAAAGCATTTTTAATGCACACACACACTTGGACTCAGAGGTCCAAGTCACCCATTAGAGGTGAGCCCTATTGGGTCTGGCCTTCTATGTTTCCACAGTTAAGAGAGTGGAGTCCTTCTCATAGAGACAACAGGGGGTTCCTGGCAACAGAAGATGCTGCTGAAGGCCAAAGGAAAGAGGTGGGTTTCTCAGAGGCTAAGAGCCCATACTCCAGCACTCATGGCTCTTAGGAAAACAATTCAGTGGGCTGGACAGACAATTCAGTGGTTAGAGCACTGGCTGCTCTCTCAGAGGACCTGGGATATGGCAACCCACAATCATCTGTAACTGCAGTTCTCAGGGAGTTGTACACTCTCTTCTGTCCTCTGTGGACAAACAGGCACGCGTACATATGTAATGCACAGACATGCACATGCAAACCCTCGTACGTATAAAAATTAAAGGATAAATATTTGTAAATAAAGAAAAACAATTTGGCTGAGAATCCACAGTATTCAAAACAAATGACAGAGGAATGCAGACACCAAGGGTCAGGCTGGCGATGAGCAGAGACGTTGATTAACTATTGAATGACTCCTATACCAATATAGGAATTATGTTTCCCGAGCAATACATAAATATTATGGGCTTGAAAGGAAACATAGACAGAAAACAAATCTTGGAGAAGGTCAAGAAAGAAGGAAGGAATTTGGGAGCATAAGAGGCATGGATGAATTGCAAACCTTTAAGACAATCTCACAAATATTTTTCTCCGCTCAACTCTCAAGAAACATTGAATGGCACCAACTCTGAGAGTTATTCCTGAGATGTTGCTGCAAATCACATTGATACGTACAGATCCATTAGCTTTAGGAGTTACCGAGGCTGATAGATCCATAAGCTTTTAGAGTCAGAGAGGCTGGAAGATCCATAAGCTTTTAGAATTAACAAGACGTGTCTGGGTTAGTCTGTGCCTCTTTGTGCTTTCATTGCTCTGAGACAGAAGAGGAGAGTTCAAAGTGGAAGGATATCACAGGAACACATTGAAGCCCAGCACAGAGCTGAGAGCTTGCAGAAAAGGTCAGGGTCGTCTACAGTGCCACTGTCTATAGAACCAGGCCAGAGCCATCCCAGAATCCCAAAGGAGCCACAGACAGGCTCTCAGCCACCCAAAAATCTGATAGGGGAATCCTGGGGACAAGGAAGGCACCGAGGATTATGAAGTGGGAGGATTTGGACGATGCATTAGCAAGCTTGAGGTCTAGAAAACTCCTTGAAGAGGCTGCTGTATGGTGTGTGTACTTTCCAGAGGGAAGGCGGCCACTTTTGATGACCTTTTCACATTTCTAATTGAGCACTCAGAATAAATCTATTACATGAGCATTGTTCTGAGCCCTGCATCACTCACTTTTAGACAAATGAACATAGGACCTGTGTCACAGGTTTAATAGATGCCTGAAGTAAACTTAAATCCAGGATATATTGTTCTTTCTGAACAACAACAACAAAAAGTAACTGATAAATGAGTGGGTCCAATTTTATCAAGATGACTGGCCAATGCAACTTTTATTCACCAGATGTAATTGTCATCTTGGAGGTTTACTGCTGAATACACTCTTCCTTTCTAGTTCTTTCTGAACTCTGACTGGCTGGTTCCACTCAGCTTTTCTAGTTCAAATTCCTCTCCAAGCTGACTGATCTGATCTGATCTGGCTTCTC
Organism: Mus pahari; assembly: GCF_900095145.1. Taxonomy (NCBI): domain Eukaryota; kingdom Metazoa; phylum Chordata; class Mammalia; order Rodentia; family Muridae; genus Mus; species Mus pahari. Next base: position 48,021,061 of record NC_034593.1, read on the forward strand.
CAGGCTTCTTGATGAATTGCTCTGGTTGGAAATTTGCCTCTGGACTCCACGATCTGAACTCCACCAAACTCCATTACATTCAACTGACTGCACAGCGCTCACTGAGCTGACTTAACTTGCTCTGCTCTGCTCTTAAGTAGCCTCTCTTTCCTGTCCATTTTCATTCTGTCAGATCTTTCTGTGATTTGTCCCTTTGTCTGCTGCTCCATTAGACTTCATTGTCTGGGATTAAAGGCATGTGGCATATCTGCATTCCAGCCAGATCACACAGACCTAGACGGTTTTGACCCCAAAGCAGCCATGTTGCTGGGTTAAATTTCCTTTACAGGTCAAACTGCCTATTTTTGGGTAATGTAGATGTTTCAAGAATTTTCCAGAGACTGATAGCCTCCTTAGTGGGCCACACATAGAATGACTGTCATTTTAGCATTCTCATCTTCAAAGAATTACTGACAATACAAGGCCTAGGAAATAAAAACATTATCCAAAGACTGAGACCATAACTTAAGTAGTTTTATAGGATTTTTTTTTTTGCCTTTTTATGATATATTTTCTGGGAGATAGAAGGGGATCAGAAATGTTTGGGGGGGAAGCCTGCTGAAACCAGAGGACAATTTCCAGAGCCAAGTTACGGAATGCTGCCCCACTGGCCACTCTCATTAGGGACTTGATAAAGAGACGGAAGGAAGACAAGCTTATCGAGTTTACTGATGACAGAAAGTTGGAAGAGGAAGTGAGTATGATTGATGATAAAATCAAGATTCAAAATGTTCTTGACAGGTTGGAATGAAAGGCGAAAACCAAATGTTCTCACTCGTATTAACCTTCAAATACTCAAACTCCTGGGTACGGAACTGGAAGTGTGTCTTGGCAGTAGTCTATATGAAAAACAATGTCTATATAACATAAGCAAATAATTCAGTGTAGTTGCTAAAATTATATTTAATTTGCACAGATATGATAGTGACATGCAAGACAGAAAATTATAACCAGGCTTGGGTTTTGTGTAGATTTAGTCACAGCAGAAACTGTTTTCCACTCTGGATGTCCAATTTCAGTGAATTTACTGACTAATTCAGAGCCTCCAGAAAGAAATCGCCGTGAAGGGGAGACACAGCCTTCAGGTGCAGAGGAACCAGGGGATCTATAGCACTCTGAAAGTTCACCAAGTAAATAGCTGCCTTCCAGTGTTTAAGGGACAGATGCCCATGGCGTTAAATATGTCAAAATCTTATCCAAAGTGGCGAGTTTTGCTTAATGTTGAACTTAGAGGAAGAAATGGGAGAAGGCAGGGTGGGAGGATTTCAAGTTATAAAGAATTTCCTGACAGAGCCATCCACTGGGCTAGCTTTCAAAAGAACCCCTGAGTTCTCACCTAAGTGTGAGTGGCTAGGGAGGATTTCTGTACAGAAAATAGAGTCAAGGCTGTCTCCTTAGTTTTTGTTTACATCTCACTGTTGGCTAAAGATGTTCAGTGTTTTCTCGCATGGTTACTGGCTTACTCTTCTTTTGAAGACTGTCTATCCATTCCATTAACTCTCTTATTGATTGGGTTGTTTGGTTCCAGAGAGATCTCTCAAGTTTTTATACCTTTAAGCATTCATTCTATGTATAGCTAGTAAAGCTATTTATTATCCCATTCTGAAAGTTGTCTCTTCTGCCTGCTCTAGTCAGAATGACTATCAACAGAAAATAAATATCAACAAATGCTGGAAGGGAGGAAAGGTGAATTTTTAACCATAACTTGTGGGAATTAAATTGGTCTAGCCACTATGGAAGTCAGTATGAAAGTTTCCCAGAAAACCTAAAAGGACTACTGTTGGACCATCTGAAGCACGCCTGGACAGACATCTGAGGGACTCAATCAGCACATCACAAGATACTTACATATCATGATTTGTTGTACTGTTTCCAACAGCTGAGAAATGGAACCAGCCTCAATATCTGTGGTGGTCTAAATAGGAATGGCCCCATAGACCCTAAGTATTTGAATACTTGGTCATTAGGGAGAGGCACTTCAGAAGTTGTAGACTTGGTGGAACTGGAGGAGGGTAGGGCTTTGGGGTTTCAGAAGTTCAAGCCAGGCCTAGTGTCATCTATTTTCCTGTCACATGCCAATCTGAATGTAGACTCTCAGCTGCTTCTCTAGCACCATGTCTGCCTGCATGTTACCATGCTTCCCATCACAATAATGGACTAAGTTTCTGTGCCAGCCTCCATTAGATGCTTTCCTTTATAAGAGTTGCCATGGTAATGGGGGTAACTCTTCATAGCAATGAAACATCTACTAAGGCAGTATCTATCAACGGATTAATGGATAAGGAAGATGTGGTTCATATTCACAATGGAATTTTACAAGAATCATTCATACCATCTGAAGGAAAAACGTATGCAACTGGAACTCATCAGATTAAATGAAGGATTCAGACTCAACCAAAGCTCAGCTTTTCTCCCATTTGTGGAGCCTGAGTTTTATGAAATAACATAAATTATATGTGTGGTATGGAAATAGAGAAGAGGTTGTGTGAATGAGTGGGATTAGTAAGAGGAAGTGGATGGAGGAAATGTAGGCAGTGGAAGATTGCATGTGGTCAAAGCATATGATGTACCTGTGTGACAAATGTCTCTATGGAACCCACCACAGTGCACAATGAATAGACACCAATGGAATTTTAAAATAGTTTTTAAAATCCCTTGGATTTGAAGCCAGAGAGAAACTCCAGCACTTCTCATTTGCTGTCTCCACCAAAAATTTCATTCTTTCTTTTAGCCAACCTCACAAAAATTTCCTTTCTGCCATCTATTTCCTTCTGGAAGCAAATCTGTATTCATGAAGGCAAAGATCATCTCACCCCTCTGACCCATATGCTATTTCATAATGTACATACTAAAGAAATTGGCACAAGTCAACTTTTTCCTCAGGCATGAGATCTACGGAAGGAATTGGTTGTGAAAACTATTTGAAATCATTAGCACAGAGTACATTTGTCTTTACGTGAAATATCTCCATGTAGGCTGCTTCCTTTTCAATGTAGAACCAATTGGATTTTTTTTTCTCAATGTAGTAGTTTGCTAATGACTACCAACAGTAGCATAGAGCAAACCCCTCAGTGTGTGCACTCTGTAAGCCCCAGCTTTTAACAGACAGGCACTTTCAGAGGAAGGACAACACAGCCCTTCCTTGAAACCCGGCATATAATTAGATCGGCAAGAACAAAACTTTTAATTTCTCAGGTCTGCAATTTTCTTTTAGGAACTACTTACACATTCCACAAAAGGGCCCTGGTTACTTGGTGTTGGGGGGTAGGGTTGCTCTTCCAGTGTGTCCCATCAACAACTCTCCCTCACCCCTTAATCCTGTTTCTCCTCCCTGATCATTCCATCCACCATGACACCTACAAAATGGACTGCAGCTGAGATTTTACTCTGCCTGTGATTTTTTTTTTCTAGTAAGCATTTGTTGTTGAGCACTTAGTATGAGGCAGCCCCCATTTTCTCAGGTTCCAACTTAGAATTCCTAGAGCGGGGCCTATCAACAATTTTGTGAAATGGGTTTTCTCCTTGGAAACACGATACGAAAGTGAAGAAATGCATCTAGATTGCAGTTTGATGAGCAGTTTATAGTCCAGCCTGATGGAGCAGTTGGTCTAGGGTTCTACGCTGCATTATGAACGGCACTGTGTCTGCTCCTCTCTGGAGGGGGAAATCAGGTCCAGAATCAATATTCATGAGCTCCTGCGTGATCGGCAAAAATCTGTTCTCTCCCAATCAATCTGCATTCCTTCCCCTGGCTCTGTCAGCTATTTAACAAGCTGCAGATTGAATTCCATGGTCTTTTTTGTAGGTTCAAATTGCTATTCACATCTGTCAGCCTTTGCTTACAAAATGATCAGCCACCTCTCCGGGGAGAAGCCAGCTATTTCTAGGCAAGGTGCCTGTCACCTTGAAGAAAATATTTTAAACCCATCAAGAAAATAAAGGGAGAGTGTTAGACAAGTGTAAGAAACACAAGATGGTTTTAATTTTCAAAAGTCACTAACTAGTCCGGTCATTGCAGGAAACCTCTGGAATACAAATATTACTTCATATTAGTATGACTTTTATACCTGAATTTGATATAAAAGATTTTGTCTCTTTAAAAACAGAAAGCTAACCATTGTATACTTTGTGTACTCTGTGTCTTTATTAAGAAAGAACCTTGTATTTTTATTAAGAAAGAACTTACTATTTCAGTATTTGTCTCCCGGGTGGCTGTTACTGATGAGTGGTGTCTTAGCTCTCTCTCTTAGCCGAAGACAACTTCTAACATTCTTTGAAGCCCTCTTTATGAGAGTTAAGGAAAGAGGAGTCAGCAACCAAGGGGTGTAGTTTGTTTCGTTGAGCAGATCATATATCTGTTTTTCCTGTTGTGTGTGTCCTTCCCATAGGCATTTGACTTTAATTATACAAACTCCCAATATATGCATAAGCATAAGATGGTTGGTATATAGAGGGGTTTCATTGAAGGGTTAGTAGAGGGCACTGTTTTGTATTATGAACACAATATTCAAAGCCGGTTCAGGTCCAGCCAGCCCTTCCAGGCTGTATCTGGATACATTCGGAATATATTTGAATAACCACCCTGTACATTTGATTGTCGGCTGGGACAGAGAAACTCATACTATTCAGAGATGGGAGTACATACAGCCTAATGCAAGTAGCAGGAGGAGGGATGCTGAGGTTGCTAGGTGCTTAGTTTAGAAGGGTGTGTGTGCATAGTATACATTACACTCTTACAAGAGGACTTTGTGTGCATAACCAAAACTAGATGGGAGCCCCAAGCTAAACTATCCCCTATGCTCTCCTGCCTCAAGGCCACGAGAGACTCTGTTTCAAGGGAAGTAGACAGTCCTCCTGTGGTCTCTGCGTATATACAGCCATGTATGAGCACCTGTACAAACATGCACCTGCATATATACACACACACACACACATGCACACACACACATTTTAAAAATATGCTCATATAATTAAATAAATGCACAGTTTAATGAGTTTAACAATATATTCAGTAATGGCCATATTCCAAGCTACAGGCAAGCAGGTTACTGCTTGCTGTCATTATAGATTTTTTTTGTCTGATAAGAATTTTGAATAAGCACAATTATGCAATAAATGACCTCTTCATTAGTAATTTTCCCAGGGTTTATCTGTTCTGCCAGGTATATCACAATCTAGTGCTTTCCATTGCCTGACTATATAGCTGTGACCATTTTATGACTGGTCACTTTGGCTCTTGAAGGATAGAACAGACTGTTTTTAGTTTCGAGCTATTATCAATAGTACTTGAATGTTTTTGTCTGGAACATTTTTGAGGTAGCCCCTTTGAAATCACATGCTTATATGCGTGGATATGTATGGATGAAAACTTAGGAATAGAAATATTGAAAAGCAGCACATGGCCAGTAAAAATTTAACTTTGTATGAGAGTCTGAGTTGACTTCCAAAATGTTTGTGACATTTTCCACTGCAAGGATCATGAGAGCTGATTGTATTGTACTCTAGTGCATACGGTAGCAAGTTATGGGTTGAATCTTTAAAAAGGATGTCTGGATCTTACTTACAATGTCCAAGATCATTATGTAGGAGAGGTGGGGTGGGGGCTAAGGTACTGGCTGACTACAAGGAAAGAGTCTCCTGGACACATCAGAGTAACTCAAAGCATCGGTGACAGAGTGCGTAAGACCTGGTCAAGCTCAACCCATACCAAATCCCAGCCTAGAGAGGGAGGTGGACATGAAGCTCCACCCCTAGCTGAGTTGCTATTGGCGATTGATAGCTGCCAGGAGAGGGAGAGTTGGTTCTATTTAATAGGTAACCTCAACTGTACTTGGTGAGTTTAACAAAAACAAAACACAAAAATGACAGCTAGGTGGGCATGGAAGGGGTCGATCTGAGAGGAGTGTGGGTGGGGATGAAAATGATCCAAGTCCACAGTGCAAAGTTCTCAAAGAACTAATAGGAAAGGAGATAAAAGCTTTTCCCGAGGACAGCCTTCGGTGCTGATAGCTGCCTTTCCGTGTTCTAGTACAGCAGAAAACACTACTTAGTAGGAGTAGAGAGGCCCAGTGGCTGGGAGCACCGGCTGCTCAGCGATGAGCCTTGGAGTTCTCATCCATGTTGGTTAACTTATTAATACCTGTAACTCTCCTCCAAGAGACAAGGCGCCCTCCACACACTCAGATACACACACACACACACACACACACACACACACACACACACACACACACACACACACNACACACACACACACACACACACACACACACACACACACACACACACACACACACACCAAAAACTTAAATGTTACTTAAGCCCCTGACCATTTGTTTGATGTGAATCCCTATCCATAAGATATGCTTTTCTACTTTTTCTACATTCACACAGGGTATGAGCATCTGATTTTACCACCTCCATACCAAAGCTTGACAAGGTTTCACAGTATATTGATAACAAATGATGACGGTCTAAACTTTTTAAATGAATTAAAATTTGAAAATGTGCTTTGAGCAGTGGAGTTACAAATTTTACAACAACTACATCTCAATTGCTTTTTTTTCCCCCAAGCTCAAAACAACAAAACAAAACAAAACCCAGTCCCGCACCTTCAGATTATTAATTTTACTTCAGCTTTAAATGTGGCTCTTGAAAATGGTACCTCTGTTGTGTCGACCACAGGTCCTCAGCAGTGCCCTAGAACAGCACTTACTGTTCCAAGCTGCCCTGAACTCCTGCCCTGTAACTGTGTGGAGCACAGTCCGATCTGCCCTTCATGTCTGGCTTGCATGAGTGCTTGTTCTATTGAATGAAAGCTAATTATCATCCTTGAAAGCCCATCAAAAATAATGTTACATTCAGAATTTTGATGAAGCTTTGTGTCGGGACAGGGCAGGCACAGGATGCACTTGCTAATTCCCTCATCAAAGTATTACCCAGAGCTGATGGTATAAAAACGGTGTGAACAGTCAGTTATTGGTTCCTCTGGGAGGCTTAGCAGAGCAGAGAGGTGAAGAAGCCCAAAGTCCAAGTGTGTTTAATTAAAATAGGAAGAAACACAAGTCAAAAGTATATAAACAGATTATGCCATCTAAAGTCAGTAAAACACAAGCAGCAGACAACTCATGAAAATGCAAAAGGGAAGCTATTGATAACTCGAAGGAAGTATAGCATTGTGACTCTTGAGCTGGGAAATTGACCTTGTAAATATACTAACAAGAGCTTACTTTGGGGAGGTGGGGAGGAAATTCAGGTGTCAATCTGTCTGGTCCATGAGATGCCCAGAAAGCCACTCAACATTGTTCTCTTGCTATTTCTGCCAAGCTGTTTCTGAATGAAATGAACTGATTTAAGGTCGATTGAATGAAACAGATTGTCTGCCCTCTCTATACCATATATAAGAAATTAATATGATTAGTGTATATAATAATTTAAAGGCCCTACTATGTGTGCAGAGTAGCTGTTGATGGTGATGATAAACAAAAAAGGTTATTTATCTGTAAATTATTAGCCATCTCCGTCTGATTCACTGCATATGCCTCTGACATAGTTCCAGTGACCAAGACATTGAAGACTCAAGGGGCTGCCTTTGTGATGCCTTGTCTGTCCTGACATCTGATTGCTTCAGAGGCGCCACCGTATTTCACAAGTGACTGCTGACTACTTACTACTGTAATCAGAGCAGAGATCTTTGATATTGCAACATCAGCAAATTACAGTGCTGACCAGTGGGAAACAAGACATATGTGGGAGTGATTGAACAGCAGACAGAATTCTTTCCTCTCTTGAACTGCAGCTGTATGGGATTTATGGGAAGGGGCTCTGTTGAGGTGCCTAGGAACTTATGCGTGCTAAGCAGGCTTGCTACCCCTGAGCTATCTCTCCAGTCCAGAGCCATCAACTTTCAGGAACATTTTGGGGGCTGAAGTAGAAGACAGAATTCTCTAAGAAGTTGAAGTACCACTGGAAGGACATGACAGTCAGAAGTGATGCATTTGCTGAGGAGAGTGGAGGACAATAAGGGACAGTGAGGGGGTGCAGAGTACCAAGTAGGGAGTAAACACCTCAGGACATAAATCTTGTGGTTGTTTTCAAGTATAAGTTTTAAAAATCAGATTATAACTTTCATCCAACAAATGAAATGCATTTAATCCGAACAGCTGTTTGCCCAGCGCTTCCTAGTTTAGAAAATGGAATGTTTTGGCCTTTGGAGAGTTAGTATTAAATGTGAGGTGACTGCAGACCATGGCAAGTGATGTCCTAAACACACAATTTACTGTGTTTTAATGATTACAAATATTGGGCTTAACAGCATGCTGTTTTCCATTGCCAGGATGGATTTCTGTCCCTCCTTCCATTCCTCCCCACCTCTTCCTAAGACAAATTGGTACCAGGATAGTGGGGTATTGCTGTGACAGACCTGGCCATGTTGGTTTTGGGCGGATTGTGGGAGGACTTTGCAACTTTGGGCTACAAGAGCCGTTGAGTGTTAAGAGCTCAGTGGGATGTTCTGTGGGAACTTGGAAGATAAGAATGCTGAGAGCAGTGTGGAAGATGAAAGCCTGCCTTGTGACTTTTCAAAGGGAAGTTTAAAGACTCTGTGAGCCATTTGCTATTTTGAATTAGGGTTCTGTCATTCTGGTCATTTGGGACTGAAAAGTCAACCATAATGATCAAGAGAACACCATCATTGAAGTGAAACCTTTACATTGCTAGGACAGTTGATGCTAGTTAGATGGAGCTGGGAAATTAACTGTAATTAATAGGAGACCAGCATCACTGAGGTGAAATGTCCTGGGAAGTGTTTCCTCACAGTAACGTACAGGGGCTATATTCTAGAGGCAGTCACGGTTGTACCTCACACTGGCAGCCAAGCTTGGTAGTGTTAGGAGTCACCCAGATGGTACTGATTTTAGAGGCATGAAGGGATCATGGAGAACATCTGAGGCTTGGCACCATGAGAGGCCAGGAGAGGCCATGGGTGAAGGTACAACCTTAGTGGCAGTTGAGGGTCCATAACTGAAGGGGGTCATGCAGAGAAGTGGAGGATTGATACCATAAAGAGATCCCGGGAGAGGCTATTGATGAAAATGCATCCTAGTTGCAGCAGAGGACCCTGAAGTTTCAGAGATGCCAGTACCATGGGGTTCCCACCAAGAACAGCATCAGCAGTGGAGTGGAATTAGTCAGAGTCTAGAAGTCAGACTGTGTGTACTGCATAGGGAACAGCCAAACCCATTGGAGCAGCCCAGAAGATCATGAGTGGATCCCAGACAATTGGATGCTGAGTTATTTACCCTGCTGAAATTCGGTTTTGCCTTGCTCAGATTGTGACTACGCCCTGGTTCTCCCCTCTTGAAGTAAGGAAGTGCTTAACTTAGTTTTAACTTCACAAGATCCCACAGTTGAGAGACCGATGGTTTTTTTTATTTTTGTTTTTGTTTTTGGTTTGTTTTTGTTTTTGTTTTTTGTTTTTTTCGTTTTTGTTTTGTTTTGTTTTGTTTTGTTTTTTGAGACAGGGTTTCTCTTTGTAGCCCTGGCTCTCCTGGAACTCACTCTGTAGACCAGGCTGGCCTAGAACTCGGAAATCCACCTGCCTCTGCCTCCCAAGTGCTGGAATTAAAAGCATACGCCACCACTGCCTGGCAGAGAGACTGAATTTTTAAAGAAGTTTTTAGGTTTTAAAAGAGACTTCAATCTCTAAAGAGAGTGAATTTCAAAGTTTTTTAATTTCTAAAGACTGTGGGACTTTTAAACTTGGTAAAATGTTTTATGTTATGAGGTTAATGTTAATGTGTGACCTTAGGGGTAAACAAGAAAAGAATGATTATGATTTAACAGTGATATGTTTATGTGTAACATTGATAAAGGTCGCTTGCCCTGGCTGCTTTTATGTCAACTTGACACAAGCTAGTCATCTGAAAGGAGAAAACCTCAATTGAGAAAATGCCTCTTCAAGATCCAGCTATAATAATAGTAATAAAACCCAAGTGGAATTAGCATGAAAATGGACACATTGATTAATAGAATCAAATCCAAGACCCGGAAGTAAATCTACACAATTAGGGACACCTGATTTTTGATAAAGAAGGCAGAAATATACAATAGAAAAATAGAAAGCATTTTCAACAAATCATGCTGATCTAAATAGATCTCTGTATGTAGAAGAATGAAAATAGATCCATATCTATCACCTTGCACAAAACTCATGTCCGAGGGGATCAAAAACCTCAACATAAAACCAGAAACATTAAATCTGATAGAAAAGAAAGTGAGAAATAGCTTTGAGCACATTGTCACAGAAGACAACTTTCTAAGCAAAACACCAATAACGCAGGCCTTAAGATCAAAACTTAATAAATGGGACCTTGTCTAAATTCGGGTCTCATTGCTGTGAAGAAACACCATGACCACAGCAACTCTTGCAACAGAAAATATTTAATTGGGACTGACCTTCGGTTTCGTAAGTTTGGTCCATTATCATCATGGCAGGAAGCATGGCAGTGGGCAGGCGGACTTGATGCTGGAGAAGCTTAGAGTTCTAACATAGGCAACAAGAAGATACTGTGTGCCACACTGGGTGTAGCTTGAACATAAGAGATCTCAAAACCCACTTCCACAATGACACACTTCCCCCAACAAGGCCACTAAGACTTCAACAAGGCCAGACCTCCTAATAGTACCACCCCTATGAGCTGAGCATCAAACGCAGGAGTCTATGGGGGCCACACCTATTCCAACCACCATAGACGTCACGAAACTGAAAAGCCTCTGTAAGGCAAAAGACACCATTAAAGGACAAAACAGCAGCCTACCAAATGGGGGAAGATCTTTACCAACTCTATACCTGACAGAGGCTCATATCCAAAATATATTTTTTTTAAAAAAAAATCAAGAAACTAGACATCAACAAACTAAATAATCTAATTTAAAAACGGAGTACAGATTTAAACAGAATTCTCAGCAGAGGAATCTCGAATAGATGATAAATACTATGTTCAACATCCTTAGCCATCAGGGAAATGCAAATCAAAACTACTCTGAGATTCTGTCTTATACCTGTCAGAGTGGCTAAGACTAAAAACACAAGTGATAGCCATTGAGGATGTGGAGCAAGAGGAATACTTTTCCATTGCTGATGGAGTGCAAACCTGCCCAGCCACCTTGGAAATCAATATGGAAGCTTCCCAGAAAATTGGGAACAAGTATATATATATATATATATATATATATATATAT
>NC_034593.1:48032430-48081949 GCF_900095145.1 Mus pahari
TTTTTTTTTTTTTTTCTATGAGTCTAAAATAGTGTTATTTATAATCTAAAATAATGTTACTATATACAGTACTCTTATTTATGGTCATGTAGTTTGTGGTGTCTGTATCAGACATGTATAGGTCTTTGAGGGGGTTCTTTCCTCCTGGGAGCCATCTGTAGACTAGGTGTCTGGCTATGTTGTTGTAGCAGAGAAAATTAACCAGACCCAGGTTGTCTTCCTGCAGCTCACAGGCTGAGCCCACATGGCTGGCTGGCTGTTCATACCTCTGCTGCAGCACTTGCCAGACAGTTGAAAAGATTAGTGTGATTAACTTCTCAGATGCATCAAGCCCACAAGGAAAGAGCAGGGGCTGATTCACTGTTAACTCAGAAACACAGCTCTCATCTGCACAAAAGAAGATATAGATTATTCCAGAGGCAAAGAAAGCAATCAATCAAGGCACTTTCAAAATACATGGATGGATACAACAGGTTGGCAAGTAAATGTGAAACAAGGAAACTTCTGCTGCTGGCATCAGATTTTGTCTGCTACTTGTGTGGGGGAGGAGAAGGTGGTTGGTCTGTGAGTTGGTGAAAGCCGGGGTTCTGTTTGACTATTAGAAAAGGATTTACCCAGTAATAATGAGTATGCTTGATCAAACATATAGGTGATCAATAAGTGCCTATTAGGGGGCTAAAGATGGTCCAGGATAAGTTGGCTTGCAACATTCCAGGTCCCCATAATCAGAAAAATTCTGATCAGCCTTGTAGAATCTTTAACATAGGCATAGCATAGGTTTTTTTTCCCTTGGGAACTTCAGTTCACACCACCTTATATCCATCACCCAGCCATGGGGCCTGGCAGATAAGCAGCTGCAGGGATCACAGCACACTGCTCTAGCTGACAATTGCTCCAAGGGAGCTTAGCAGGGACCCCATTAGGAAAGAGAGGTTTTTAGTCCTTTCTGGCAATGTCCAGGAAGGCTCCAGATGGGTATACAATGTGAACTGTGCAAAGAGCCAGGCTATGGGCTGGCAGGAGGCCTCGTGCAGGAACCCACAGGGAGGCAACTGTGCCAGAGGAGGAGACAGTGAGCTGGATGGATAGACTACAGGGTGATAAGGCATGAGACAAAGTGGGGACAGACAAACTTCTGAAAAGAATGCAATGCCTCTGCCATTGCTTCTTGCACGATAGGACTGTTTCTTTTCTTTCTTTCTTTCTTTCTTTTTTTTTTTTCTTTCTTTCTTTCTTTTTGTCTGATTGTCTGACTAGATTGCAGGGAGAAATGCCAAAGGCTTTTCAAAAAGCTAGATTGTGTAGAATTTTATAGGTGAGAACCAAGGAAAATTTGCTACTCTTCTACCTGCTGTGTGAGCATAACAGGTTATTGGTATCATTAGCAATTGCTCCTTTGGCGATGATAAAAACTCCCAAGTCACACCGATAGCTTCACAAATGCCTAAGGCTACGGTTGGATTATGCATGTACACTCACCAACAGCTCCACAAGGCCTGTCTTTTGTCTCCCTTTCATCAAACTAAATGAAACTGATCAGTTGTGTGTTTGGATCCTGGAAAAAAATGGGAATGTTCTGAGTTTTCCAGCCTGGTGGTTGTAAGCTTTAGATATCTCTGTTCTCCCTGACAACCTCAACTGTTATGCTGTTGCTCTGGAGGATCATCAGTTCCCTACTCCTCTGGAGTGGGGCACTGCCTACCAGGTGATTGCTTATGTCAGTAGATGTGGTTTGAATAAGAATATCCCCAATAGGCTCATATATTTGAATGCATAGTCACCAGGGATTGGAACTATTTGAAAGGATTAGAAGGATTAAGAGGCTTTGGTAGAGTAGGTGTGGCCTTGTATATCATTAGGCCTATGCTCTCTCTCTTTGCCTGCAGATCAGGAGGTAAAGCTCTCAGATACGTCTCCAGAGCCATGCCTGCCACCATGTTCCCAGCCATGATGATAATGGACTAAGACTCTGAAAGCAGAAGCAAGCCCTACATAAATGCTTTCTTTGGTAAGAGTTTCTTTCATCATGGTTTCTCTTCACCTCAACAGAACAGATGTAGAGACAGTAGGTTTTCAGTGAAACTGATCCTTCAGGCAAATAAATGTGGGCAGTCTGAGTTACAAAAGCCCCTTCCTACTACTATGCCTTAGTCACTATTCTATTGCTGTGAAGAGGCACCATTACCATGGCAACTCTTAAGAGGAAAACATTTAATTGGGCCTTGCTTACATTCAGAAGTTTAGTCAGAGGTTTTGTCCATTATCATTGTTGCAGGAAGCATGACTGCACACAAACAGACATGGTGCTGGAGAGGAAGTTGAGGATTCTCCATCAGGATTGACAGGCAGCAGGAGGAAAAAAATGAGCCAGTGGGCCCACCTAGGGACTTCTGAAATATCAAAGCCTACCCTCAGTGACACATGTCCTCCAATAAGGTCACATTTACTCCAAGGCCACAGCGCCTAATCCTTTCAAATAGTGCCACTTCTGAGGACCTATGGGGGCATTTTCATGCAAACCTCCACAGAATCAGAGCCTTACTAAGTAAGTTGTTGTACCCTAAGGAAGAAGTGTGTACAATATTACACAGTTTACTTGACCACAAGGCCCCTCACCTTCAGACAGTGCACAGAGTGCTGCAGAGTTGGCACTTAGACACCCCCAGAAAATGAGAGATAGTAGCTTCCATTCCAATTCAGCTCCAGTCTGAAAGTCACTGGGCCAGGAGCAGTAGTGGCCATAACCCAGACCACTTATAGGAGGAGTAGAAGTGCACAATTGAGTGGAAACCTTGGGAAAGGTTCACTATTATAATTATAATATTATATATAGTATATAATGTTTAAAATATTTACTATAATTATATTATATATTTTTATATATTATAGTATATATAATTATATATATAATATAATATACTATATATGTTACACAGTATTATATGTGTAATGTATATTACATGTAATATATAATTATAATAAACACATATAATTATAATTATAATTATACATATAATTATAATATTATAATAGTTAAATGTACTCTTAGTTAATGACCCAACAATCTTTACCCTGAATATTTGCCTAAAGGTATTAAAAACATACTCAGTAATAGTTTACAATCAGCTTATTCATAAATATCAACTAAAAAGAATGCAAATTTCCATTGGTGAGGAAGGGATAATCAATTTGTAGGATGAGGCTATTCTATATTATTGCTTAAAATATCCCAGCACTTGGGAGGCAGAGGCAGGCAAATTTCTGAGTTTGAGACCAGTCTGGTCTACAGAGTAAGGTTCAGGACAGCCAGGGCTACACAGAGAAACCCTGTCTCAAAAACAAACAAACAAACAAAAATATATATATTCACACATGTGCCAATGTGGGTGACCCTAAATGCATCTTGCTACCTGACAGAGTCCAGAGCCCAAAGGACACATGCTATATACTATATATCCCCGTTTATATGACATTCTGGAGAAGACGAACCTCCAGTGTCAGAAAACATCAGTTCTGCTAGTGATTGGCAGAGGCAGAGAGAGGGGGTGACCTTAAGAGGCAGCAAACGGAATTTTTGGCTTTGAAGAAACTTCTTTGTATTATGAGGGGCACATGGGTAGAACACCATATAGCTAACTCAGTTTTATCCTATGAGAAACTTTAAGAATAAAAATTTTCTTTTCTTTTTCTTTTATTAATTATGCCATTCGTTTACATCTCAACTGATATTCCACTTCCTGGTTACCCTTCCACAAACCTCTCACCCCAGATCTGCCCTCTCCCCCTTCCTCTTTGCCTCTATGAGGGTGCTCCCTCACCCACCCTCTCCTGTTCCACCTCTCCAGCATCCCCCTATGCTAGGGCATCAGACCTCTACAAGATCAAGGGCCTCCCCTCCCATTGCTGTCAGGCAAGGCCATCCTCTGCTACATATTTATCTGGAGTCTCGGGTCCCTCCATGTACACTCCTTGGTTGGTGGTCTGACCAGCCGACATTGTTCTTCCTATGGGATCCAATCCTCCTCTGCTCCCCCAGTTCTTCCACCAGCTCATCTACCAGGGTCCCTGAGCTCAGCCTGATGGTTGTCTCCAAGAATAAAAAAAATTTAAATCGTCACAAAACCTATGACAGCTTCAGAGGTGAAGAGAACTAAACCTTACTCTAGCAGAGTAAATATTAAAAGAAATAAGTTATATAAATTTAGGTTATGTCAAATTTGATTAATTACAAGGAAAAAAAATACACAGCATAGACTTCACAAAACCCGGGGATATTTTGTATACTGTAATTAAAATAAAACATGCCAGGGTTTTTCCTAGACTTCCCAGGGTTTTTCAAATCCTACAAGATCAGATATTTACTGAGTATCATTTTTATGATCAAAAGCTCTCCCTAGTGCATGGATTACAATCACATCCCCTCGTTAGCCACAGAGAATCCAAGGGGGAAATATTTTAAGTTCTATTTACTTGATCTTTTTAGTTGCCTTTCTTTTCCTGTAAAGATTTTTCAAATCAAAGAACAAGTCTAAGCCCTTTGTCATCTGAAAGTTTTTTTTTTTTTTTTGTACTGAAATTCCATGAAGTGACTTTGTTGTGTTTCATTTAAATGGTGGTACTTTCTAAAGGTAAAAGCTTATTGATCAGAGCGCCACATCCCCGAGAAATCAAACTCAGCCTGCTTTCAAAGAGACTTAAATCAATTTATTCAGATGGACACACTTCTGCAGATTCAAGTGCAAATTAAAGCCTGGCTTATTTTGCATTTGTGAATACATGGGAAGGTTTTTAAAGGATGGGAGAAAATGGGCTTTTTAAATGCAGCCTTTCCTGGGGGGGAAATTGTAAGAAGAGACTGAAACCATAGCATGCTGGGGTTTCATTGTACGAAGGAGATCTGTTAAGGAGGGCGTGGGGGCATGCGCAGTCCTGCAGTTACTCAACATGTGCTTCCCAATGATATTTCACTCCGGCCCCTGAGCCTCCCAATGACAGCAAAGTGAACATTCTCTAGTGTCGCAGGACCCAGCGTGTGTTATCTCGGCAAATACAGCTCTCCCAGGAATAACCATTTCTATTCCAATGGGGAATAGTACTGCAGAGTCTAAGCTAACCGTCAACTTATCCCATAAGGTCGTGTGATTAAGAAGAAAAAAAAGCAATTCCACTCAGCAATATTTTTCATTTTTATAGGCAGACAAAGGAAACACATGAAAGCTACTTTTTTATGTCACCTGCCTATTTTTTGACTTTGAGTGTTAAAGTGGGTTCCAAAAATAATTTATTTTTTTAAATATTAAGATTCTGTGTCATCCAGGAGAACAAGTCCATCAAAAAAAACTACTGAGAAAAGCTCATCTGAACTCCCAGAGACTGAAGCAGCAATCACAGGGCCTACACAGGCCTGCGCCAGGTCCTCTGCATATACATAACAGCTCTTAGTTCCATACTTTATGAGACTCCTGAGTGTGTGAAGGATGGGTCTTTAATTCTTGTAAACTTCTTGAGACTCGTTCATTTTTCCTTTGGTGTGTTTTGTTCAATAAAATGATGGGTAGTTTTTTTGTTTGTTTGTTTGTTTGTTTGTCTTGTTTTTTGTCTTATCTTATATTTTATTCTGTTTTGTTGTTATCTCGTTGAAGCCTGTTCTTTTCTCATGAGAGTCTAAAAGGGAATAGATCCAGATAGGAATGGAGCGGGGAGAAACGGAGTCTAGAGGGAGGGGAACCTGTAATCATATATGTTGTATTAGAAAAGGGGGAAAGGAAATTTAATAAAAAAGGGAGAAGGAAAAATAGACGGATGGGTAGGGAAGGAGTGGATCTGGGAAGAATTGGGGCAGAGGAGAAAATATAATCAAAACCTATTGTCAAAAGCCTCAAAGAACTAATTAAAAATATATACGTGTGTGAGTGAGTATGTGTGTGTGTGTGTGTGTGTGTGTGAATGTGTGTTATGTGTGTATAGAATATTCTGTGTCGTTGAAATTATGCCCTGAGCTAAGAGTGTAAAAAGGAGAAGAGAAGCATCTAGAGACCTTCCTAATGCTGGGGCCTCCAGGAGGGATTCTTAGGATGCAGTGTTTAAGCCCCACCCCCAGAAGTGACCACACCCCTCTCCTGCAGATCTGGGGTTCTCCCCATCAAACCTGTGTGTCTATGAACAATTGCTGACATGACTATCTACAATCCTGTTCTAAACATCACATCTGACCCCCCCCCCCATTGGGTGCTTATTCTGTGCAAAACACTTCTAGCACTTCCCACGTAGGTATGTACTGGGAACGGCATGAGCAACGCAAAAAACACATCTGCATCCCTTGTCTGGGATGAACAATCCGAAGAAACAACACAAAACAAAACAATGTCTACCTGTTCAAGGAGGAAGAAACACGGAGGATGAGGGGATATTGATTACATGCAGATAAAAACGAGAGAGAAATAAATAGGAAAACTGAAATATTATAAGGCCCCCATTTCAATACCAGCAGGACATATCCCTTTGTCATCTGTGTGGCCATCACGACTCAGTGACCTTGAGAAGTCACTTCATCCATCTCTGGCTTTTCCATCTTTCTAGGATGTAGTGGATGACCCATCTGAGAACCCAGTTCCACATCAGATCCAATGAAGCCGCCTTGTCCTTGAGTCTCAGCAATGAAGCTTTTCCTTGCTGTGGGCTGCTGACTGGTTACCACTGAGCCAGGCAACCTCTTGCTGGCATGTTGAGCCATGCAGCCCAGGAGACAAGCCTCCAGTGAGAAGGGAGAGCAGCTGAACACTGTTCCCAGTAGGCCCCAAGCTGCAGTAGTTCTGATTCCCACACTCCTCCGTTAAGTTTCCTGGCAATTCCAGCTTGAGAGATTCTATCCCATGTCAGGCTTTATAGATGCTTTATCTCCATACTACTCAGGAACTGAAGAGAAAACTCATGAATTTGAAATCTACTTGCTGGGCAAATGACACATGCATTTGTAGATACACCACCACCACCACCACCATCAACAAAAAACCAATATTGATTTATTGTGAATTTTGCACAACATATTTTGATCATATCCATGCCCTCCAGCTCCTCCCAGGTCCACCTCTACCTCTCCACACATCCCTCAACTTCATGTCCTTAAAAAAAAAAAAAAAATCAACTCCAATTTGTCCTGCCCCTTCTGGGTATGAGGCCATTCACTGGACTGTGGTCCACCTACCAGTAGCCTCATTTTCAGAAGATGTCAACCATCATCAGTTAGGGGTGGAGGCTAATGAGCATCCCTCTTCAGGCTGGAATGGTGGCTGACCTGAGTCTGATTTCAGGTATCCTGTCTGTCCCAAAGACGCTCTTTCACTTCAGTCCTGTTCAACCTCTTGCTCTTACAATCTTTCCAACGCCTCCCCCGCCCCCCCCCCCCCAGCTTCTGCAATGGTCCCTGAGCCTGGAGGTGTGGCATAGATGTCCCCTTTGTTTGTGTCTGAGCACTCCCAGTGACAAGTACTCTTTGCATTTCGATTGGCTGTGAGTGTCAGTCACCACCATCTGCTGCACCAAGCCCCCCTGAGGGCTGAGAACTACATACTCTGTGGGTCCTAAGATCCCCTTTAAGGCCTGCTGCCAGTGACTCACCGCCTCCCACCAGTGACACAGATGAATCAGCAAGGTTTTTTTGTTTGTTTGGTGGTGGTTTTGTTTGTTTGTTTGTTTTCTGGCTGTTGAGCCTTCGTTGACTTTTAAAACCCAAATCACAGGAGACCAGCCATGCAGTAAGAGCATTAATAACCCAGAGCTATTAGATACAATTTGCTTCTTTCCAAATGAAGGAAACAACTATGAATGTTTTTCTCATCCTTGGGCAAACTGCCTAGCTCCAAACATACGCGTTTTGTGAATATCCTCTGGGCAAAACGGAAAGTGACTTCTTTATGGAATATCAGGGCGGAGTGAGTTCATGCAAGATGGTTGCTGGACGGTGCAGCTCACTCTTATAGTCAAAGGCTACTATTGAAAAAATTCCCCAAAGGCCCCATGCTGGTCTGGTCAACTTCACAGTCCCTTCTTTCCACTCAGAAACTGTGAAAATTCTTTTTCTATAAAACACAGTCCGCGAGCTACTAGCTTTTTCCTTAAGAGCCAGAGGCAGAGGCAAACAGACTTTAGCTCCATCCTCCTGACTCTATGATGTCCTTTGAACACAGACCACATGGGTTAGCCCTCCCTGGCTTGCCACTAACCTGTTTGGGGGCAGACACACTCTCCTAGTTACTAGAGATGAACATGAATTTACCATGTCTTCAGGCCAGCTGAAACAGGTCAGTCTCAGGGGATGGTAGCCTAGCAACCATTACATCTTCAGGCCTATTATACAGGCACCTTTTTCTTGGCATCACCTGACCTCTTTCTTCCACAGCCTGAAAGGACTGTGTGGTGGGGAAGCTGGAGAGGGCCTTAGTCTCAGTTTGAGTGTGTGTGTGTGTGTGTGTGTGTGTGTGTGTGTGTGTGTGTGTGTGTTGGAGCAGAAGATGGATAAAGACAGAGGTAGGGGACCTAACCACTAAATCAGTGTTACCATCTCCCAGATCAAACATACTAAAGAATCTATCAGCTGAAATTGGGCTAACTACTGCTTCAGAAAACACCAGAAGGGCATCCTCTTCCATCTCAGCAGAAATAGCTGCTCTTAGAATTTAAACCACTCCCAGGAGCATCTTCCAATGTCTAAGGACTGATGTTTACAGAGCACTTAGAAGCAGCAGTTTTCAACTTGTGGATCAAATGACCCTTCACAGAGATTGCCTACCCTATAACCTTCAGATATTTATATTACAACCACAGCAGTAGCAAAATTACAGTTATGAAGCAGCAATGAAAATAATTTTATGGTTGGGAGGTCACCACAATAGAAGGAAGTATAGTAAAGGGTCTCAGCGGTAGGAAGGTTGAGAATCACTGACCTGGCGTGTCCAGGCATGGTGTTGCCAATGTTATTTTATTGAAGACATCAATTGTATTCATTCTAATGCTACTGATGAGAAAGCGGGTAACCAGAGCAGTCAAGTAACCTGCTTTAAGTCACACAGCTTATAACGAGTTCTTTTTTTTCCCAACAGCCAGTGGGGCAGGCAGCAGCTTTGACCTCCTCACTCTGCCAGCTTTGCCTGTTTCAGTGGCATTAAAGGAAGCAATGCTAAAGTGATTTCAGAAGCAACCATGTGGGTGATCTAAAGTGATGTTAAGGAAACTCCCTCTGTACATCACAAGCTACTGAAAAAAAACATCTCCCCGTTGATTTGCCACCATCCTCAGACCTGATTTTTTACAGGAGTAAAAAGCCATAAATGCCCATTAAACGAATTAGTGGATGATCCCATTCTAAATGACCCTTTAGATACAGTTGTGAGGTGTCTTCTCAAAATGAGCTCTCACTTCTTTTAACTCATTTAAAGTCATTTTCCTTCATACTCCTGGGAAAGTCAGCATCTCCACCTAGCCACTGAGAAAAATCTCACCACCCACATGTGTGACTCTATGACTCTATCTAGTTTCCTGGGAAGAGGTACGTGTGCTTAAAAACAAACGACCAAAGAGAAGAAAAGCAAATATTTCATTTACTGGGAATTGAGCTAGGATAACAGTACTGTAGCCTCTATTGTGGTTCCTAGACCCACCTGCTTGGCCTATTTGTAATTTATACAGATATGTGCATGAGTGCAAACACACACACTTCATAATGATCACAGACATTTGCAGATGATCATTTTAAGCATCAAATTAAGATACTTTGCAGGACGTGGTGCGCGCCATTAAAAATGGACACGTGGGAGGAGGATACAGAAAAAAATGAGAGAGGAGCCACCTGTTCTCTGAACTGCCCGGGTCACACTGACAGGAAGCAGTGTAGTCAGCCACAGCTGGAAGCGAAGCGCCTCTGGGGCAAAGTGCTGCTGCCACAGCCAGCAGCAATGGGAACTCAGCCCAGGTTGGCAGCCAGCTCAGTCCACATCCACACTGGCAAGTGAAGCCAGGAGAGAATCAGTTAATCACTTTTAACTGAATTGATGTGCTGCCTACACCGTTCCCCTTGGAGTCCCAGAGAAGCCGTTGCGCATCCTGTTTTTTTTTTTTTTTTCCTGCTTGAGGTTGATCTGCTGTGACAGGTATAGGTGTCAGAACTCAACAGTGCTGGATGAAGGCAGCCTCTTCTGAGTAACTGAGAACCAAACCTAATCTCTCCAGCTGCTGAGGATGATGCAGATGAGCCACAAAGCCCTGACCCCAAGGGAAAGGCAGCAGATGGAGGGGAAAGGACCGTCCTCCCCATCTGGGCAATCTATGTGTGGAAAGCTGGTAGTTAACTGTAGTGACATCCTTCCCAAAGTTGCATATGGCCAAGATGTGTAGGAGTTCATAAGCATCCCAGGAGAACAATGGGAAAAACACTGAGGGAGTTCTATCATTGCTCCTCTTATAAAGGTGAATGAACGAAACGTTCAAGAAAGGTCTCCTTGTGTGTGAGCCTCATCCATCACCCATTGAATGTCATCTCAGACAAGCCCTGACGAAGAAGCACCAGCTCTTAGGAGTAACTGAAAGTTTCCTACTAGTAGCCTTTGTCAGACCCAGTTCTACCCACAATAGTTTACATAAAAGCAAAGCAACAAGGGAACCCCTGGGAGACTATTTGCTTTGAAGCACAAATGTGAACGGTCTGGTTTCAGCACACTCAGATTGCTTTCTGTGCAGAAAAGGGAGCTACAGGCTAAACTATCACTGCCCGGGTCCCTGGCAAGGTGACGTTCACGGAATTACTCCTTAGACTGTAGGAGATGCCAGGCACATGCAGCTGTTATTTGGGAGAATGCTCTCGTAAACCCTTTCTTCCTCTCTGACTGCACAGCCTTCTCTCAAGCTCATGACCACAGATGTGTGCACATCTCCAGATGACATGAGGGAGCTGGTCCTCGGATAGCGCGTTTCAGTGATGCACTGTGGTTAGCTGACATTTTGTAGAGTTCTTTCCCTCTCCCTATAGGTGAACCATCAGCTCAGGTTCCCTTCTGTACTTGTGTGTGAGTGTGTGTTTGTGTATGTGTTTCTGTACGTGTGGCAGCTGCGTGTGCACAACTGTGAACCCATGTGTGAAAGCCTGATAACAACCTCTGTGACTTTCCTCCAGTGGTGGATGTTTTGTCTTGAGACAAGACCACTTAGAACTCCCTGGTGCTGCTGGTCTGCCCAACTAGGGAGCCCCAAG
Source organism: Mus pahari (assembly GCF_900095145.1). Lineage (NCBI taxonomy): Eukaryota > Metazoa > Chordata > Mammalia > Rodentia > Muridae > Mus > Mus pahari. The sequence continues at coordinate 48,043,673 of NC_034593.1, forward strand.
AATCTGTTTCCAGCTCCCAAGCTCTGGTGTTACAAACATGGACCATTATGCCTAACTTATTTTTTTAAATGTGACTTCAGGATATGGAACTTAGGTCCTCATACTTGCAAATTGAGCACTTCATCAGCTGAGCTCTCTGCCCAGCCCCATCTTATCTGTGAAATCATTTCTCACCTGGACCTTTAGGTAGTTAAGTCTTTGCTCGCTAGTAGCAATGACAGACTATAGCCACAGAAATTGTTCTGTTTCCTCTACTACATACAAGTTGTAGTAGAGTTGAAGCAGGATCTTACCCCGTGTAAGGCAGACCAGGAGCAAGAGAAGCAACCAGCTCATGACAGGCATGACACAGAAGGCTTGCTTTTAACTTCCCCAGGGTTGTTCACTGTTTGGGTGCCACAATAAATTGATAAGCTGTTCCCTAAATCTAACCCTATTATTTATTTAATCATCTATCTATCTATCTATCTATCTATCTATCTATCTATCTATCTATCTATCTATCTATCTATGAATCTATCTATCTATCTATCTATCTATCTATGAATCTATCTATCTATCTATCTATGTAACTATGTATGTATCTATCTATCATCTCTCTCTCTCTCTCTCTCTCTCTCTCTCTCTCTCTCTCTCTCTCTCTCTCTTCTTGTGACTCTCTAGCCACCTATCCTGAAAAAATTACCTCCTAATTCAAAATCTCTTTGCTGATTCATGAAGTAGAAATAAAAGTAGTATGGAACCTGTAGCCTTTGTGCGCATGTGCACACATGCATTTGTATGTGTGTGTGTGTGTGTGTGTGTGTTTCCAAGTGGTTTATGCTGTTTATTGACTTAAACTTATTCCATAAGTCAATGTGATCATTCTTCAATATATCTAATGATTTTGAATCCAAGGAAAGACTTCCCTGATTAGGGTCTTGAATTCCCCCAAATCTGAGACCTGGTGAGATTCTCCCATGTAAAGGGGAACCTGAAAATCCTCTGAGAATCTCATTAAGCCATGCAGTCATCCATCTCCTGCTGCACAGAAGGACACAGTAAGTACCAGCCACTGTAGCTCCATGTGCTATGTTACCTGGGAAGTAGTCCTTCTACCATTTTCTTGAACCTCGGAGTTTGGGACCCTGAGAGTGCCTTAGGAGAGGAGAACTCTGTGTAAGCAAGTCGACTGCAGAAAGCTGCTTGTCCCCCTGTCTCCATGTCAAGTGAACAAGGAGATAATGAACTTCCATGCTGCTGACTCTTTCTAAGTGACAGGGCTTGAAAACCTCAAAGATCATTCCCCAGTGAAACTCGGGTCACTTTCCATTGCACAATACCAGGCTGTTCCTGGATGCTCCGTAAGTGAGTAATGAGTTCTGAATCCAAAACTCATTTACAAAGTCATCACTGAAAAATTCAGAAGAGCATCTTACCCTGCATAAATACAGCCAGGAGCTTCTTCTGAGCAAAACTGATTGACAGCCAAGTGTGGTCTGATTCGGTAGAGTGTCTGGGTCTTTTATACTAAAGCTTGCATTTTGAAAAACATGAGCTTGTTTTTCTCAAAACTGGCAACATTTTAATGCTAAATACATACGTAAATGAAATAAGTGAAAAGGCAAGATATTCTTGGTAAGACTTTAGCATGGGGGGAGTTGCCTCTGGAAGTCCCATATTTTTCTGGATTTTTTTTCTACCCATTGATAGGACTCTGAATGCATTTTCTTTGATGCCTCAACCCACTATTCAGCAAGAGCATGCTCACTAAATGCCCACCCAGTTGAAATGTAATCAGATTTGCTGTGTGGGTGTACATTCCTTCAACAAATGTTCAGGTACTTAAAAAAAAAATACTGAGTTTTGCTGTTCTTTCCTGCTCTGTTCTGTTCTCTCTTCTGCTTCCCCCTGTGCCCACTAGAATAGAGTCCAGTTGTCTGGCAGAAGTTGTCTCACTTCACATCCCTGGAAGGAAGACAGGCCCCTGGCCTAATACATTCTTTGGCTCTGTGCATGTTATTGTCTCCATCTCTGGGTAATGCCACTGTCCCTCAAGGATGGGCTTCTTTGTTGGATTGGCCAAGGCCTGTGTGACGGTTATTCTTTGACTACATCTGGAATTATTTAAAAACCCCCAAATGGAGGGTAAACCTATAAGGGATTTTTGCTTAATTTAAAATAGGAAGATCCACTTCTGGATTTTTGAGGTAGGAAGACACACCTTTAATCTTGATCCTTTGAGCTGAAAAAAACCCTGCCTCTAATCTGAGTCACACCTTCTGCTGGAAGTCTATCTTGGGATATAGAAGATGGAAGCTTTTCACCTTTCCCTGCTTGCTCTCCCCTAGATACCAAGTTAATTCTCTCACCAGCATTCGAGCCTACTTTGGGATTCCAGAGTCTACTGCAGACCAGTTCAGACCTCCAGACTCACGGACTGAGCAACTCCTGGATTCTTGGACTTTCATTCATAGGCAGCCATTGTTGGATTAGCCTGCATGTCATTGTAATAACCCCCCATTATCTCTCTCTCTCTCTCTCTCTCTCTCTCTCTCTCTATATATATATATATATATATATATATATAGAGAGAGAGAGAGAGAGAGAGAGAGAGATTCTATAAGTTCTGTTACTCTAGAGAACCCCGACTAATACAATTTTGAAGGATGCCTCTGACAAAGCAGATTCTTCTTGACTTTAGCCAGCTGTACCCCTCTGAGACTGCATGCTCCCCTGTGCCCAGCCAAAACTCCACTGCAGGGACACCTTGCCTGCCATGTGCCAGACTAGCAGATCCACCAGCCACCAGCTGTGTAGTCATGGCTCACAGACACGCACAGACAGAGATTGGCAACACCACTCTGTGGAGTTAAGCTTGGGGCTTCTTTACCTGGCCCTGTGGACTAGAGGTCCTGGGTTTGCTGCATGCATGTTCATCTCCTTCTTGCTATGGGGGAGCTACTCTTTGGGGAATGCCCGTGGAAATGCTAGAGGTGCATGATAATCAGTGAAGGTTATGGACCCATCTAGCCCATTCTCACCACCACCACAGTAGCTCAGCTTTTGAGGCAATGGTGCTGCTGCGGACTCCTGATTTGCATGGAGGAAGTTGAGTGTTATTCTTCAGCTTTCTCTTCGTGATCTTCTGCAGTTTTGCTCAAACTTTCCTCATCCCTGCATATACACAAATACCTAAGACCAGTTGAGACCAAAATAAGGAACTCGAGCAGGCAAAGGGGGCGTCAACCACGTTAAAATAAGATTCCTGTTACATACGTGATTCCAACTCCCACTCCATTTTATATACTCTACATTTATCTCCAGAACTGTCCTTAACTATTTAAAGCATGCTTGTTTCCCCAAATAAACTCAGCCAGCGTCAGAACACCCACTTTACAGTTGTGTGAAACCATGTAGCCATGTACATCAACCAGATGCACCAGGATCCCAGGCAACTGGGCATAAAAGTCCTTTATTTTTCTTCTCGCAGGCAAAGTTACTTTGTGAATAGACAGAAGAGTTCTCAAAAATGTCTGACTTCATCTACATGGGTCATGGGGGCTCCCTGTGGCGGGAGATGTTGTAGAGAAGGTTCACAAATTTTCCACGCAGAATAGAGCCAAAATCTGCCAGTGCCTAAGTGGGGGCTTTAGCTGTTAAATAAGCCAATTGAGAAATCTAAGCAAATGGCCTGCAAAGCACGGATAGCAACATCTATGTTCAGTCTCTGAGAAAGAGGAGTCAGGAGATACCAAGCTCGATTTCATCAGCAAAGCTGAGGGAAAAGCCATGAGCCCACAGCCCACTGGGAGCTCTATCATGGCCCTGCTTGTTGACAGACAGACTGGGCTGGTGGCAAAAGCTTTCTCTGGCTGTCAGATCATTTTCAAAAGCAGCAATTCCTGTCATGCTAATAGCTCAGCCTATAATTAGGTGTATTTATCCATGTCCCTGTGATCTGTCCCTTGTTTTCCATGCTTGATTTCCTTTAAGAACAAATAATCCCTATGAATTATTCTTTTCCAGAGTGGCAAGTGGGAGGAAAGGAGAGAAGAAGAGGGGGAAGGAGGGAGGGGAAGGAGAGAAGGAGGGAAAGGGAGATTATAAAATGGTCTAAATTCAGTGTCCTGGGCAATTAGGAGACAGTGGGTGGCCAACTGGGCTTTGAGCAGCATCATTATCCGTGTCAGTGAGATGCCTAGGAAGTGCTTTCCTCCAGGAAACTGAAGCAAAAATATCACCCCTCATATTCGCTCATTTTCCAGGAACTCTGAGGGACCAGCCGGCTATTGCCCAGTGTGTTCTTTCCCAGGAAATACTGCCTGTACCCAAAGCACATACTGCCTCCAAACTTCAGCGTCCCCGCTGAATCTTTAAACCATCCGCACAAAAACTGGAGAGCACCCCCCACAGACATTATATAAGTTGTTATGATCTGCTCCTGATAGGAAACAGGAATTTCCTATTTCCATTGGAAAGGGGAGTTTCCAGAACGTTCATTCCATTGCAGAGCTGCATATTCTGTGACGGCAAGATCTCATTTCATACACGTAAAAGACCTCAAACACAAATACTGTCATGTTCCCACCTTTCAGATAAGAAAGGGTGTTCAGCACAGTTAAGATAGCAGCCATCTTGATTGGCTGTGCACAGAATCTACTGCCCTCGTCTTAGTTCTTGATGGCTCCAGAGCAGGCTGCCTCTTCTAACTGAAACAGAAAGGTGCTTGCACTGAGAAACAGAACCACTGGAGTGTTTCTGCCAGTTCTTTCTCCTCTCATCGTACATCGTACTCTGCTTTCTGTTGTGCTGATTAACACCATGATGAAGAGCAACTTGTGGAGGAAGGAATTTACTGAGCCTTATAGGTAGCATAGTCCATCGGCTGAGAGAAACCAAGACAATGACTAAAGAAATGAGCCCCAAGGCAGAAACCACGGAGCAATGCTGCTTACTAGTCATCATCTATTCATGGCATTTTTAGCCTAGGCCCACCTGCCTAGGGAATGGTGCCACCTACACTGGACTGGGCCCTCATATAAATTACCAGTCTAGAAAATACCCATAGACATTGCCACAGGTCACTCTGATCTGGACAACTCCTTAGTCGAGTTTTCCTCTTCCCTGATGACTGTAGTCATCTGATGTGCCACCATGATGGACCAAGTTGAAGGCTGATGCTCGGTCTCTAATGAACTATGACACACAGTCTCAGCCAGAAAAGGGGGGAAGGCACAGGAAAGAACTAAGTATTACTCCCAGTGTGCTGGGACCCTTGTTGTAATGAGCTCCTGGCTTGCCTTTTAAAAACAGTTTGTTGGTTGGCACGGAGACTGCAGGAGTAAGAACCTCTAGGGTGAGTTTTAATAAGTTCTGGAATGGTGCCTCCAAATCTTCTGATCCATTGAGAATCTGAGGAGGTTCTGCACCAAGACCCTAAGTTAATTGGCCCTGGGCCGTTCACACCTGAGCATCCTTACAGCCCTCAGCACCCACCTGGGCCACTCACACCTCAGCATCCTTCCAGCCCTCAGAGCCCACATACATACATCACACACGTGTGTGTGTGATGTGTGTATGTGTGTGTGTGTAATATAATACACACTCTCCATAGCTAGTCTCGTCTTGACTCTGAGCATCCTCTGAGAAATGTTGCCTCAGTTTCTCAAGTGCTAGGATTGCAGGTATGCATCATATTTATAGGGTATTTCTTGAGATAGTCTTTTCTCTTGCTTATAATTTTGAACTGGAAATCTAGTTACAGACATATATTAATTTTTTTAAGAGTGGAAAGCAACACAGAACTAGTTTGTACTTTATATCTATTTTCTTCCAGAATAGGCTGGTTTCTTTTTCCTTTTCTTCATTTTATTTTACCTGAACATTCTTCTTCTTCTTCCTCCTCTTCCTCCTCCTCCTCTTCCTCCTCTTCTTCTTTTTGAACATTCCTTTTCAATTTCCTGTGTTTCATGGACTAGATTTCCTAGTCCTTTATTTCACAATAACTTGAATTTTCATTTCAAATCAAAAGAAAAGCATTGCATGTGTGAAGCAAAATACTGTATGATGCAGAGCTAAGCTTTCAGGTTTGAAGGCTAACTAAACTAGTCCTGCCACTGCGTTGGCGGCTCCGTTTCAAGCACTGATTTTCTTATCTGAGGAGCAAGGGTGAGGAGCCCATACTACTTTACATGGAGCTGGAAAGTACATGGATCCTGGCCTCAGGTGATGTTGCTGGCAGCCACAGCAGCCACAGAAGCAGCAGCAGCATGGAGGCAGATATTGATCAGGCTGGTGGATCATCCATTATTTATTTGCTTTCTTATGAAGCCACTTGAGCGTTCGAGCTTCTGGCCATTTTGTCCATCATTTGACAGGAACAGAAAGCAAATGTTGTAGTGTGAGAGCAGCCAGGCTGTGATAAGAAGAGGTGGAAACAGAGAAACCATGAAGATCGGGGTAAATGGGATTCAAAATACTAGGCATGAGGCTGAGAGGACCAGGCAGGCAAGGAGATGCTGAGTGCAGAGCAAACGATCCCTGTTTGTTCCTTGCCCCACCCCCACCCCCAGCCTCCTCCACAAGGGCAAAGAGAGCTGGGCCAGTGCACAGACTCACCTCCAGCCAGCCCACTATTCCATGCTGTAACAACAGTTCACTGCCACAGGCAAGAAACATGGTAATTGAAGGTTGTAGTGAGTAATTACATTTGATATGATTAACATCAGGTGGGCTATTCTAGCACGTCTAAAACAAAACCCACTTATGCCAGGAGAGAGCATTACCTGGCTTACAAAGAAGACTGCTGAACCAAACACACAGGCTTATGAAAAACCCTCCAGCATAAGGAGGACTTTGCTGTTGATATGTCAGCCCACTTACAGTCAGTGTGTCCTGACAGCTAAGTCACAGGAAGCAATAGCAGACCTTTTTGTTGTTGTTTTGGTTTGATTTTGTTGTTGTCGTTGTTGTCTTGTTTTGTTTTGTTTTTTGCTTTTTTGTGGGGTTTTTTTTGCAATTCTTTCTATTCTTCCTTTCAGATTTAAGGAACCTCTCACACAAGTGCCTAAAAGGCTTTGAATTCTAAGCAGTACTTAACCTGTGACGTTACAATCCTCCATTCTAAAAGAGGAGACAATAATATTTAGCTTAACTACCCTTTGTTAACAGTCACCTAATCACGAATTGGAATAGTTAAGCTCTCACAAAGCTAAAATGAAAATACTAATGTCTAAAAAATTTCAGTCTAAAATTATTAGACTTTATTTTTTTACAAGGATTTATTTATTTATTTAGCATCTATGTGTCTATAGGTGCACAACTACATTGCTGAATAGAACAGAGCTTGGTATTCAGGGAAAACAGTGAATTAAGGGGTAGGTGGATGGATGGGTGGGTAGTGAGTGGGTGAGTGAAGTGGATGGCAGATGGATGGATGGATGGACAGATGGGTGGATAGATGGATGAGAGGACAGATGGATGGGCAGGTGGGTGGATGGATGGGTAAATGGTTTGATAGGTGGGTGGATGGGTTGGTAGGTGATGGGTGACTGGGTGGATTTAGGTAGGTGGGTACTTCGTGGTTAGGGTTTGTACGTGGGTGAGTAGGAGGATGGATGGGTGAATGTGTGAGAAGAAAAGAAGATGGAAAAAGGAATGGGTGGATGAGATGCAGTTGAATGATAGATGACAAGCATCCATGTTCTAAAACTAAGCTCCATTTAATTCTTATCTGACTGGACATTTTCTACACTTACTCTCTGGCCAACTCTTTAGCTCCCTTTTACATATTTTAATGACTTCCAAAGTATTTGAGATTCTCTCCTCAAACCTTCCTAGTTCTACACTAATTGGCATCTTCTAGGGAAAGTGATTGGCAGTTGGTGCCTGTGTACTAGGAGTTGCAGACACTGAATGAATGCTTTTCTCTGTGTTTGCTGATCCAATACTCACAGAAGGTCAACAGTGGGTGCTGCCATTACATTCAAATGCACCGGCCCAAGTTTCCCAGGTTAAGTCATCCAAATTGATACACTTATAGGATCTGAACTCTATTAAAATGTTTTAGGTAACTATACTGTGGCCAGACAGTGATAGATTAAAATGTTCTTCCCGGCACTCCATGGCTCTCCATGCGCTGCTCCACAGTCTTCTGCAGAAGCACCATCTGCAGGTCTGCAGTGCCGGGCTGCTGACTTGGGTGAGGGCTGTGTGACTAGCTTTGTCTGGTGGTTCTCCCTGCCACATTCAAGGCAACCAATGGCTCAGAGCCCTGTAAGGGTGCTTGTGTTCTGTCTTGCTCCTATCCACCCCAGGAGACAAACCTACTCATGAACCTAGGTCGACTTTCCGTCTTCTCTGGTATGGTAATGTGGGAGCTACTGTGTAACCAAGGGAAATTTTGAGCTGCAATCAGTGATGAGAAAGGACATTGTCATCCTCACAGGGGCCCAGGGAAGGGCACATGGGGTGAAAAGCCCCCCACCCCCACCCCTGTGCTCTTTTGCTTCCGCTAATCACTGAGGGTAGGCTCTGTCAGGGACAGTCTGGGATCTCAGACAAAGGGGTTCTGTTCAGCTGTGCACAATTCCTAGTGGGAAAAAGCTATGGATGAAGCATCCTTGTACGTTGAAGGATTCTGTGGGAAACCTGGGCAGGCTATCACAGTAACCAATCACCAGTGATTTCTCGAGGCATGGTCACCAGACCAGCATCACCATCACCTGGGAACAGGACACAAACGCAGATGGTCAGGCCCATCATGACTTAGATTCTCTAGGTGTGGAACCCAACAATATCTTCAGCAGTGAAGGTGACTCTGACGATGCACAGTGAACTTTGCAAAGCACTGTGATATACCAGCATTGTGTGTGTGTGTGGGGGGGGATGGGGCCAGACTTATTAGATTAGTTAAAAAAGGAGGACTCACCTATGGTATGTGGGATCCTGATACCCATGGAGAAATGGGACTGAGTAGTGGCATTCATCCACCCCTCTCTGTTTCCTGATGCTATGGGACCAACGGCTTCAAGCTCCAGCTGCCTTGGTTTTCCCTCCATGATGAACTCTACCTTGAACTGTGAGCCAAAATAAAGCCTTTCTCCTGTAACTCGCTTTTGTCAGAAGGTTTTACCGTGGTCGCAGGAAAGGAAACTAAAACAGTGTTTTTAAGTTTGTTCGTTTCATAGCATATTTAGAATTCATATTTGGGGGGCTAGAGGGGACAACTCAGTGGTTAAAAGCACTGACTGACTGTTCTTGCAGAGGACCTTGATTCCCAGCACTGGTATCTGACTCACAACCCACCTGTAACTGATGCACAACCTGTAACCCCAGCTCTAGGGAATTCATCGCCTCCTTCTGCCTTCCATGGTTACTACACACATGTGGCTGCAGCTATACATGCAGGCAAACACACTCATACATAGAAAATAAAAATAAACATTTTTTAAAGGGAGCATACTGTTTAATGCCTAAGAAGTAGCTACATTAACATACACATTAAACATACTAACAATTGAACCTCACCCCAGTTGTAGGGAACCAAAACGTAGAGAAGAATCATCATTTTGTTCCCAGAGTGTCTCTGACTTACTGTGCGTGTGAGTGGCCGTGAGCAGTGCTGACAGTCTACACTTCTGTCATCTAATTCTGTGCTGCTCGTTTGGGGACTGTGTGTGGCAAACATCCTAAATGCACAAGGACCCAGACTCCTTTGCTTGGCCTGGAAAGCCTCGGCCAGCCCTTGCCCCTAGTTTGACTCAGGACCCGCGTCACCATCACCTACAGATACTGCTGAACCTGGCTCATGATCAAGGTCACACCAATAACAAGTCACTGGTCATCTGCCTGTCTCTTAACAACCACAGCTCACGCATCAGTTGAGACCCTGCCATACAGACCAGCCCTCCCAGCTGCCCGTGCTCACCTCAATCTCTCACAAACTCTGTTTTATTGGAATTGATTATTGATGGTTCTCTTTCCTCCATTAAATATCAGTTGTAAAAGAACTGTGTGGGCAGGGATGCTGAATCAATCGTTCTAGCAGCAACAACACAAGGAGTAGTGAGGTAGTCGATAAATATGCTTTGGCCATGTACCAAATCCAATCTTGTCAGGACAAAACTCAAAGAAAAATCGCTCATCCTTTGAAGGTCCGTTCCCTGCATTCCAGTTTAGGAAATGACGTCTGTCAGGTGGGGGGTGTTTGGAAAGGCAAGCAATCACCTGTGATTGCTGCCTAATAATTGCCAGGCATTTCCATGGATTCTCTTGGTAGTCTTTTCTCTTTTATACCTGCCTTACATCCCATAATGGGCTATGAGGACACAAGCTCGGGGGGGGGGGGGCGCTGTCACCATTACTAATCCCAGCACCAGTTTCTTCCACTTCAGATCAGGGGGCAAGCTTGCCTTGGTGGAAGCAGGCAACTGCTTTCACAGGGAAACGTTGACCAGCGAGGTGTCCTTTAAAGTCTACCCTCAGGGTCACCAGCAGACCTTGGTGACAGCCAGGGAAGGCGCAGAGACAACAGCTTCGCTGGTGGTAGCTCCATCTATCACGTTCCAAACCAGTAAATGAAGACAGATGAGGGAACGCCGTCAGTGGGGGTGGGGTGCTGGCCTCTGCTCACTGCCTCTCCCTTCTCCAGGTTGGTCCCCGAGTTGTTTACTCTAGAGAGCCAATATTGATACTTGCCGCTACTGGCTGTTTTTCCTCATTAAATGTCTAGATACACATTCCTTGCTTAATGACTTTCTTTGTCTAATAAATTTCCTTCGTCTCCCATCTAGTCCAAAAGCAAATTTAGTATTGTAGAAATTCGTTTTGCTTCTTAAGCCTCCTTTCCCTAGGTTTTTGCTATGGTCTGCACATACCCTCTGCCCTGGTTTGTGTATTGTAATCTTAATCCCCAAGGTGATGGTATTAGGCAGTAGGGCATTTAGAAGGCGACTGGAGTCAGAGGACTTTAGAAAGGAGGCCCACAAGGCTGATCTGCCTTTTCCCCAGTGAGAGGACGGAGGCAGGAAGATGTCAAATCTGTGAACCAGAAAAGGGGCCCCCTCCCACCTCTGGTTGGTTTGAGCCTTGACCTTGGGCTTTCTTTCCAGCACCTAGAACTGCGCACAATAAATTTTTGCCATCTGCCAATTGTGGTTTTGTTTAGCAGCTAATCGGACTAAAACAGCATTCCAAATCTTGAAGCCTGTCTGTGTTCCAGACCATCCTTGGCTGGGCCACACCGCTTAAGAAAGCCTGTGCGATTCACCAAGGTGCCGGTTTGGAAACGATTCCTCTTTAAAGGCCCAGATTGGCTCCTGGAAGTAGTTTGCCCAGCTTTCGTATTTGCACATCTTCCTAAGGCTTGCTCGGTCGTCACCCACCTAGCTCCCAGAGGGTAAAGACTCTGTCGTCCTAGGTCAAATGAGTAAGGGTCTGCGGGTGGGCGCTGGCTCTGGTTCCTAGGTCCACAGCACAGCTCTCCAGCAATGCGCCTGGCTGGAGAACCCCCTCGTTCCTTCCTGCACTGCCCAGCATAGAAAGCTTTTCTTTTATTAATCATCCTATAACATCTTTTGGGGCTTTAAAAAGCTTCCTACGTGCATCATGTTAGGCCTTTAGAAATGCCAAAGAGTTACGCGACGGTTCCTGCTGTTGCTCAGCAGAAAGGTGCCAAACATTCTTAAAGTGGCTGTGGGCAGGCTCTCCTCCTGGCACCTGCAGCTGTGAGCTCTAGAGCCCACCTGTGTTCTTTATTCCAGCTGACTCTGCATATCATTGTGTGGTTCTCAAAGCTGGCCAAATATCGGAATCTTCCGGAGGAGCTTAGAAAATATAATTCCCTCTTGGAAATTTTTAGCTTCATGGGTCCAGGACGGAGTCTGACAACTTGCAGATAAGATGGGTAATACTGAACCTGCACTCTGACCCCCTGGGTCCCTTTCTGGAGCAGGAAATTTTTTCCAGTTCCCATATTCTCTTATATCCAACCACTACTCTCTCTCCTTCTTCATCAGAAACTGAAGTTTTTCGATTTGTTGAGATCTTTCCCTGTTGAGTACATTTCCCCACTTTCTGAACACTAGCTCCATGGCAGTGAGGCCCCCACCCCTTTCTTGTGTTTGCTGGGATCCCATTCATGCGTTTTAGAGAGAACTTGCTCCCTACACGGTAGACCTCCACTCAGGGGTCACCCACTGGAAAGGTGGTGCTCATGCAACCCCATGGTTTCTCACAGGAAGATCGGTAGAAAGGAACGAACCTTACCCTTTCTGCGTTAGAAATGCTGTCATTTTCTCATTCCATCTCTAGCTCCCACCATCAGGACCACACTCATTAGCCTCCCAAACTGTGAGTTAAATAACATTCTGCTCTTTAGAAAATTGGCTGCATCCGGTATTTTGTTACAGTAACATAAGACTGACTAACATACTAGATATTCTTGCAGCTGAGCACGATCTTGAGACCTGGTTCCACCACCCAGACCTCTCTTCCTGGACTTTGGCATTAAAATCAATTAAACCAAGGGGTAAGGACTCTGGCCACTGTCCTGTGTCTGGAGCTACCAGTGGCAGAGTGAAAGCTGTTTTGTCCAAACAGTGGCCTGATAGCTTGCTTCCACAGTGTTATCTTGACTTCCTTTAATGACTAGTAAGCCTCCGACCTGCCTGTTCTGTATGTGACTCGATAAGTGCACATTAGTCATTTGACAAATAACTTGCCCTGTTCCATCAACTAGACTCGTCTCTGTGTTTACAACTTGGGACTAGTTCATTGTGTTACACGACCTTCCATGTCTGCTGTCAAAAGCTCTTCTCAGAGGAAAAGCTGCCTTATTGAGCTTATCACTTATTCATATTAGAATTCCGGTTATGCACCCCTCAGAACAGCTTCTGCTTCTGGCCCCTTTGGCTGTCATCAGCATTTATGACCAAGTGAGGTCTTTGCAGACTCTTTGGCGGTCAGCTTGATTGGATCTGGAATCAACTGAGACACTCTTGGGTTTGGGAAGGTATTCCTGGGAGAACTAAGGGAGAGGGAAAGACCCTCCTGCAGAGGGCAGCACCTTCCATTCGTGGCCCAGATGTTAGGAAGCCCCTGGGGGAGCCCTGGTCTCACCTGCCTGCCTTCTTTCCTGGCTTCTTCCCATGCTGTTTGCAGCATGTCTGCTAACCTTTGCCACCATTGGGGCTCAGCTTCTTCACCCTTTCAATGTGGAGTGAAGGCTACCGGTTGTCCAGGGATCCTCAGACCTTTGTCTCCAGATCGAGACAGGTAAAGAACTCAACCTCATTGCCTGGGTCACTTCTAGGTTTGAAGTGTCTTCAGCATGCAGGCAGTCACTGATACACTCCCTACACAGTGCCAAGTAAGCTAATGCATACATTCCCCCTTGTAATATATATCCATTCTACCATATTATTCCTCTGAGACACTTTATTAATGAATTCCTTTATAGGGAAAGAAGTGAGTCCTGCCAGAGGTGCAGACCTCTATTCTGGTGCTGAAGTGAGACACCAATTTGTCCTTCAAATATTTACCATATATCCAAGTACTCCACACATGGTACTGACCTCATCTAGCAGGAAAACATTACGACTGGTCTCCAAAATTTTGGTATGCTTCTCCTTGATGTCTTTAGAGGTATTTGCAATGATCAAAGCTCAGAGAAAGCCAAGTGACAGGGGAATTTTATCTTCCAGTGATCCATCTACATGGAATATTGTCAAGCATCTGCAATCTCTGTGATTCTAAGTAGTTTTCTCAGACCTATAACCTCTGGGTGAGGACCTGGTACACAAATGACCTCAAAATCCAAAGCTTGTCTTACTGAGTGAATTATTTTGATATTCACTAAAGAAACGAGGCTCTGTGGTGGGTTTTCTAATGTTTTAAAAAAATATTTTATGGGTATGAGTGTATGTGTGTATGTGTGTATGTGTGTATGTATGTATGTATGTATGTATGTATGTATGTATGTATAACATGTGAGTGCAGTGTCTGCAGAAGCCAGAAGAAGGCCTCAGGTCCCCCTCAAGAGCAGCAGAGCTCAGAACTACTGAGCAGTTTCTCCGTTGTTTTTGATGACATGAAACTGTTCTTTTAACTTTGCATCCTGAGCAGCTGTGCCAGCACCTTATCCTTAGAAAACACTCAGCACATGCTGTGACTGAGTGAGTGAGTGAGCGAGCAAGTGAGTGAGTGAGCGAGTGAGCGAGCGCACAGATGTATGAAGAGACAGAGGGAAGGAAAGAGAGGAAAAAGGTCAAATGCCATCAACAAAATGCTATCGTGGACTTCAACGAGAGCGTTTCAGTGGCCAAAGTCACGTGAAGCCTCATGAACTTTCCAACATTTGATCTTTCTGTCAGAAAGGTCATTAGTCCAGAAGACAAAATAGCTAATATTCTCAGATCTGACTTTATATTGCATTCTGCTCGGAGCTGTTCATCTCGTCTTCAGCACTTCTGCTGTTCTACTTATAAAACAGCGGAGATAAATTACCCAATATCTTAGAATTCATCTAACATTAATGGTCTGAGATTGGATTAACAATTACCACAGAAAATGAAAACTGACAGAAAGGACAATGCTAGAAATTAATACCAGCATTTAAGTTTTCATTCGTGCATTTTTAATAACGTTGATATATAAGCTTGCACTGAACAATCAGTTTGCTTTTGAAATGTAATAATTAATGAAGCCAACACATGTCTGGAATCCCAGAATTCGGAGGGCCAAGGAAAGAGGAGTGCCAGGAGTCTGAGCCAGCCTGGGCTACTCAGTGTATATGCACTTAACTTACGACTCATTTCTTGGGTATTTATCCAGGAGAAATGAAATAAAGTCCCACACAAAGATGTGAGCATTAATGCTCCAGGATGATCATAGTAGCAAGAAATTGTGAAGAAGCCAGACATCTACCAATAAGCGAATACATGAATAGAACAATGTATGTCCATATGAGAGAATACTCAGTCATCAAAACAGCCATGGGTGCTCTTTTGGGCCTATGGTCAACTTATTTGTTTGGAACATGAAGAACCTACATTCTAAAGCTTTCTTTACCTTGTCCTTCATCTCTCTCTCTCTCTCTTTCTGTTTCCTTTTCAAGATAGAGCCTTGGCATGTAACCCAGGCTGGCCAGGAACTCACTGAGTATCCCAAGATGATCTTGAACTGGGATCGGTTTTCTTGCTTTAGTTTCCCATGTGCTGAGATTTCAGACGTGTGACACCATGCTTGACTTAAAGATATTTAAATAGCAAATTTTCTCTCTTAAGAAATAATTCCTGCCCCTCCCCTTTTCCTTTCTTTTCTCCTGGTTATCCTTTTCTTTGCATATTTTTCAAATGTACAGATGACTGACTCTTAATTAATTTCACTCAATTACTTAACAAGTTTCACTAATTAATTTCATTAATTAACAGAGGAGGGCTCTGAAATCAGAATAGCCTGACTTGAAAATCAACATCACTGTTTACTACCTATGTGCCTAGAAAGATTAATCTCCCATTCTCTTTCTTCTGGTAAACAGAGATGCAAATAGTGCCTATCTTTGGAGGGTAGTTATAAGGATTAAATTAGTTCATTTTATGAAGACCCTGGTGTGCTGTTCCTGGTATAGGGAGAGCGTAGAAGGCAGTGCTGTGTGCTTTTAAGTGTCTGACCAGAATGTCACACACCACTGTGCTGTTTAGAAAAATTATTGCTAAAATTACCATAATTTCTTCTTATTTGGTGGTTGCTATGTGCCAGATAGTCCTCAAATCAAATTCTATTTGATCTCTGAATACTTGGGTCTAATGAGTATTATCCACTTCCCCAGTGGGAAAACTTAGAATCAGAGAGGTTAAACATTTGCATAAGGTCATACTCATTTGCATAATGAGTAAATGACTGAGCTCAAATTGAATCTGAATCTTTTGAACTTTAAAATGCGTCCATCCATTCTTTCTATATCCTGTCTCTCCAAGCAGAATTCTAGTCCACAGTCAAGAAACACTTCATATATTTAGCACATGCAATCTTAGCTCACACAGACGAACACTTCCTGTTAAGCCTTTGAAGTTTGCGTACACACATACGCACACTGACACCTTCACTATAGGCCCACAAAATTGCTTCTGAATTGGAGGTAAAACCCATGACCACGCATGCAAATTCTCTAGTTGGCAAACATTGAAGACCCACACACTCTGAAGTACTATCATTCCTAGTGGTGTAGTTAGAGTCTGAAGGTTGTAGAGATAAATCCAAGAAAGGGAAGATCATACTGATGGCAGTTGTAAAAAAGAGGGATCGACAGCAGGAGCAACAACTTAGGTTGAAGGAGAGTGCTCTTAATTGGCTTGCTGTCTTTCAGCAGAAATTACTTTTATAGTTATTGTTATGGTCTAGGTAACCGTAACCTGACTAGCTTGCCATTTTTGCTGTTACTAATATTATAAGGAAACGTTCTCACAGGCTGTTTCTGCTGTTACTAGGAAACTTTTTCATGCCCAAATTGATGACACATTCTGTCATATTCTGTGCCTTAGAAACCAATCACGAGACAAGTTGGCAGAACTACTTTGTATAATGAACCACAATAAGCTTGCACCCAAACCAACCACCCAGCACCGCTTCCGGTACCGTCATAAGCTTTCATGGCATTTTCTTTTATAAACTGCCCCTGGGGTGGACCCCACCACAAGAAAAACACCTGTACCAATAAAGGAGCTATTTGGAATAAGACTTCCATTTTGAGTATGGGTGGAGTGAAGTGTAAGTTCCCAAGACCTCCCTGGGAACTGACATCCTATCTGGCAGAAAGAGACATGTACATGGCTAACTGACATCTTGGTTGGCAAGTTAAGGCATAAATGTTAAGACAAGGCAAGTCCCCTGCCACAGTCGAATACCCTAACCAATGGAAGCAGGGTAAGTGTACAACAAAGACATGCTCCTCAGGAAATCCCCTATCACTAAATCCTGATTGGTGGAATAACTTAGCACAGATGTTTGTAGGTTTTAGGCTTAAAAAGCCCTGTAGGATCTTAACTTAATGTCACAACAAGCTCCTGAGTCTGGATGTGTGGCCCTGATCAATCAGTCCTGGGTTGTATGCTCAATAAACTATCCCTGTCTGACTGAGATTGCTATTCACGTGGTTTGTGGGGTGACTTCTGAGCCTAAAAGTTATCAGGAACCAAAAGTATGACTTATGAAATAATAGATATTCTAACATTAAGTCAGATTTGATTTGAGAAGGTTAGAATGGCTTTAAAATATTTAAATACGACCATCAGTGTGTCTATATCAAAGCAAGTTTCCCTGGTAGCTCATTCTGGCAGGCTTGTCATAAGGAAAGGGTGCCTGAGCTGATTCATTAAAAATAAGTAACTAATTAATGTAGAGATGAGATACAAACTTTGTTATATGGTAACTTAAAGATTCTCTCTGAATATTAATGGGTGGAACTCATTGGTGTGTAAACTCTAGCCTCTTTCCTAATGAGGGAGGCAGGAGCTTTGGTGAGGCAGAAGGGAATCTGAGTCTATCTGGACCTGACTGTTATCAGTTTAACACTTTAGTTGTTGGAAAAGCCAAACAAGAGTGAGTGGAAGAAGTCACTGAACCATCTTAGGGTGGCCCTGCCAGCATGTGGGTAAACCAAGACACTCTGAAACCCTTCCATGACAAGAATAATTGTAATTAATAGTAGCGCAGCAGAAAAACATACACTAGACTACAAATCACCTTCAAGTCCTACCTTTCCTTAAAAGAAGTTCTCAGAAGACCCTGACTAAGGAGACACTATTCCTGGCTTCTCTGAGCATCTGACCCACAGTGTCACGCATAAGCACAAGCCTAAGACTTTATTCTTTCTTGGCTGGAAGAGCTGACTATACAATAGTTTCTCACAAACAAGGAGAGAAGCTGTGTGTGGAATATCTGTATCCTCGGCAAACCATCAATGAGAAGGTTAAGATGTGGGTGAGTGCTTGCATAGGAACTTTGAAGACATGATTGGGTCATGAGGATGAAGGGTCCAGGAATGGTGTTAGCACCTTCATAAGAGAACCCAAAGGCTCTCTCAACAATTCTTGCTATTGAGAAAATGCCGAGAAGCTGACCAGCCATGAACTCGGAAGGCAGCTTCACCAGACACCAGTCTAGTAGCATGCTGCCTTTAAATTTCCTGACAGCTTCAAACTGTGAGAAATGCACGTAGTAAACGTTCTGCAGAAGAAGATCAGTCTGACTAAGATAAGAATGAAATTTCACATCGCAGTGTAGTGCAGGAACAGAAAGCACCCCTGGCAGAAACTCTAACAACCTGTAGAAATGGCGCTGCTCCCTCTGGTCCTCACAGTTCTGGTGCTGAATTGGACAGCTCCTGGCTCTTCCTTGGAAACTGCAGATTTTTCCTGTGCTGTTTCACTCCGTTCCATTAAGAGAGTAAATAAATTCTGGTTCTTTGTCCCTGTTCTGAAATCTTTCTAACCTCCTTTCTCACCCACTGTTATTCTCAAAAGTCATCCAAAACAGATCAATTGACTGTTTCTGAGTCACCGGAGTAGGGGGAAAAGACAGGAGAAAACACTAGTCCCATGAGATCAGAGTTCAATAAGGAAAGGCGGACTATATATGGTTCTAGAAGCACAGAGAAGCTCTGACTCAGTCTCCGCAGCTTGGGAGGACCCTAAACCAGCAGGCTGATAGGCTATAGTCGGGAATGAAGAACTGATGAGAGCCCTGGAGGAAGGCAAGGGTCTGCTTAGGCAGAAGCAGCAGCATGCTCATAGAGTATTCTACATTACCATGACACGGCACCATGATTGTCCCGGTAAACAGGCGCCAACAATTCACACTTCAGCTTTTTCACTCAAGCTATTTCTGTGAAGGCCAACCTATTCATTCATTTATTTAAAAATATTTATGGAACATGACAATCTGTGGCAGGGACTATGCTCAGTGCTAAATGACAGGGAAGTTTTTATGTGGAAGATCGGTGGACGAAAACCATGCCCAAACCTATAAATAAAAATGCTTTCAATGGTTTCAAACAAGTGAAGGGAATTTAAAAAGTGAAAGGAGGAAAATGAGAGGTAAGAAGAGTTATTATTGGAAAGAAAGTGGGAGAATCTTCGAGGTGTGAAAACAGACATTAAAATGAGGTGAGATGGGGGAGGCAGAGCAGGAAGGACTTGGAGGTCCCCTCCCCCATTGGTTGAAAGGAACAGCTGAATTAAGAGTAGTGTTTTTCTTTGTGCGTTCAGAGTGCTCAGCAGAGGGATAGCATGTGTTTTCATGCCGTAGAAACGAAACATGAACAGGCTTCAAATACTGTAATTTCATTACAGAGCCAAAGGCTTACACCAGCATTTTGTGGTCATACTAGTACATGCTTTGAATTAAAATTTAAAACACAAGGAAGACGTAAATCTCGGGATCAACATAGCACCTAGGCAGCTCTAACATTTCTCAGCATGCCTGTAATGTAACATAAAATGTCACCTAGTCAAATGCCACCTCCACGGTAAAAGCTACTTTCCCATTCCTTACCCTTTAGCCCATACTTAAAAAAAAAAAAAAAAAAAAAAAAAAAAAAAAAAAAGATTGAGTTTTCACCATTCTTGACTCAATGGCCCAGATTTTTCTATCTCTAACAATATGGAAACTACTCAGGTAATCATAGAATGGAAATCTGTCCCCCAAAGAATGGCTTTTAATGTTCTCTGGAGCAGGACAAGCAGCATGAGCTCATGTGCAGAGTTTTCAAGTCAAGAAGTGAGACCAAAGATCCAGTCTTGGGTCTGCCATATTTTCTTTTCTCGATGAATGATTGAACATACCAAGTTTTTGCTAGAGCCAGGGAAAGGAAGCCCTTCCCTCTTTACTTCAGTCTGTGCAGACGGAACTAGCTAGCCTGCTCAGAAAACCAAACGGATGAAACTCCTGTCATTGGAAGAGGCATGACCAAGAGCTGCTGCCAACACCTAAAATACACAGCAATGGCATAAAGCATCTGTCTTTGATGCCCTCAGAAATCTGCTCCTTTATTCATCCCCAATCTCAGGATTTTGTCAACACCTGCGCACAGAGCATGTGTACACAGAAAGGAAACGCTCAAGATGTGCTATAGCCTCAGGGCTGGCTTGTGCCTGGAAACAGCGGTCAGTACCCTGAGCCATCTCCAACGCACATCTTGAGCATTGGTGAGGGTTTCCGCCTTTAATCTCTGTTCATCTGAACTAAAGTTTCCTTTCAAAACATACACATAGGAAGCCGAAAAGGAGCCCATCAAGGGGACATGTGCCTGCAATTCCAGCACTTAGGAGAAGGAGGAACACAAATCAGGAGTTAAAGGCTGTCCAGTTGGACTGGGTGATATTCTGTCTCAAAAAGGAAGCTATGAAACCGAGGCCATCAGAGAAATGAGTTACCGAGAGCGATACATTTCTGGGCACAGAGAAGGTGGGGAAATTCATGTCACCATGATTCTCTGCTTCTTCACAGGCCACAGAAAACAATGTAGCCAAGCATCTGAGGAGTGAGAAGTCGAAATGAGCTCAAAATGCCCCAGCTTATAATTAACTTATCTAAGACACCATCACTGTGACAGAAATTGCACACACCTTTCCTTTCCCAGAGGAAATCGTTGCCTCTCGGTATCAACTTGTTTGAATTTTTAATGAACATATATTCATAATTTCTTATATAATTTAAACAGTGTTTTCAAACCATAGGATTATATGCAAATGTAATATGCCTTTATAATATGTGTCCCCCCATAGGAAACATCTACACCTTAGCAGAATATGAAAAATAAATAGCCTTTCTCTTGTTTTTTTTTCTTCTGTCAGCAAGAATAACAATTTCCTGTGGGACCTTTGGCAAAACAAGTCACCCTCTGTGCTTGGTCCTGACTGGTGGAAATACTTAGCATGCAGTGGGAATGAACAGAAATGCCAGGTCACCTGAGAACAGTGTTCAGCATCTGTAAGCAATGTGAGGCACCTTACATGATATGTTAGGAAGCAGCTGGCCTTGCAGCTCCAGTATTATGTTTCCCGAGCGTCAGCATCTCCAGTCTAGACAGAGGAAGCAGCAGATGAGGGCAGGATCCTTAAGTAGTTTCTATATCCCGAGTTGAAATGAAATGGCCATTGAAAATCAGAGCTGAAGACATTCCAAAGGGACTCACAAAGGGCAAACACCAATCTATTTCTGCATTATAGCACAGAGATAACCTGCTCATGTTTGGGTTCAAATGGATGCCAGTGTTCTGTCTCCTGTGTGGCTCCCATTTGATTCTCACAACTGTGGCAGGTGGTGGTTCCTTAAGTGAGGAAACAGATCCATAAGAGGATACAAGCTTTCACAAATGGATTGCTGGCTAGTTTTATGTCAACTTGACACAAGCTAGAGTCACCTGAGAGGAGGAGATATTGCCTCCATAAGATAGGGCTGCAGGCAGGTTTGTAGAGCATTTTCTTAATTAGTCATTGATGGAACATGGTGGGTGATGCCACTACTGGGCTGGTCGTCCTGGGTGCTCTAAGAAAGTAGGCTGAGCAAGTCATGGGGGAACCAAGCTAATAAGCAGTATTCCTCCATGGCCTTTGCATCAGCTCCTGCCTCCAGGTTGGTCCTCTGACTTTCCTCAGTGATTGATTATTACCTGGAAGTATAAATGGAATAAGCTCTTTCCTCCACAAGTTGCTTTTGCTCATAAAGTTTCACCACAGCAAAAGGAACTGTAACTAAGATAGCTGTACATCTCTGAACAACTTCTGGACACAGTTGTCATGTGCCCTTGATGGACAGCCACCCATCTCAGACAGTCATTAAAGAAGGAAAGAGCCTGACTCTGGCAGGCCAGAAAGCTCTGTGATGTCATCCCTTCTAGACCTAGTCAAGAGCCTAACAATAACATTCCCATATCAACCTCCATGGGCCAGGACAATAAGAGCCAGATGCCTACATATAACACACGCACACACACACACACACACACACACACACACACACACACACACACACACACACACATTTGCGCGCGCGCATCTCGCTCTCCTTTGGTGGGCTTGGCAAATATCTTTTCTACAAAGTCACATTCTCCTTTTCCTTCTCCTCCCCCTTATGCATTTCTCCCCTTTCTCCTTTTCCTTTTCTCCTTTCCATCCTTACACTAATTGTAATTTTGGAGGTTCTCTTCTTTTCTAAGAAGTCAACTCTCTATACCAAAGCTTAGTTTTTCCTATACTATCACAAATTTCAAAATTAAGTAAAGGACTTACAAGCATAATCCAAGTGACAAGAGAAATTCAAGACAGCCCAGAGAAGGAAAGTCGGACCCATGGAGGCTGCTAAGGCGCTGGAAACAGTGCTGGTTCTTTACCCTGGCCACCATCTGCCTGTGACGGTGGTGATGA
This sequence comes from Mus pahari, assembly GCF_900095145.1. Classification (NCBI taxonomy): domain Eukaryota; kingdom Metazoa; phylum Chordata; class Mammalia; order Rodentia; family Muridae; genus Mus; species Mus pahari. Next base: position 48,066,079 of record NC_034593.1, read on the forward strand.
GGGGGGCTGATGGTATGCCTGCTCACCTTGGCAGTCCATTCTCACTGGCTGCATCCAAAAGAACGCTGACATTCGAATATTCAGGAGCCAGTCATATTGGCAGGTGTCTGTAAATCCAGCACTTTAGGGGTTTAGGCAGAAGTATCCTGTACTTAAGATCAGCCTTGGCTCACAGAAGGACACTTTTAAAAAGACGGTGGCCACAGTGCTTCAGGAACAGTGTGATTGCAGGATACTGTCCTATTCCTGACTCTTCATTGGCCCTTATTTTCTAGCCACGTGACCTTAATTGGTGCATTAGTGTTTAGCATAGTGTAGCTGTATGAAAATGCCCATACATGTGGTGACCCTGATTGCCCAAGAGGACTTCACTGTGATGGGAAGATTAAATGACATTGATCAGGGTTCAGTGTGCAGAGCAAAGGGCTAACTGCAAGGTCATTACAGGAAATTCAGGTTCATGGGGGAGCAAAACCAGAACAAGACAGGCTCTCGGATGGATAGGGTGTTTTCATTTTAAGGTATTTTGCTCCAGTTTTTTTTTTTTTCAAATAGGAACAATAATATTTTTTTTTCTAGAAATGATGGAAAGGCAAGGAGCACAGAAGTGATTTGTGTGCTTTCTGCCTGGTGTGGGTGTTATGTGGGTGTAACGTGGGTAAGGGCACCAAACAGTGGGCACTGGGGAACAGCATGTTTGGCTGCCTTTACAATGAGAGAGTTGTTCATTCCCTAAACATGTTTTCTGCTCAGTCCCGGATCCCTGCTAAGCTAGATTGGCATAAATATTATTATAGGAATAAAGAGGCTCAAGGGCAGTAACTTAACATTTTGTTACAAAGTAGGGACATAGTTAAATAACAGTGGTCTAAGAAGGCCACGCAGAAGCAGAGTTTTGAGTTTAGAGCTAACTTGTAAAAAAAAAAAATTGCCTTGTCTAAGCAAAGAACATTTCAGATCACGAAAATAGAAAATTCATAAGCTCTGAAATCAGGCAAGGGCTTGACATGCTGAACAGGAAGGAGCTAGATCCGTGGCTAGATCCGAGCAGCAGAGTACCAATGTCTTGCCGGGAAGATCTGTAGGCAATTCAGATGCTGTGAAAATTTAAAGAGCTGCCCTCACAGTGCTTGGGAGGGAGATGTGTCCTGTCAGTCATTAACAACCAGACCTAGGATTTGCTCCCATCAAGAGAGGCAGCTTGATGGATGTTCTCAGATCGAGTGCTGCATTAGACACTGTCTGTAGGAGTCCACATTGATCACCACATTAGACACTGTCTGTAGGAGTCCACATTGATCACTGCTAAATCAGCCCAGGATCTTGCACAAATCAAAATCCCACCAACTGCAAAGAGAGTGTAGATAATGCATAAGCTTTAAGAGGTGGGTGGTCCTTCAGGTTTATGAAAGACTCCTTCTTTATCACACAGGAGCCTCAGTTCCTATTCTGCTGCATGAATGAGACAGTAATGAGATACAACTCAAAGGGAGGTCATGGGAGGGTTTCTGTGAAGCTTACTATAAATCCCATTGGAATTAAATAAACCTTTTAACAAATATTTAATTACTTTCTACTATAATAGGCACAGAGAGAGAGAGTGAGAGAGAGAGAGGAGAGAAAGACCTTTCTTTTTGAGGAATTTACAAACTGCTTGTAGAGAAAAGACACATCAACAAATTTTGGATAATGTAATGAAAGAAAATTTTCTGTTGCTTAGGTTACCGTAAGAATGCAATTTAAGAAAGTGTCCTTGCATCCAGGCTCATGTGAATCACATGAGTACGCTGTTCAATACGCAGTACACAGAAGATAATAAACATGCCAAACAACCACATGAGGTAGATATGTGTCGTGACTTAAAAGTGCCTTGAGGCAAGAGGGCCAGCATGACCTTCTGTGCGGGTGGCAATACCCAGAAGGTCAGCATCTCATGGGACACCACGGCAGTGGTAGAGCACTTGAACAGATCGCCTCCTGAATGTTTTAAACTTCACTAAAGAAGCAGTTTCCCTGTCTTCAGAAAGCAAGCACAAACAACGAATTTTTTTCCCCAGAAATATAATTCTGCTAATTGTTTTCCAGAGAAAAAGAGATCATAGACCAAGTTATAAAAACAAGTACTTCCATAGGAGGTTGCAGACCCCTTCAGCTCCTTGGGTAATTTCTCTAGCTCCTCCATCGGCCCTGTGTTCCATCCAATAGATGACAATGAGCATCCATTTCTGTATTTGCCAGGCACTGGCAAAGTCTCACAAGAGACAGCTATATCAGGGTCCTTTCAGGAAAATCTTGCATATGCAATAGTGTCTGCGTTTGGTGACTGATTATGGGATGGATTCTCGGATGGGACAGTCTCTGGATAGTCCATCCTTTTGTCTCAGCTCCAAACTTTGTCTCTGTAACTCCTTCCATGGGTATTTTCTTCCCTAATCTAAGGAGTAATGAAATATTCACATATTCGTCTTCCTTCTTCTTGATTTTCTTGTGTTTTACAAATTGTATCTTGGGTATTCTAAGTTTCTGGGCTAATATCCACTTATCAATGAGTGCATATCAAGTGAGTTCTTTTGTGATTGGGTTACCTCACTCAGGATAATATACTCCAGATCCATCCATTTGCCTAAGAATTTCATAAATTCATTGTTTTTAATAGCTGAGTAGTACTCCAGAAAATTGGACATAGTACTACCGGAAGATCCAGCAATACCTCTCCTGGGCATATACCCAGAAGATGTTCCAACTGGTAATAAGCACACATGTTCCACTATGTTCATAGCAGCCTTATTTATAATAGCCAGAAGCTGGAAAGAACCCAGATGTCCCTCAACAAAGGAATGGATACAGAAAATGTGGTACGTTTACCCAATGGAGTACTACTCAGCTATTAAAAACAATGGATTGATGAGAATCTCTTAACGTTAGATGAGGCCCTGAGACATTACATGTCTGAAGGCAGCTCCGGACTACTATCTCTGGGATGAATTAAGCGTGAAACTCCGATAGGATCACTGACTACAGATTGATTTCTTTTTTAAAATAAGTCCAAGTGTTTGACTTGCTGTGGGCCACTTGGTTCAGTTTTGCGGGGCTAAGAATTTTTATGAATGAGAAAGCACTCAGAGTTTCATTAGATGATGTCATTTCAACTCCACATGTGCCATGTAACAGACAAAGGTCATAGCAGTGCTGCAGGATGTGCCAGTGGACTGGCAGGGGCTGACAGCATCCTACCCAGTGTTATAAAGAGAGAAGAGCACTCGGCACTAACATAAGCTTGGGAGAGCGCTTCTACAGCCAGTCTGGACTGCCCATTGGTTGACAAGGCACTGGGAAATAAATACGAAGGAAATTGTATTGGTCTCAATATTGGTTTCATTATTGGCAAATCATAGGCCATAGGCTGAGCCGTGCTTTGGTTCAGAAACAGGAAATCTTTGTTTGTTGTTTGTTTGTTTCCTATGTACATGCAATATATCGTGTTTATCTCTTGCTACCTCTGTTGCACCCTTTCTCCTCTGAACCCCTTCTCCTTCCAGATTAGTCCCTGAATGGCTGCACTAGTAAAGAACATGACACCCATCGATGGCTACTCAGGAAGGCTGGGCCTTGTGAGAACTTCCTCTCTCTGTGCTAGAATGTCCAGGAATCCAATCTTGTACGGGTGTCCATAGCTTCTCTGTGTTCATCAATGCAATGGGCGTGCCATGTCATGTCTGAATGCCAGCATTTTATGACACTCCTCTGCTCTCAAATTTGTTGTACCCCCACTTCTGAGATGTTACTTGGGCCTTTTGGGTGTTGTATGATATATGTGTCCCACTTAGGGCTAAATGTGCAAGGGTGACCTTTGCTAACATTTTCACCATATGTGAGACTCTGATTAACTGTTGCCTTCTGTATAGAGGAGCTTCTCTGTCCCAGGCTGAAGAAGCAAGAGTCTATATAGCTATAAATAAATATGTAGAAGGCAGTTTGGCGTCTAGGAGAATAACAGTAGTATGTTCTCTCCTTGGGCCGACGACCTCTGTGCTTCTTTCTCCCCAGGTTTATAGGTTCATAGAACATGGAGAACAGACGGAACATATAGAACAGGGTTACAGTACCAGATGAACATTCCCTTCTTTCCAGAAGGCTTCCAATCCCATTACAACGTGTTTGATTATTAGCCAAATACTTATGCCACCATGACAGGTTGGTCATGATAGCACACATGGTCCAGAGCTCAGTTTTCTCTCCCTGCAGCCTGAAGAGCACCTTGAGGCAATATGAATGATAGACATCAGGGAGGAAGTGTTCAGCTCCATTCCGGATTGGTTTCTCCATGTTCTGTAACCGTGGACAACCAAGAGCAATGATGCTATAGGTAATTTTCTACTGCTGTGACCAAACACCATGACCAAGGCAACTTATAAAATAAAATATTTAATTGGTTCCAGAGGGTTGGAGTCCTTTACTGTCATGGTGATACCATGGCAAGCAGATGGTCAGATACGGTGCTGAAGCAGTGGCTGAGATCTTGCATCTAACCATCTAACACACACACCCACCCACACACACACACACACACACACACGAGGCAGAGAGAGAGAGAGAGAGAGAGAGAGAGAGAGAGAGNGAGAGAGAGAGAGAGAGAGAGAGAGGGAGGGAGGGAGAGAGAGAGGGAGGGAGAGAGAGAGAGAGAGAGAATAACTTGGGACTGGTGTGGGATTTGAAACCTCCAAGCCCCCCCCCCATAACACTGTCTCTGACAAGGTCATAATCCTAGTTCTTTGAAAACATTTCCATTAACTAGAGATCAGGCTCCAAATATATGAGCTCATAGACCCGTTCTCACTCAAATTTCTACCAATGGCAACAACCTGTAAGAATAAGATTTTTTCCAATTTTTATTAGGTATTTACTCCATTTACATTTCAAATGCTATCCCCAAAGTCCTCTATACCCTCCCCTCCCTGCTCCCCTACCCACCCACTCCCACTTCTTGGCCCTGTTTTTTTAAAGAGAGGACAAAATTGCTTTACAGTAACTCCAATACATTCCAGAAAAATGCTCATAAATATTCTTTGTATCCAGTATCAAAAACGTAAATCCAATAAAAATTAACATCTGTGAAAAGAAGCAATAAGACTCACAATAAAAAGAAAAATCAGAGCTGGCCGTGGTGGCACATGCCTTTAATCCCAGCGCTCGGGAGGCAGAAGCAGGCAGATTTCTGAATTCAAGGCCAGCCTGGTCTACAAAGTGAGTTCCAGGATAGCCAGGGCTATACAGAGAAACCCTGTCTTGAAAAAACAAAAACAAAAACAAAAAACAATTGAAACTGACCCAGGATCAACAGATATTAGAATTAACAGTTATGGTAGGTTTAAATATTCATTGTAAGCACAGAGCATATATTCATTCGAAGAGTAAAACCGAAATGTTGAGGCAAATTCCCAAAAGACCTGAAGTGAACACTAGAAAAGAAGATTCTGCTATGAGAGGTTAAAAATACACTAGATGAGAGTAAAGAAAAACTAAAACACTCCAGAAGAAAATACAGTGACTGTCAAGACACAACAGAAATATTTGGAAATGAAACTAAAGGAGCCAAGGGGAAATGGTTAAATTGAACACAGCATCAGGAAGGGATCCTGGGACTGCTTAGTCGACGACCTAACACGCACATCATCAGAGTCACTGGTAAGCAGGAAGAAATAAGGAAACAAAGAACAAATAGATGGGGGGGGGGAGTGGCTTCTAAATTTGATAGGAAGTGTAAATCCACAAACACACTAGGGCTCAGTGAGTCACAGGCAAAGTACACAAGAAGAAAAACGAATGAGACACCACAAATCACACCTTAAAGAGAAAGATGTTAAAACTGCAGACCAGAGACATAGTGTTTTTAGAGGGACAAAGAGTGGAAGGATTCTCATGGGAGATCAGTGGGGAGAGGACCAGTGAGCAGCAGAAAAAAATGTGTCCTACAGTTCTGTATGCACAAGATACTTCCTAAAATCAACGAAAAAGGAAGTGTTTTTCATATTTACAAAAGTGAAATAAATCCATAACATGCCCACACGATTGGAGATGTCAAGGAAGATTGCGTTAGGTTTGTGAAACAGTGGGAAAATGACACTAGATAATGGTTGTAAGTTTTTTTGATTCTGTAATCAAACCAAGAGGTGCCTGGTTTCTTCTGTCATGTCTTCCAAGCTACAGGTCACAGTCACGACAGAGGCTCTTGGTAGCCAGGAGTACAGCTCTGGTAACTTAGAAGGAATTACTAGACACAAAACTACTTCAGAGAGACAGGAGAAATACGGGATCCTAAGTCTTTAGGAAATAATTGTGCCGCCCAACTGATGTAAGAAGGCGTGCTTGGGGCTGCAGAGATGGCTCAGCAGTTAAGAGCACTTACTGCTCTTACAGAAGACCTGGGTTCAGTCCCCAGCACCCACATGTCCTCTCAGAACTTCATGTAACCCCAGCCCTCGGGGATCCAATGACTCTGACCTCAATGGGTATCTGCACTCTTTCTTTTTAAAAAGAGGTTAACATCGATGTCATTAGTAAGGGACAGAAAAATAGACATGGCGATGTCATCATCTTCATGCCAGGTGGCACTTAGCAACAGGCCGACACACTGAATGACAAGGAATCTCTCAGCTTTCCCATGTGGGGACTACTTCATTGAATCTGGGCTTGGGGGCTGTAGACTCCGTTTGAGGCATCGTTTGCTTTCTTCTCACAGTTCCTGTACATGCTCATTCTGTCAGTATTTTTTCCATTACACTCACCACTGGGAAGTTTCGCCAAAACATCACCTGTCACTCAAGAGGTACATATTTTATCATTGGTGCTGAGCCCTGTATCTTCTTGCTTTGTTCATCACATCCTCTCGGGGGACAAATTTTGGTCTGAACACTGGTTCTTTATAAGACAAAACGCATCACCACTGTTTTCCACCATACTGATCACTCTCAGCCAGATCACTGGCCTCAGAACTAAGTTCCAAATCCCTGGAGATTGAAGGAAGATGGGCTGAACCTCTAGCTCTAAGGCGTACCTCTCACTAAAAGTTTTCTCACATTGGTGCTCAGAAGCTCTTGCAGGGGACCTAGATTCAGTTCCCTGAACCCACATGGCAGCTTGCAACCATCTGTAACTCTGGTTTCAGAGGATCTGACGCCCTCTTCTGTCCTTGGTGGGTACTGCACACACATGCTGCACAAGCATACACCAGGCACACATAAAATTAAAAAAAAAAAATTAAAGAGTATCATTCTTATTGCTAGGAGGAAATGTGTTTAGCAGAAAGAAATGTCAGGTGGAAGATCAGTCAAGAGGGGGTAAGGAATAACTTGATTGTTGAGGTTTCATTTTAAAATAAATAAAAATTTTAGACCAAGTCCTCAGGTTGTCCTGAAGATCTGGGTCATTAGGAACACAACTGGATTAAAAGTGGATCCCTCCTCATTGTAGGGGAGAGGCCTAAAGGATTTCTGCCTCTTGGTTTCCTGGGAGTGTGGATGTGAGAAAATGTGGGTGTGTCCCACACATCAGTGTTTAGAGAAAAACTTGCTTTTACATTGTCTGCTGAGGCAAAAACACATTCTTCAATTCTACAGTGACACACCATTTAGAAAACATGTCTTTGAAACAGAATTATGGAAATTGTTAGTTCTTTTTCTGAACCTTATGATCCAAGAAAAGTAGAGTCAAGTTTTTCTGTGACTTTTCTACTGTCTTCAATAACAGGGAATCTGTAGTAATTTCTGATGTCTCTAAGGTAAGCATATTTTATATATAGCTATTAATAAATATTTATTAGGTGACAGGTGTCAGCTTAAGAACTTTATAAATATTAATTCATGCTAATCATCATGCAACTCCTATTATTAGTAGTATTTGATGATGATGACCACCCTTATTTCAGAATGACTTGTGTAAACCATGGTGACATTGGGCAGTGGAACAGGACAAATATCAGTAGAGATTCATGGGAAATTTTAACACATCCACTGTGGTTAGAGATGAAATTCTGGGGCTGTGCTGTGCTATGTAAGCTCTCCTAGGAACTCAAACTTGACAAAATTGCAATTAAGCTTCAGGTGTATTTTGTTCTAATCCACTGGGAACACTAATTGCTTCCCGTGAATTTGTAACTTTAACAAGCCAACCTTTTCTCAAAATACTTGGGATGTGCAGCGCAACAAAGCTTTTTCCTCAAGTGTTTTAATTAAAAATTCAAGCTTGAAGATGATAAGTATGGTGGTTTGAATAAGAATGGTCCCCAGAAGCTCACAGATTTTAATACTTGGTCACCAGGGGTGGCACTGTTAGGATGTGTGGAGTCCTTGAAGGAAGTATGTCACTGTGAGTCGGCTTTGGCATTTTATATGCTTAGGCCAGATCCTGTCTCTCTCTCTTTCTCTCTCTCTCTCTCTCTCTCTCTCTCTCTCTCTCTCTCTCCTACTGACCTAGATGTAGAAATCTCAGCTACCTCTTCAGCACTATATCTGCCTGCATGCTACCATGTTTTCTTTTCCACCATGATGACGATGGACTGAACCTCTGAAATTATAAGCCAGACCCAATTAAAGGAAATGTTTTCCATTGTAAGAGTTGCTCTTATCATGGTGCCTCTTTACAGCAATAGAACAGTGACTAAAACAATAAAACTATTGCATAAGGATACACCGCACACACACACACACACACACACACACACACACACACACACACACAAAAGAGTGCCCTAGAGTCTCTAGAAAGAAAAACACAATTTTTAAAAGTTTAACATTTAAATTCTTAAATAACATTCGAAATTTTTTGGAAATTTTATTTTATTCAACCTAATGATTTTCTTTAATCAGGTATTAGCTGAACCAAGGAGGACATAAATCAGAAGGTAGTTGGGAGTACTTAGAACCAGTCTCTGCATCTGTGCCTGGAGCCTTCCTTTTCTTCAGTACCACAGCACTCTTCTAGGTGTGGCCATGAACGATGCTGGCATGGAGTCTGTTGCAAAGGGAGGAAAGTAGTCAATCAGCATTGCAGATGTAATGAAAGTATGGGGAAGGCAGATTCCTCCCAGGTCCCACAGAGATGATGCATGTCCCAGCCTGGCATTCCTCCTACAGCCTAATCACAAGATTTCAACTTCAATTACACAGTCTGGCTCACCTTGAGATACAAAGTGCCATTCTCTAAAGGGATGAGATACAACAGTCAAAGGTGATTGGTTAACTTTCAAGCAAGCAGGATCATGTAACCATGAGCCTGAAGCCGTCATCACTAATATCTGCCTCCTGTATTCAGTCCACACTTCAGAACATTGCACCAAGCAGTCAGAACCCCCCCACCCCTTACAGCCTGGAGCTCAGACACACAGTTGAGGCAACTCTTGCTTCTGCCTGCTGAGCCTTGCGAGTAAATAAAAGTCTTCTCCAGCTGGGACTACTGTTCATCACGTGGTAATAGGGCACCTTGGGTTGAAGGTGGCTTTCTAAAGCTTCTGTTTGCACCAAACCCTGAATTATAAGAGGCCCCTGCTACCGCTTCCTCTGTGAGCAACCTTACCATGTAATGGGGCATTATTTCCCAAGATGGTACACCTTTGCAATATAGAAACTGAGGAAAGGCTACTGTGTATCATCTCCCCAAACTGTTACTGCAGAAATGGAAGGTACCTAGACACCTAGCTTGATTGCCATTGAATTCTCATGTGTCAGCAATTCTAATACTTTTGGTGACACCTTCACTAGACAGTCCAATGTGTCTCTCTGTTGGACCTCACTATTAAGGCTATAGTCTACCATGTCTGGACAGCTTTCCTGAGCTCCGCGCAAAGTAGAGGACTCCCTTTTCTTTTTTCCTTCTTTTTTTTTAATTAGATATTTTCTTTATTTACATTTCAAATGCTATCCCGAAAGTTCCCTATACCCTCCCCCTGCCCCTGCTCCCCTACCCACCCACTCCCACTTCTTGGCCCNGGCNTTCCCCTGTGCTGGGTCATATAAAGTTTGCANGACCAAGGGGCCTCTNTTCCCAATGNTGGCNNATTAGGCCATCTTCTGCTACATATGCAGCTAGAGACACGAGTTCAGGGGGTACTGGTTAGTTCATATTGTTGTTCCACCTACAGGGTTGCAGCCCCCTTCAGTTCCTTGGGTACTTTCTCTAGCTCCTCCTTTGGGGGCCCTGTGTTTCATCCAATAGCTGACTGTGAGCATCCACTTCTGTGTTTGCCAGGCATAGCCTCACAAGAGGCCGCTATATCAGGGGAGGACTTCCTTTTCTTAGCAGGGTTTCTTCTTTTCTGCATGATCTGAGGAGCTCCACCTGAGGAATGTCACACAGTCCTTGGCAAGATTTCAGGTTTAACACCCTCTCTTCAGATAAGAACCTGCTCAGTAAACACCTGGGATTCCTAGAATGTCTCTCAATGCAAATGAGACGTTCCCAGTATGTTAAGCTCCAGCCAATGATTTACCCTAAACCCTAACCCCTTCCCACTCTCCAAGGCTTACATAGCCCTTGTTCACCCTTAATAAAGAGCATAAGCTGATTCACTGAATACCATCTAAGAGAGCTGTAACACTAGAGTCCTAGGAGAAGCCCCACCCCCACCCCCGCCGGACCCCAAATCCTCCAGCCTACCTGGTCCAGGCTCCACTTCATCCTCTCCTACCTGGACACCCCCGGGGAGGAAGCAGAAATGAAGAACCGCATCTGTCTCCCCGGCAAGGACATCCACATGCTCTCTTTTGTGACCAAAAAGAAAAGTGCATCTTACAGGAGCCAGCCCAGCCCTACGTAAAAGATCAGTGTCTCCCCTACGCCACATTTCTGCAGCCGTCCTTACCCACTGTGTCCACTTACTGTAACCTCTCAGACACTCTGTTTGAGACTGAGTCAGAGACCCAACAGCACCCCCATGATGGAAAAGCCTCCCCTATCCAACTCACTACTAAAATTTTCCTGACATGGGCACACAGCTAATTAATCCGATGAACAAAATGTGTATCTTCCAAATGAGTGTCATTTATCAGCTGTGATAATTTGTGCCACATTCATAGATTACGTACACTGTTATTAACACAATATTTCATTTTTATTTAAATAGATTCACTTTTAAATGAATAATTGCTTTGTTGTAATTATAATCATAGTTTGTTTGAAACAAACATTTTTATGTTGTTCTTCATTTAAATGTTTATTAGAAGAAATGTGAGGGTAAAAAAAAAAATGTACATCCTCAACAGGCATATGAGTTCATGCCTATAACCCCAGTAATTTAGGAGGCTGAGGCAGGAGGATAGAGGCAAATTTGAGAGCAAGCTGGGCCACAAAGTGAGTCTCAGGACAGTCTTGGCTACAAGTCTGTCTTAAAAAAAAAAAAAATTGCAATAAGCCAATCATCATGTGTCACTAAAACTATCTCTTTTCTAGAACATGAGGTTCTGTTGCCTTCCTATATGCAATGCCTGCTTTAGAATTTCAAGTTGGTTCTCTTCTCTGGGACCTGACCCTCACAGAGAAGCCAGTTCTTCCTACCAATCATGAGCTATGAGCCAGTTCCCTTCAGTTTGCGCTGTCAGAATCTTTTGGAAGCTTCAGGAGGTAGTGGCAGCCTTAACCTACCTCCACTAACTCTGCGGATGGCCCTGAGTAGAAACATTCTTGCCAATGGCCCTAAGTAGAAACATTCTTGAACTTTCTGCTGGCATTATTGGTAGAGACAGAATTTTTGTTTGCTTTGAATCTGGAGACAACTTAAAGAGCAATAGAGTGAGGAGAATGTGGTATGCCCATGAGTTGCACAAAAATTTCCCCCAAAGAGAGCTAGTGTTTTCCAGCAGAAACAGGGTAAAAGCAAGGAAGAGTGTTGGATAAGGTTGCACATCCCTCAAGCCTCCTGCAGTGTGAGAGCCTTTGTCTCAGAACTTCCATGACCTAGAAGGATGAAGAAGCAGGAAGAGAAGCCATTCAGACAGAATTCTTAATTGCAGGCTTCTTTAGCCTTTTTGCAGCCTGCAGATTTTCACATCTCAGTAAATAGCACATTTCCATCCAACTGCTCCAGTACCAGAGTCCATGCTCATGCTTCCCTTTTTAGATAACAAACATGCTCTGTGGGTGCTCCTTCTGAGCCTGCCTCCTGTGGGTGCTCCTCTTAAGCCTGCCTCCTGTGGGTCTTTCTTCTGAGCCTCCCTCCTGTGGGTGCTCCTCCTAAGCCTCCCTCCTGTGGGTGCTCCTCCTGAACCTGCCTCCTGTGGGTGCTCCTCTTGAGCCTGCCTCCTGTGGGTACTCCTCCTGAGCCTGCATCCTGTGGGTACTCCTCCTGAGCCTGCCTCCTGTGAGTGCTCCTCCTGAGTCTGCCTCCTGTGGGTACTCCTCCTGAGCCTGCCTCCTGTGGGTACTCCTCCTGAGCCTGCCTCCTGTGGGTGCTCCTCTTGAGCCTCCCTCCTGTGGGTGCTCCTCCTAAGCCTCCCTCCTGTGGGTGATCCTCCTGAACCTGCCTCCTGTGAGTGCTCCTCCTGAGCCTGCCTCCTGTGGGTACTCCTCCTGAGCCTGCATCCTGTGGGTGCGCCTCCTGAACCTGCCTCCTGTGAGTGCTCCTCCTGAGCCTGCCTCCTGTGAGTGCTCCTCCTGAGCCTGCCTCCTACCCTCCTGTCACCACGGCTCATCTGGACTCCCATGAAAGTCTCCAAAGTGTCTTGTCTTCCTTAACATGTATTTCCTGACATTTGAAATTTAGTATAGAAGACTCCAACATGAAGTAAATTTATCAAGCAGCAAAAAAGTGTGTTCAGTACATCATACAGAAAACAACTCACTTTTCACAGAGTGGATGTCTGTGTCTGTAGCAGTGCCAAGTTGCTACATGAGCTTTCTTCACTGTTGTGTTCCGTTTTAGCCTTGGCCTTTAGCCGAGGTTTCACTTCCCATGGGTTCAGTTTTAAATACCAATACTCTTCCCTTCATTAAAAAAAGATTAACTTTATTAATTAGGTGTGTCTGTGTGTAGGCTTGTACAAGTGCATGCAGGTGTCTGTAGAGGCCAGAGATGTCACATCCCCTGGAACTGGACTCACAGGTGGTTGTGAGCCACCTGAGGAGGTGCTAGAAATTGAGCTCAGGTCCTCTCCGAAGGGTAGTATTTATTCCTAACCACTGAGCAATTTCTACAATCCTCTTTAAAACGAATTAATTCGGAGTCTTGCTATGTAGTCTTGGCTGTCCTGAATTCACAGTACTCTTGCCTTCAGTATACAAACTATAGCCTCTTGATTTGCTATTTGTAAAGTACACCATAAATTATTGTGGTCTGTTTATCTTATTGTGCTATAGAACTTATAACTCCTGTCTCTGCCTGTTTGTTGTATGTGTAAATATGAGTATACGGTGCACATGTGTATTTGCATGTTTGTGTGTGTGTGTGTGTGTGTGTGTGTGCCTGTGTTCTTGTATGTCTGTGTATAAAACAATTAATGACAGGTGCCTTCCTCAATTGCTTTAACTGAGGCCAGTTCTCTTGCTGAACTGGAATCTGACTGACAGCTAGTCTAGCTAGCCGACTTGCCTTAGGCATCCGCAGTCTTCCCCTCCCAAGCAAGGCAGGCTGCCTCCCACACCCATCTTCTATGATTAACATTTGAATCTTACTCTTGTATGACAAACACTATCGACTGATAGGGTTCGTGTTCCCTAATTTGTAGCTGTTTTTTCTTTTGGGGGGGGGGAGTGTTAGCCATTGCTAACTTACCTTTGTTCTTTTTCCATCCTGCCCTTTCTAGGCTCTACTAAGCAGTCCTCTGAGGTCAGTGTTCTCAGCTTCTCCATATGATCTATAACGTGCAGCTCTTGTCCTGCTGCAGCTGAGGTTTGCAGTGTCCACCCCACTGGCCCTTTGTTTATTTGGCAACAGTTGTAGAGGACAAAATCTTTTGTCTGAATCATAGAGAGTGGGCCATTTATTTTTCTCCTTTTCAAGTACAGCTTCTTTTATCTTAAAGGGGGTGCTCCAGAGGGGGGGGCCTCCTTTTGGAATGGAAGATGGCAAACTCTGGTCTTTCATTTCCTGTTCTCAATACAATCGGGCTATTTTTAGCAAACTCCAGGATGGCTTCCTTCCACCTCTGATCGTTTTTCCAATATTTGCTGTGTTCAACTTCCAAGAAAAGGTTCCTCTGCTGGTCTTAATATCTGGTAGCATGATGGGATCTGAATTTAATTAATTCTGCATATTAAACAACTGTAATCAGTACAGACTCCCTCACCTGGATGCTTCTAGGATTCCTACATTTTCAGAATCCTTGGATCACATGAGTGACCTAGCATCTCATTTTGTCATCTCACGTCAGGATAATAAGAGGCACAGTTTGTGAAATTAGATCAAGTTTATTCTTCTGTCCAAGACTACAAAGAAACAGAGGGAAATTTGAAGTGTCCCCTGAAACAGTTGCCATTTGAAACTTGGGAATAACAGCTTACTATACCTATCTATCTTTTGAATTTCTGTTTCCTCAAGACCTTAAATAGGGCTTATCCTAAAAGCATTTTAATTTTGTCAATATCCCTCCGCCCTGAGGTCAAGACGATGGCTTTATCTGCTGCACTTCCACAGAACACAAGTCTCTCACAGGTCATGCAACAGATTTTAAGTGAAAGCACTATCATTCTCTGATGTTTTTTTCCTCCACCGTTCCTGGTGCTGGTTTCTATGATAGAAAATGGCTTTCCTTTCATCCCTGGGTACCATTTGAGCAAACAGAAACATGAGCAAGCGTTTACTCATGCACCCTGGTAGAATGAGAAAACCCTCCTCAAAGATGATGGGAATCAGATGCCCTTTCCCCTGCCATGGGCTGGAAGGCAGAAGGCTGCTGTGGAGAGAGGACATAGGTGTGCTTTCTGTTTTTCCTTTCTGATTCTCTGTAGCTACAAAACCTCCATCAGTGAATAGGGTTTTGAGCCCACACAACTCTCCCCACTGCGGCTGACAGGAGGTTTCTAAGCAAATATGCTCATGTCAACCTCAAGTTTTAAATTATTCACCCACTCATCTTGGAATAAAGTCTAAATTTTTCAACATCACTTCAAAATTGTTTCCTACTATTGTCACATAAGTTACCAGCTTCAAACTTTGCTGTATGGTGAATTCTGGAATATTGGTTTCTATTTAAATGCAGAAATGCTATAAGAATGTACTTTCATTTTAATGCCAGGTGTAGGAATGCTGTGCACAGCAGCTGACCGTGATTTGCCTAGTGCTCTGGCAGGAGCATGATTTTTGCCAGCTGCAGATAATTTCTGCGGTTGTGTGATATTTGGAATAATGGGAAAGTTTCAGAGGGTACATAAGTTTGAGGGCCCTGAGAGGTGGGGTTGTGGCTGTTGGTCATTTAGGGAGGTTGGTTATAGTTTGTTAGTAGTGTGCTCAAATAAAAAACAAAAGGAAAACAAATTAGATTCAGGGCTCTCTGTCTCTGTCTGTCTATCTCTCTGCTTTGTCTCTGGCTCTTTCTTTCTTTCTCTCTCTCTCTCTCTCTCTCTCTCTCTCTCTCTCTCTCTCTGATAAAGAGTGGGAAAAAGAAGAACCCACAAAGTAGCAAAGAGTAGCTCCACTTTACATCTTGTCTAGGGAGCATACAAAACTAGATTGTATTCTATGCCCAAAATATTCATGCCTTATCTGCTTCCTTCACCCTTACATCCTGTATCTAAATAAATCGTATTCATCTTTTAAATAAAAATGGGCCCCTCAGGCTCATATATTTGAAGGCTTGGTTGAAAGTTAAGATAATTGTTTGGGAAATATTAGAGGATGTGGCCTCATTGGAGGATGTGTGGCTTAAGATTCAAAAGCTCACACCAG
>NC_034593.1:48082048-48087284 GCF_900095145.1 Mus pahari
TCTCTCTCTCTCTCTCTCTCTCTCTCTCTCTCTCTCTCTCTCTCTCTCTCTCTGCCTATGGCTTATGAATCAAATATGAGGTCTCAGCTACTGCTGCAATGCTATGCCTATCCCCTGCAGCCATGGTCTCCACCATGAAGATCATGGGCTAGCTTTCTGAATCTGTAAGCAAGCCCCCAGTTGAATGCTTCCTTTTATACATTGCCTTGGTCACAATGTTTCTTCACAGCAACAGAACAGTTACTAAGGCATTCCCCGACTCAAAGATGTAGCATTCTTTTAAGAGACTTTCCCTGAGGTTGCAAGGCTGAGTTTTAGACTCTCCTCTCTGCTCCTCTAAACTCCAACCTTTATCTCTGTTACAGTGTTGATCACCGTTATTCAGATTCTCCCTGTCAACCTTCCCATATCCTTGCCCTCTCTTTAGCTTTGTTCAACATAACACAGTCGTGCTGCTGTGACAGTCATTCATGGTCAGCAGTAGACTCCGCATACAATGGTAGTCCCATTAGTAGTGCACTGACAGGTAACGTTGTGTAGCCAGGTCGTCTGAATAACAGTTATGATATTGTCTAACAGTATCATAGTGTCTACCTCGTTCTTGAGTGATTCATGGCTTTATGAGCATGAAACTGATGCCTACTTGCTGCTTACTAAACAAGAAATGCCATAGCAAGCAGAGAGTGTGTTCACCTGTGGGACTTGGTAACAGGCACACTGTCCTGTTCACTTCCCATCTAAGGGCCAGACTTCTCCATTGCTTCACTGATGCTGGGTAAACATTTTGGAGGTCAACTCTCCAAAGTCTTCCAAGATAGCAGAGCCTTTGCTTTGCTCCTGGATGGAGTTCGAAGCTCATCTTTTTTTCCCCCCACTGTCTATCCAAGTGGTCCTGGACTTCCAGTGTTTGGTAAAGCACCTTGCCAATTTTACCATGCTATCTATATGATTCTGGGATCAAGTATTTTTTCTGCACTGGGAAGTTAAGCCTTCTTTCCCAGGCCTGTGAAGGTGTAGTTGGTGAGGTCATGTTGCTTCCTCTTTCTTTCCTTTCATGCATCTCATAACTCACCTTTTTTTTTTATGATATCCTATGGTTGTTAAACATTTAGCCTACACCTGAAAGGGAGTTTTCCCTAAGCACAAAGATAAGTTGCTTTGCTTCTTATTAAATGTATCATAGAATCCAGAATAAGGTTCATCAAAGTGTCAATCTATGCCTCTGTTTCCATATAAAGGAGAAAGAAATGAACAATCTTTAAGTTTTGCAAAGGATCAGATATAACACTAAATCTAAGAAAGGAAATTTTAAGTGGGGTTTTCTGAATTGTACAAGCTTCTTAAGGCCTTCTCTCCCTATAAGAACGACAGCCTTGTTTTTCAATGTTATGTTAATGTTTTTTAATGAATTTAAAATGTTACATCCACGTTGCCTTAATTTGAAAAATTGTAAGCAGATTAAACTTTACATGGTTTCCACAAGAGATTAGTCAGCTACTGAAAGACAGGTGTGATGTGTAGGTCAAGGACAGGACCCAAGCTAACCATGTGTTCCTCAGAGTCATTTTGAAACCAGCCTGTACCCCAGTCCAGAGCAGTCTTGAGTGATCATTTTCTCAGACACCTAATGTTTCAAAATGTTATGCTATTAATTTTAATTATGTCTGTAGTTTAAATTGGCTCTCCAATTTGAAAAATGATTGCATAGAAGCATTGATGTGATATGAGAAGCACATTTGGGTGAAATGAGTGGGTTTTAAATGAGGACACATTTCTCTCACTTTGGGAACTGCAATAAATGGATAACATGGTCTGTTACAAATCGTCCTAAACCCAAGCTTTGATGCACTCTCTGCACATTCATGCATCCATCTGATTTCTCATGTGGTCAGTTGTGCTAGAAGGAAAAGCTATCGGTGACCCTCACTTGCTTGCTTTGTTTTTTTATTTAATTATTTTACTTATTTACATTTCAAGAATTGCCTCCATTCCCAGTCCCCCATCCCTGAGTTCTTCACCCCATCATCCCTCTCCCTCCACCACCCTTCTCTACACCTCCCCCTGCCCCAGCATCCCTCTTCCCTGGGACACCAAGTTTCCACAGTATTAGGCACATGGCACATCCTCTCTCACTGAGGCTACGCAAGGCAGTCCTCTGCTACACGTGTACCCCAAACCACGAACCAGCCCATGTGTGCTCTTGGGTTTTTACTTACTCTCTGAGAGTTCTGAGGGGTCCAGGTTGGTCGACACTGTTCTTCTTCCTAAGGGATTGCAATCTGCTTCAGCTCCTTCAGTCCTTCCTGTAACTTTTCTATATTGGTCCTTGACCTCAATCTAATGGTTAGAGAAAGTATCTTTATCTGTCTCAGTCAGCTGCTGATAGAGGCTCTCAGAGGACAGCCATGCCAGGCTTCTGTCTGCACACACAGTATGGCCTCAGTAATAGTGTCAGGTTCGGTGTGTGTGAGCCAACTCTAATAAATATAAGAGGAAGTGATGTTGAAAACACCAATGTGTAAGATCTGCACCTCAGACACCGGTGTGCCCTTCCTTCTCTGTATTTCTTGAGGGACTTACAACAGGAGCAAGGCATGTCTGTGGTCTTTGTGGTTGTCTTTCACCTAGAATTTGCTCAGAGGTTGGACTCGATCTTCATGAGCACTTTAGGGGTGTGTACCTTGGAGTGTTTACCTTTGCAGGAGGTGAGAGAAAAAAAGAAAAATACTTTCTCCAGGGCAGGTTTGGGAGATGTCCCAGTTTTTATACCTTCTAGAAAACCATCACAAAGACAATATGGGCAATATGCCAGGCCAATGGGGGGGAAATGGAAACCAAAGATAGAAAAACTTTGCAAATGAAAAGATCAAAATCAAAGCTGATGAGAAGTCAAGGGTGCATTTCACGGATTCAATTTAAATCATGAACAAGTTGTTTTAAAGCCGGGTTTAGAGAGAAAGACTGGAGGAGGTGTCTTGATCCGATTCTCATTTTACATGCATCCTGTCTGCAAGCTCCTGAGCTGTAAGCAGCATCCAGTGAGAAATCCTAATATGAACTCAGAATATCAGTAGAAGTGTAGACAGTGAAAACTGGTTGTGAAGTTTCTAACAGAGCCCTGCACATGAGAAAATGGAGATGCTATTGGGAACTGCAGTAGAGGCCATTCGTGATACATTTGGGCAAAGAACTCATCTAAGATTTGTCTGTATCCTGAGTCTTTGTCAGGGGCTTAGGTCAAAGGTGACAGACTAAGAAATCTGGCAGCTGTCATGTCAAGGCATTTGCAATGTGGCATGGTTATTGCTGGCTGCTTTTAGTCAAGATTACAGTGAAGATTGAGAGCCATAAACCAGATAAGAGATGAAAACTTCATTGCTTTAAAAACCCTCCTCTGAGAAAAGACTACCTCTGGAGTACCCTGCTTACTAAAGACATCTAGAAGTCCTTTTCTTTTCTTTTCTTTTCTTTTCTTTTCTTTTCTTTTCTTTTCTTTTCTTTTCTTTTCTTTTCTTTTCTTTTCTTTTCTTTTCTTTATTTTTTAACCTTTCTTTTCTCTTCTTTATTCTTTAATCTTCTTTTACAGTCCAAACTTAATCCCCCTCTCAGTCCATCTTCAGACTACTTCACATCCCAAGCCTCTTCCCACCCACCACCCCCATCTCCACGGGGATGCCCCCTCCCACCCCTAACCCCCCTCCCACCCCTACCCCGCAGACCACCTCACTCCCTGGAGCCCCAAGTCTCTAGAGTATTGTGTGCATCTTCTCTAGCTGAGTCCAGACCAGGCAGCCCTCTGTTGTATATGTGTTGGGGGCCTCATATCAGTTGGTGTGTGCTGCCTGGGTGGTGGCTCAGTGTCTGAGAGATCCCAGGGTCCAGGTTAGTTGTTCTTTAGATTTGTGTCACCATGCTCAGACTCTCAAATAGTCAGGGTCTGACACAGTCACAATCTAAGGGCATCCAGACATTGCTCGACCTGGTAGCAGACCATGACATCATTTGCACAGTGCTGTTTCCCCAGACATGCTAAACGCAAGAGTTATATAGGGTCATAGATGATTCTACTTGGATTATTTTAAGGCCTGAAAAGCCAGGCAATACATGACAGGTTTGTAGTTCCATCGAGCAGTCTCTTACATGGTGGAGATGTGAGACTGAAGCTAGAGATGCCCCGGAGGTGCCAGAAAGTTGGAAATGCCAGGAACATGGAAAAAATCTGCAGAGAAAAAAATCCAGGCAGTGAGTGGAGTCAGCCAAGACAGAGGCGGTGTGCTCTGCAAATACAAGGCCTTATGGGCAGACATGAAGCTAGAGAAATGAAGATGTCGCCTGCTGGGTTTGGGTCTTACTTTGATCCTCATCCCCCAGCCCCCATCCTTCTATTTGGAATGAGAATCAGATTTATGCTATATCATTGTCTGTTGAAAGTATGGAACTTTTACTTTATTATGGTTCACAACTTAGGATTTTTCTCATGCCTCAGAAGAAGTGTTGGACTTAGAATATTACATGTTGGAACTGTTCGTATTCTGAAGAACCTTGAAGGCAGAGTGCATTTGTTGAAAGATGGCGATGAAGCTCTAGGGTTTGGGAGTAGAATGTTATCATTTAAACATGAAATAACCAGTCTCCTATGCATGTGCTGTTCTCTCTCTCTCTCTCTCCCTCTTTGTCCCCTTCCTCCTTCTCATTCTCCCTGACCCCCCTCATTTCCTCTCCACTCATCTACCCTCTCCATCTCGATCTCTGTGTCTCTCATCCACAGGATGAACACCAAATGGGGCGGGTATCAGTAACGTCTCTTCAGCAAGGATATCTGAGGCGTTCTTACTGTGGCCTCCACCACTCCACAACTCAGCCTGTCCAAGGTCATGGAGAGTTGCAATGGAGACCCCATTTAAAATGTCATAACCTTGACTTGTTGGCCCATAAACTACCTCCCACATGTTTCCACCCTTTCTCTCAGTAGCTCAAGAAGAAGGCCCCTCCTCAGTACACAGCTTGGAAACCGTTCCTCCAAGGTAGGGTACCCATTCCTCTCACATTTTTGTAGCTTACCCTTCTATTAGCAGTGTTCAAAACTCAGAGCTTGAAAGAACAATCTTTCTTCTCCAGCTATAATCCAGTACTTAGAAACCTGGCTGTTACTGGGTGGATACTTCATTCCTCCTTAGAATAAGGAACAAAATACTCATGAAAGGATATAGGTACAGAGTCAAAATTTAGAGCTAAG
>NC_034593.1:48087839-48103709 GCF_900095145.1 Mus pahari
AAAAAAAAAGAAAAAAGAAACCTGGCTGTTTCTAATTCCTAACTCTCAGCCTGATTTACCGAGAATCCAGATGTTGGAGATGCTGTTGCAGCCTGTGGTGTTTCTTTCTATTGGGCTAGAAGTTAGGTTACTTCTTCTAGGATCTAGATAAACAGAACTATGGGCTTAAATGAAGTAGTTCACTTCCAGGGTGGTAACTATGTCATTAACATATCTAAAAACACATGGGTTCAAGTTGGCAGAGTTGAAGAACTAAAAACTGCTACTGAAAACACATAAATCACTGCTATAAAAGATGTGTGTAGACAAGGTGGTCCATTGCTTTAAGCCACTCGGCATCAGGCCTCATCTATTATTTCCATAATCTAAGATGACCCATCATACAGTACAGGACTCCTAGAGAAATTTTGCAAAGCTTTATAGCCCAACACTGAGTTTATGATGTTCTGGTGGGAAAGCTTGTTTTGTTCTCTCCTGGAAACTTTCACACTGTACCCTGCAGGAATCCTCCCAACAACTGAAAAGTTCATGCCCCACAGTGCCTGGATGACTTGGAACCAGAGGCTGAATAGGCCAGAGACCTAGGGCAAAACCAAACATCACTAGCCCAAACAAACAAACAAATAAACGTTTCCTAATGATTTCTTCTATACTCAATAGATAGGTGCCTAGTCCAGCCCTCATCAAAGAAACTTCCTCCAGCAGCTGATGGGAGGAGATGCTGAAACCCACAGCCAGACAATAGTGGGGAAAAGAGACCAAGTTGAAGGTTTCTATCCAGTCCCTCCCCTTGGATCTCAGGAACCCATATAAGGAGGAGGAGGAGGAGGAAGAGGAGGAAGAGGAGGAAGAGGAGGAGGAGGAGGAATTGTGGGAGCCAGGGGTGGAGCACATGGGAGAGCATGGCCTGCAGAATCCACTACAGGGCTTATAGGGTCTCAGAGAGACTCCAGCAGCAAACACAGAGCCTGCGTGGGTCTGTGCTAGGTCTTTTTCATGCATGTTGTGGCTGCTAGGTTGGTGTTTTGGGGGAGTCCTGACAGTGGGAGTGGGGGGTGTCTGTGGCTCTTTTACCTGCTTTTGGGACCCTTTTCCTCCTAGTGGGTTGCTTTGACAAGCTTTGATGTGAATGTTTCTGATTGATCTTATTGTATCTTGTTGTGACATGTTTGGTTGATGTCCCTGGGAGACCTGCTTTTTTTTCTGGGGGGAGACAGAGTGGGGGTGGGGGGGGTGGATCTGTGGGGAGATGGGATATATTGGGGGGCAGGCAGGGAGCAGATGAAGCTACAGTCCAGGTGTGTTATATGAGAGAAGAATAAAAACTTTAAAAAGTGCTGTTTCCCACTGTGGTCTCTCCACACGCCCAGGATCTCATTTCTCTTGAGCTTTGTCTGGTTGCTCTGGCCTTTGTGGTTTAACTGCTCCATGAGCACAGACAGCTTTTTTTTTTTTTTTTTTTTTTTAGGTCATTCTAGTTCTCAGCTCCCCAATGAAGATGTCCCTTTTGCCCTTCTGCCAATATCTGGTCCTCTGTGTCATTGCAAACTGATTGTTTTCAGCATTTGGAGAAAAAAAATTCCATTAAAGGGGCTTTGTTTTCTCCATTTCAAAAGCAGGTATATCCGCGCATGTTAAAACAGGTATGCTGTTGCCTATTGAATGGCAATGCAGGAGTGCTTCTTCCTGAAGGAAAATCTCCCTCTAAAATAGATTTGACATATGTAAAGGCAAAAGAGACTTTTCAAAAGCCTTGATTCTGCTTCTCTGTTCTCACCTTTAAAAACGTTTATTTCAAGCCTGCAGTTAAAGCTCTCTTTGGCCTCTAGCTTCTTAGTACAAGTGGAAGAACTGTGAAGGGAACGCTACAGTGTGCTGGCCACATCTAGCCTTGCCTTCCATTCCTTCATACTCTCTGGGTATATAGCTTCAAAACTGGCTCCATTGAGGGCTAGCAATTGTCTATAAAAAAAGCACAGTCCTTTCATTTGTTAAACAAAACATCACTGAAGCACCAGCCTGCATCCAGAAGCTGCAGGTGGCTTGGGATGGGATGTGTTCTGTTGGGGTTGAGATGGGGAGACGGTGAGTTGGCCTTCGACGGTCCTCAAAGACACGTATTAGAGGCTTATGAGAGAGCAAGAACCAGAGATTAGTTTTAAGGGACCATCCATCTTGGAGGTGACCAAGTGGCACCAGGAAGAGGACAGCAGCTCATGAAGAGCCAGAAGACTTTGGAGAGAAATCGAACAGAGAACGTGGGCCATCTAAGCATGGGGTTTGTATGCCCCATATTTTATCCGCACAGTGCTAAGATGGAGAAATTAGATACCGGGAAGTGACGTCAGCAGCTTCATTTCAGAATAGCTGGAATGGGGGAGAGGAAACTGAATAGCCAGCAGAGATTGCTGCAGCGCTCATACAGATATGGCTGAGAGAACGCTGGGGTTGTGACAGCACAGTGTGAGTGAGGACAGGGGTGGAGCCAGACAGCAGGGCAGAGCTCCACTGTGTACTCTGGTTTGATGAGTCACCTTAACTTTAAGCATCATCCCCAGTCTAGTGCTTGCCCTAAATGTCACAACTATCACATCAGATTGTCCATCCCTATAAGACATGCCAGTCTTCCTGCTTCCCCAGGTCGTGCTTGCAGTGCCCGAGATGGGGTAGATGGAGAAACAGAAATAAGGCTGAGGTGCAGTGCTGTCTCGTCATTTCCAAGGCTTAAATCTGTGAGCCCTCTCTGTTGCCCTAAATCCTCTTGAGATAGTGTCCCTGTCAAGGAAAGCTGCAGCTTGTGACCGACCTTCTAGCTTCTGTCTCAGATGTCCTTGAGTATCATATACATGATGGACTGGATTCTTGTTCCAAGATCCCTTTTGTGTTTATATGTACACATGCATGTGTGTGGGTGGATGTGCAAACCACAGCACACGTGTAAGGGTCAGAGGCTATTATCAGGTGTCAGTCTTTGCCTTCTACCTCGTCTGAGACAGGGTCTCTTGTATGCTATGGTGTGCACCAGGCTAGCTAGCCTGCAAGCTCCCAGGGAGTCTCCAGTCTCTGCCCCCACATCTTTCCATAGGAGGGCTAGGATCACTGACACACAAGCCCATATTCATGTGGGTTCTGGAGATGGGGACTCGGGTCTTTACACTTGCCCAGCAGTTCTGTACCAACAGAGCCCTCTCCCCCCACCAGATTCCTGTCCACTTGTTTTACATTTTAGAAAATTTTCCATAGAGTTGGGTGAATCCCAGATCATAGACTTCCATGGAGGGACCCACGTATCTGGCAGGGGTCAGAATTTTCATCATGCCGCATTCTATAGTTTTCCTTTATAATATGTACAAGGAAATAAGTTACTAGCATGCCCCCCTTCATTCACATAGAAATGTTCTGTTCAGAAGAGATTAGTGTCTAGAAGTAGATCATTTGAAAAATGTTCTCAAGAGATGTCAGAAACAGCAAAGATGGATCAAGTAATTGAGAACTGGCAAGTGCTGATCAAATTCCTCCTTCACGATAAGACACTGAAGTGTTTAATATCAAAAATGTAATCTTTATAAACACAGAGCACAGAGCTGACTTTCACACCCTAGCTCCTGCAGTGAGAAGGGTGCTGTCTCAGTTAGGGTCTTAGTGCTGTGAACAGACATCGTGAGCAAGGGAACTCTTATAAGGACAACATTTAATTGGGGCTGGCTTACAGGTTCAGAGGTTCAGTCCATTATCATCAAGGCAGGAGCATGGCAGCGTCCAGGCAGGCACGGTGCAGGAGGAGCTGAAAGTTCTACATCTTCATCTGAGGCTGTTAATGGAAGACTGACTTCCAGGCAGCTAGGACAAGGGTATTAAGGCCCACGCCCACAGTGACACACCTACATCAACAAGGCCACACCTCCAAATGGCCCCACTCTCTGGGCCAAGCCTATACAAACCACCACAGGTGAAAGCTCACATTCTCCCTCTCTCCCTCACCTGCCTCATGAGAACTGTGTAAAGATTTCTAAAGAAAGACGGTCATGTAGAGACAAGAGCTCCCTTCCTAACATAAGCTGGTGATGGGATGGCATGAAATATCAATAGTGCAGCGAGTTATAGAGATATGGGGATGACTGCCCTAGTAGCTTATGCAAATATACCCAGTGCTCCACAGCCAGTGGCCAAGCTGGAGTGGAAACTCCAGGTCTCATGTCCAGGGGTCATTAGGAAAAATTGATTCCTGGGTGAACAACGAAAGGCAGGATCTTCTGCAAGCCCTTACCGGGTCGTCTGCCTCAGTAACAGCTACTGAGTCACTAACACTGTAGCGGCGTGGGAGACCGTGGGAGTCTGACACGCATGCTGAGTTCTGCAAGCTGCTGTATGAACGCTCTTCTCTTTGCACGGCAGACTGAGCCGCGGACATAAAAATCCTTTCCGGTAGGGTTGAGCTTAAATGAGCTCAGGGCATACCTGCTTCTTCCCCTCAGCACCCAGTCCAGATGTTTACTCCATCAGTGATCTGTAGTTTAGGGTGATCCTGGGCAGCCACGGGACACTCTAGGGCACTTTTTTTTTTTTTTTTTTTTTTTGACTACTGAGTCTGAGTTGCTAGCAGAAGGGCGAGCATGCCTAAAGACAGTCGTGAGGCTGGGATTTGGGGATTGCAGCAGTGCACTCTGGGTTTGAATGTGTCTGTGCAACTTACTGCTTTCAGGAGCTGGGTCTGGCCTTGGTAGTCAGACCCGGACTTATTGTCTTCCAAGGCTTAGCTTCTTACAAATACCCAGACAATTACAGGGCATTCTATGTGGCACAAGTGTCAGGGGCAATGCATTGCATGTGTGCCCAAAAGAAGGGTTCCTGCCGGGAATAGAGATTTCGGTATTCTTTTTCTCCACTGTCTTACTAACCAGGGAGAGAAAGTCAGCTTTGTCTTTGAACATGATGATCCATGCGCTGAATGCAAGGATGGATAGGAATCATGGATGCGAGCCTCATTGCCACAGGCCATGCTTGAGATTTCAGAGGAAGAGCAACTAAGATGAGGAGAAAACATGGCTGAAACCACGGGGGGAGCCAGCCGGTAATTGCTGGATTTAGAGCAACAGAAGAATTGCTTTCTCTTCCACCAGCTGGCAAGGTGGTCAAGTTTGTAGAGAGCCAACAAGTTGCGCAGGTAATAAATAGCAAGTTGGTGGCTATAAGCAAGCCATGGGCATGCTGGGCAGGAGAGCAGGCAGAAGAAACAGCTTTGGGGATGGAGCCAGTGTGAGCCTGCACCAACACCTGGTCTGGCCAGTGCACACGGGTTCAGCTGGCCGCGTTACCTGCCTTGAAAAGCTTTAATTTATGAAGGACATTCTACCCACAGACTACGCATGGCCTCGGTTTCCAAAAACCTCCTGGCCATTTACCCTGGTCTCTGCCTATGCTTTTCCCGTCTGGTCTCTCCCTCTCATTAATCTGGTTAGCGAGCACCGACCATTCCATTTCTCAAAAATCACTTGTCAAGTCTTGCAGTCATTTGTGAAATACATTGTAGAAACGTATACCCCACTGCCCAAACTGATTTATGCCCTTCAAGACAAGGTAAGGGGGAAAAAAAAACCATTGTCAGGGTGAAAGCATATCTCAGAAACCTGTTGTGGGGGCTTGAATAAGGATGGCTTCCATAGGCTCAGATATTTGAATGTCTAGTCATCAGGGAGTGGAACTCTTTGATAGGATTAGAAGATGTGGCCTTGTTGTAGGATGTTATCACCAGGGGGTGGGTTTTGAGGTTTCAAAAGCCCATGCTAGGCCCAGCGTCTGCCTATGGATGGAGAACTCTCAGCTCCTGCTCCAGCATCATGTCAGTCTGCAGGCTGCCATGCTTCCTGCCATGATGATAATGGACTGAACCTCTGAAACATAAGCAAGCCACTAGTTAAATGCTTTCTTTTGTAAGAGTACCCTTGGTCACAGCAATGGAACAGTGACTGAGGCAGATATTATGTCACACACTGTGGATCCCTCTGGTGCCAGGATTCTACATGGGCTTAGGATTCATATCCCTGAGCCCCTGGATCCCTTCCTTATAGTCAGGACACATGCAACAGAAAGCCTGTGGGTGACCACAGGCTGGATCCCTCTTCAGCCACAGAGTGACCACATGTACACACTTGGAGGGCAGAATCGAGCTAGTGAACAAACCACGTGGGTAATCCATCTCACCTTGGGTTTCACGCCTGAAAACTGCCCAACAAATGTAGCTCCTGCCTTTCTCCTGGGAGTCCCACTTTGCCAAGGGGCTCTCAGCGTATGGTCATGCCCAACTTCCTTGAGCAAGTGTGTCTGTCCAAAGTGACAGGCTGAGAAGCCCAGAGAGGTCGAAGAGGCAGGAATGCCACACCCTCAGCCCCGCCCACAGCATTCTCCTAGGCTGCAGATGGTGGACAGTGTCAGATGAGTAGAAACATGGAGAGAAATCACAAGAGCAGACAAATCATATGTCTGTCAATCACAGAGCTGTGTTCTGCACTCATATCATTATACAACATCTTAAATAAGATTCTACTGTCGGACTCCAATCATCTGCAAAAAAGAAAAAGAAAGAGAAATCTCAAACAGCATGAATGACCAGGAGTAGCCATTCAACTTTAAAGTAAGTATCATCTTGTAAGAAGACAGAACCTGTACAAGAACCTGACCAATACAGGATTCAACAAATAAAGATATAACTGCAGAGGCATGCCGGTAACTGTGGCTCACACACAAACTGGGTGGGAGGCACACAGGTGACAACTCTCTATTTTTAAAATAAAGTATTTCAGGGACACGACAGGGAAATAAGAGATGGAAGTGAGGGCCGAGGCCCAGTTCTTTGCCATCAGTGAGTGGGTGTGCAGGAATGGAGAGGTTGTGGTGCGCACTGCTGACAGTAAAGGACCAGGTTATAACTTCAGACCTGTGTCCTGCAGTGTGGCTTTGTGGCCTACAGTCAAACACACAGTTTGCATCCATATTTAGAAACAACAACCACAAAAAGTCCTTTGCAGAATGGTTCCAAGCGGATGCCCTATTTCTGCAAGAACGTTTCTATACGTGAAGAAGCATCCTAAAAAAGAATGTGCTAGTAAAGAAAATCTATTGTGTTTGATCTACACTGGGACCAGATGTTACTCCCCAGCTCCAGTTCAGGATGCACACGCCACAGGGAGCGGCCAGTGTTGCAAACCGGGTGGAGTAGAAAGGAGCTGTCCCTGGCAGAATCGCTCAAATTTTAAATCTTGAAAGGGGCAGATGCAGCAAACGTCAGAATCAGCTGCCATCGCCTTCCCCCAGGGTCGCATGCAGAAGGGCAACGCTGTGGTCATCTTGCCAAGTGCAAACGGTTGGTTGGGAAATCCAGCACCTACGCACGGAGAGGGGAACCTGCCATGCTGAAACCAGGAAATGAGACTAATAGGTCTCTGGTACAGAGAATTTAACTCTGGTGTAGGTCTTGCCTGTAAGACTATAGCTGAAGTATCAAAATGCTGTAGGACACGTTGGTTTCCCCATCAAAACTTTGAAAGGGTGACCTTGAGTGACTGACCCTTGCAGTGGCTTGTGAGCGAGCATCTTAAAAGCCTCCATAAAATACCTGATACAGTGTTCGTTATTCATTGACATTTTTATATGTAGCTAGTGTGTTTGGCTCATTTTGTAGCTATATTTTTTTATTTAAAATATTCAATAGTGCTTAAGACCTATAAAATGTCTCATCCCCCCCCCCGGAAACCTACCTAATCTTTTCTATATTAAAAGCATATCATTCCTGTATTTCTCCCTATAGAACCTTCTGGAGTGAGCCCCAGAGATAATCCAGAGACACTTCTCAGGGAAGGGGTATATGACCCAGAAGGCTCATGCATACTCCAAAACCTACTGATTTCCAGCATAATTTTTATAAAGTCGTTCTATCTCCAGCAAGCCCCACACAATCTTGAGGAACTTGTTTCCTTTTCCCTTCCCGTCCCAGGGAGAGAGACGGCCCCTCCTTGCTGCTTTTATTTCCTAGACTCCCACCTGCACGCTATTCAATGGCAGCCTCTGGGAGCTGTGCAGTCTCAGCTATGTAAGGGCTACAGTTATTCTTGGTGGTTAACTTGGTTAGATTGAGGTCCACAAAGCACCCTTCTGGATGTGTCTGAATATGGGCAGCAGCCAGTAAGAGGCTGCAGACCAGATGGAAGGAGAAAGGAAGGTATGGAAGCCAGCTGGCGGAATTCATTCAGTTTCATTCTCACACCCAACCTCCCACCAACCCCAGGCAAAGTTCAGGATGTTTTTCTCCCAGGGGAAATAGAGGGATGTTGGATTCATTATCTGAAAGTGTCATTTGGTAAAAAGCTTGCTCTTTTTTTTTTTTTTTTTTCTAATTCCCAAAGTGTCTTCTATGATTAAACTTCATGACTGATGCTTACCTGAATCCAAGCTGGATAGATGAGATGGCAGCCCTTCACAAAAGATCCTTATACCTCTGGGTGAGAACGGATTATGGATTGTGCCACCCCCCCGAAAGATACTCAAACCAAGAGATTCTTGGCTGCTTGTTGCTCTACTGATCAAGGCTGTAGCAGGAAGCTGGGGCATACAGCAGCAGCTCGGGCTCCTTGAGAGTCCATCTGAGCTGGCCCTCCTCTTCTTCTGTTCACCAATCTACAGAGAGCTTCACAGGATAGGAAAAGCCTGGCTGCCTCAGAGCACTTAATCTTCAAAGTGTGTGATGCTTATACAACCAACTTGGGAACAGACTGACGCAGCCATGACTTACACATGTATAGCTCGCAACTAAGAGGCCTGCCAATTAGTAAAAAGGCCCACCACACGGCCATACAGCAAGTTGTTTATTCTTTTAAAATACTCATCTATAGCTATATAAATTATAAACTACTGAAGTCTAAGAGAACCTAACATTCACATGTTGAAGGTGTCATGTACAACTGACGTTAGTTGGCCTGACTCGCAGAAACCTCAGAGCAAGCCTCCTGACATGGCCGGTGAGCTTTGGCATTCACTGCAGGGGAAGAATTACAGGTGGTTCCATGAGGGACACGTGCAGGTACCTGAAACGAGAGCACGGCCAGGTCAGTCAGTTAGGATACAGAAAGCCTCCAGTGGTCTGAGGAGTCAGAAGGAAGCCATAATTGCCAAATGCTGGCAAGCTGTGAGCCTAGCTAGATATTTCTTAAATATATATATATATATTTCTTGATTAGCGAGCAACCTTGTTTTCTAACCTAACGGACGATAGAATTTTTTTTTTTTCTTGTTCTGATTCCACAACAACCCAGAAAGCAAGGAAGGGAGAGCGCCCACTTACTTCGAAGCCTTGTACTTCTCCCTGATTGCTTGCTGTGGTCGATGGGGGATACTGAGGCAGGCTTTATGTAGCTCACTCAGGCAAGGCACAATCTCATTTAATGAATAGCCTGTAAATGCAGCAAGCGTTTCTGGCTAATTGAAACAAAAAGGAAATTTTGCTTCATGTAACTTTATAAGAGGTTAGAAATCCGAACATAGCTGGTTATGAAGTGAAGGGAATTTAGTTCTTGGTGAGCAAATATACCCATCTAGAAAGATCCATTTCCTCCTTAGAATAAGGAACATAACTCTCATGAAAGGTTATAGGTACAGAGACAAAATTTAGAGCTAAGATGAAAGGATGGACTATCCAGAGAGTACCCCATTCGGGAGTCCATCCCATCATCAGCCACCAAACCTAGATACTAATGCTCATGCCAGCAAGATACTGCTGAAGGGACCCTGATATTGCGGCCTCTTGTGAGGCTATGCCAGTGCCTGGTAAACACCGAAATGGATGCTCACAGCCAGCTACTGGATGGAACACAGGGTCCCCAATGGAGGAACTAGAGAAAGTACCCAAGTACCTGAAGGAGGCTGTAACCCTGTAGGTGGAACAACAACAGGAACAAACCAGTACCCCCTGGGTTTGTGTTTCTAGCTGCATATGTAGCAGAAGATGACCTAATCGGCCATCAGTGGGAATAGAGGCTCCTTGGTCTTCCAAACTCTATATGACCTAGCACAAGGCAAGGCCTGGGCCAAGTAGTGGGAGTGGGTGGGAAGGGGAACAGAGGTGGGGGGAGGGGTATGGGAAACTTTCTGGATAGCATTTGAAATGTAAATAAAGAAAATAATAATAAAAAAAAAAAAAGAGAAAGATCCATAACCTCTTCCTTTAAAGCAGCCTGAGATCTAAACTGGCAGGTGCAGGGCTGTAGCCCTCAGTGCAGAGGCAGGGCGCTCCTCTTGTTCCTTGGTGGGTGGGGTTTTCACTGATTCTTAATTAATTTGCATAGACCATGAGAGATTCCTAGTCAAAAGACAACCTTTGATAGGAGGAGAAAACTGACTCCAAAGAAGTTCTCCAGTTCTCCTCTCACCCCCCTCCCTCCCTCCTTCCCCCCTCTCTCTCACATGTGTGCATGCACATATACAAACACATTTTTAAAAAGGTTTATCTAGTATCATAAGAAATAAAAGTAGATGTCCCACTTCTTTTAGCACTCCAGAGAGAATGTAGAATAAAGTGTAGGGATCTGTTTCTGACCTTGCTGCCTTCTGAAGCAAGAAGCACTAACAGCTTTGTTCTCTGAGAGCTTCGAGCAGTCCTTAATGAACTCAGAGGGGTTTTGTTGTTGTTGTTGTTGTCGTTGTCACAGAAGGTGAATACTGCTAATGTTCATTTTATTGAGATGGTCTCCCTGTGAGGCCCGTTCTGGACTTGGACTCACAATCCTCCTGCCTCCACCTGGAAGGCCCTTATAATATAGGTGTGCACCACCCCAGCTGTCTAGGATCAACCTTTGCTTGATGCGGCCAATGGCTAAGCCTCAAGGCCCTCTGCGCATATTGTTGGGCACTGAAGTCTCCAGGTCTCTCCTGGCATCTCCTTGACTCAGTCCTCTCTGGTTCCCACAGAACAAAGCCATGGCATCAAAGCCATGGTGACTGGTCTAGGTGACTGGGAAACAAGCTGTAGTCTGTTGTCATGACAACCAGTTATCACGGTGGGGGGGCGGCGGCAGGAAACTTGACTTATGCCCATTCTGAACTTTGAAATTCACTGAACTGATTTTGTTCGAACCTTGAATGTGTCCTACCTAGGAAGAAGACAGAACCTTACCCAGAAGTGTCTGTTCACCATATAATTTGCCAGGCAGTAAGCTGCTGCAGCAACCAAGGAAGGGAGATACTTCAAGAATGGGTCAGCTTCCAGAAGGCTCAGTTCTGCAACATACTAAGTGCAAGAGAGAAAATCTCAGTGCAGTAAGAAATCTGAGGAAGGTCCAACTTGACTAAAACTGTCAGTAAACCTGGAACTGCCAAAGTCACCGATTGGTGCCTTATTTTCATTCCATCAGAAACTAATGACCAGCCAGAAACTTAAGCAAGGCGTATTTCCTAGTTTCCTAGTTGCTCTGATGGTCCTTCAACAGACTCATGTTTGTGTTGTGATGGTGTTCCTACACACAAGCTCGCTCACATAGCATATATGATAGGTTACTTTTCTTTGCTAGTAGATCTATGCTAGTAGATCAGGCTTTATGGTGATCATGTAAAGGAGTATTGAACTCACATCTCAAGTAGGAAGAGCCATTAGTCAGAAGGCAAAGACACAACTGTATTAAAGCTAGTAATGGCTAGGCGAATTGATATAGTTCTCAAGCTCACACAATGTTATTGGAGACATGTCAAAACAATACAGGGAAATTTTTGTGGTCATTTTTATTACTTCTTGAATAGTATGTGTATCACAGATATCCCAGGGCAAGCTCATTGACCAAGCCAGAATGTTAATAATTTCAACTAAATGTCTCTAAGTCAAAACGGCTGCAGATTTCATAATGCTTCATTTCTTAATGAGTTAAAAGAAGATTCAAACAAAACTCAGCCACATTGACTTTGCTCCCAGGTTAAAAGGCACTGCTGGCCTATGGTCTGTATCTCTCAAGGGGGCAGTCACTGAGCTTAATTATCTTCCATAGTTGGGAGTTACGTGGTGTGCCAATGTAGCATCACCAGCAATGTCTTGTGAACAAGTGTCAGGTTTTTAGAGATAATAGCCTTTCATCACTAGAGAGATGGAAACCTGGGAGGGGCGGAAGTGGAGGATGGTTGGGGAGGTGGCTGAACCTGGAAGTCCTGTGGCATACCTTGGCCAAATTCTCAGTTCTGATGCACACTCCTTGTCGCCTTAGGTATTGAAGGAGGAACTGGTTGGTGGTTGGAACCGTCAGATCAAATGCCAGAACTTTGAGTAGCAGATGCTCCATCCTTAGCAGCTGTCGCTTCGTGTACGTATCGTCAGTGATGTAAACAAACTCATCCACGTCGGGCGGATATATCTCTTCGTATTTCCTGGGGTGGGGGGGGGAATAAAGATTTATCAGGGGGAAAGTCTGGAACACGCATCTTCAGCTCCTTTCCTTTCGGATGGCCTTGAAGGCTTATTCACTTTATACTCCCATGGCCACAGAACCATCATAGAACTGTGTAGGGTTGTAAACATAGTGTGAGCTTTTTCTCAGTCCAAGAGAGTATTACAAGGACATGTTATACTAACTGCTGGGAACTGTAGCAGGTTGGGGACTCTGAGACACTCAATAAGTCTAAAGGACACAAGCTTCAGCTGGATTCCTGTTGATTGAATAGATATTGGGTCACTTTGTGAGACGAATGTTAGGATTAAACCAATAACAAAAAAAAAAAATCCTATGATATTTGGTGGGTTTTGTTTTTGTTTTTTGTTTTTATTTTTACTCTTCTGAAGATCATATTCAACTATTCAACTTCATTAATTAGCAAAGGATACTGAATAGCCAAGAGAAAAATAACAATATTATTTCATTATTGTCCTTCTTTCACTCTGCTTTCTTTATAGCCAGCCCATCTAGGCTAGAAGACTAGAAACTACCACCCAGCAACAGACCATGTAAGCCAGTTTAACATAACCACAACCCATATCTCCTTCCCCACTCAATTAGGTGTTGTGAGGAGTCACTGACAGGAACGGGAACCAGCCTAGCCATTCATCCACCCAACCGAATGAACAAGCTGGGTTACTCAGTGCTATTTGACAGGTCAGTACCACAGTGCTTATGAAACCAAAACTCTCTAAATACAATTTTTGCTTGTCTTAAAATTCAGCCAAGAGACTACAGGGCAGGGCAGAGTTCCATCCTGAATCTCAGCTGACGACTGCTTCAGTCATGAGAGTGAACCCCTTTCTACAAATTTCAAACATAGGACCTGAAGAGTAAGCGTGTGGGCAAGATTCATTTCCTCAGTTAATCTGCGAAGATTATGGTCTCTTATTAAAAGGGCACAGATCGTTTTAATTGTAGGCATTACATTTCTTCAATAAATTCGAGGGGGGCGTAAATCGAGTGTTTTGACAGGTGGCATTTCACAAGCTGAGAGAACGCTTACGAAGCCAGGAGAATAGCTGCTGTCCCGACAAGCTGCAATTTCCCTCTCAGAACAGACATGCAGGAGAGAAACCTGTCCAGGAAGTTGACAGCCAAGTACAGGGTCTCTGTGCGAAGTTTATATTCTTCCCCAACCTCCACCAGCCAGTCCACCAGGATGGCGCGCATGCCCTCCGTGATGTCCGGCTGCTTCCTCATGTAGTGAGCCTTGGGTCTGTGTCTTACCTGGTGGAGGAAAGAGTGTGGTTCTTCAAATGGTTGCACTAGCAAAGACCCACTCCCTAGTATTGGTCCTATTTTGTGGAGAAATCTTAGGAACCAAGGCTAGGAGGATTTTGATTCCCGGCCAAATAAATCTTTATCACACAGTAAGGAGAAAGCATGAGATTCTCGTTTTGTCATGGAGTGAGCTGGTATAAAGCAGGAGGGAAAGCATTGATATGTGTTATTCCTGAGTACTTAACCCAGATACTTGAAGCCATATAGAAAGCATGTATCCATTTGATACTTGGTATTATGACATTAAGTTGAGTATTCCTTATCCCAAGTCTTTCTCTCTCTCTCTTTTCTTTCTCTTTCTTTCTTTCTTTCTTTCTTTCTTTCTTTCTTTCTTTCTTTCTTTCTTTCTTTCTTTCTTTCTTTCTTTGCTTTCCTTCCTTCCTTTCCTTCTTTCTTTCTTTGTTCTTTTACAGATTTCTTATGTTTTAAAGATCTCACACTGATGTCACTTGCTAATGGCCATGGCCAAGAGCTCGTAATACGAAGACAGATCTTATCATCTAGAGAATGAACCCCGGAGTTGGGAAACTCACTTCAGCTTCTCGAAGGTAGCAATGAATCTCCTCTGCGTATTCCGTTACGTTAATCACATCTGAACCAAAATCCGTTGCTTCCTCTGACTGGGCATGGGTGGTGGGGTCAACCAGCATTGGGGAAACTGCAGAGGTGCAACGTGGTCAGGTAAGTCATTTCATTACAGGCTCATCACCCGCACTCACCCGCACAGGAAGCTGAGAACAGTCATCACTTCATGTCTCCAATGCCAACTACTGGACTGGTACATGGCAGGAGGGCTGTGAGCACAGGGCACTAGCAGCCCTGGCACAGGGCACTAGCAGCCCTAGGGGAGTCAGATTACCTGTGTTGAAATCCAGCAGGAAGTGGAGATCTGACTTGAGCATGCTGGTGTCGACTTCATACACATCCTCAAATACGATGCCCTCTCTCCCCGGGCAGCTGTCTCTGTTCCCCTGTTCAGGGTCATCCATGTAGATATCAAATCCACGCTTGGCTGGCTCACTGACTCCATGGTCAGGGAGCACTTTCTTTCCAGCCGCAGGGAAGACATTTTCTGATCCAGAAAAACATCTGATTGCTGTGATCTCCTTAAAAACAAAACAAATCAAAGTTGCATCTCTGCAAGGCGCCATCTACTGCGAGGAATATGAGGCCACGTGGCTCAAACCAGTAGCTTGGGAAAGTGAGAGCAAATTTCAAATAGGAATATCTAAGCTGGCCATCTAATTCCAAATATGGAATGTCTGAGAACATAACTTCCCCTTTCATTTTGTTCACATCTGTCCTATGGGAAGAGTTCTGCTTAAGATTCATCATCTTCCTTACATGGGTATTAAAGAGAATTCATGACTATAAAAGCAAAAAGAGCTGGGATGCACTTAGAAAACTGATTAGTTACAATGTGCAAGAGGAAAATTGCAATTTGCCCTTTACATCTAGAATATTGCAGTGTTTTGTAAGAACTCTGCAGTGCCCTTGATACCCAGCGATTGAATCCTTCTAGTCCTCCGCTTGAATACTTAACTCTCCATTGCAGGTGCCTGAAAAGTTTCCATTTCCTTCCCAAGAAAACTTCATGACTTCAGAACTCCATGCTACAGAAATGCTCTTACATGGTATGAAAATCGGTTTGCGCAACAACATCCTCACTCTTGGAGAACTTTTCTCAAGTCATTGCTTTTCTTTATTCTTACAGCAAGAATGGGAACAATGGTGGCCCCGTCATAGTGAACACTTGTAACTGGAAGCTTTAGGAGAGGCATGCATGGAAACCAGGTGAGCCAGAGCAGCCTTAAGCTGGGCCTTGACTCCTATAGACACCATCATCATCCACTGTGAACATTTTGCTTTACTTATCTTGGTATTTATTGGATGCCACTTTCCAGTTCCTATGTCACTCTGTGAATTTACTTTCCATTGAGCAAGTTAAACTTATACTCGCTAAGAAAAACAATTTGTGATAAAAATGTTAGGGGAAAAAATCCCAAGAGACAACTTATAACTAGCTATGACTCAGATGACTCATGTTACTACTGAGGTTGAGGTTTGCTCTCTCTCTCTCTCTCTCTCTCTCTCTCTCTCTCTCTCTCTCTCTCTCTCTCTCTCT
>NC_034593.1:48103781-48104948 GCF_900095145.1 Mus pahari
TCTCTCTCTCTCTCTCTCTCTCTCTCTCTCTCTCTCTGTGTGTGTGTGTGTGTGTGTGTGTGTGTGTGTGTGTGCCATGAACAAGGTACTGAGGAGAGGCAATGTGCAGTATAACACATCTAGAGAGAAAACTGTTCCCCAAACTGAGCGAGAAGAAATGATTTCAAAGAAGGAAGAACAGTCAATTATGTGAAAGGTGCCAATATATCAAGAAAGAAAGAAAAAAACTGAGCAAGAGAAGACCCAGAAACAGAGAGCATCCAGTCAACAAACTGTGTTCCTTTGGCCAGGTACATCACTCTTATAGACAATAGGAATGTCACAGAGGTGTCAACCCACACTGTCACCTTGGTGGAATGCACATGCAGATCCTTGAGATCTCTGATTTCCAAGAAATCTTGGTGTAACTGGGGCAGTAACTGCACAGAGCTGTGTGGCTGAATGAGTTTGAAGGTGGGAAGTAATTCCCACACATCTGTACATGTTTGGGTCTGACCCCAAAGAGAAGGGAAATTGGAGAAAGAGAAGTTGTTGGAGAGGCACCTTGAAAGCCAAGAGGCTGTGAGGTGTTTCATACAGGTGCAAGAGCTGTGACAGAGCAGTCACAGGGCGGGAATGGCACAGGGGAGCCAACTCAACGTGACTCAACGTGAACAAACCTGCAATGCCAGCACTGGGAAAGCAGGGGAAGGAGGCTCCAGAATTTGAGGCCATTTGGAGCTACAAATCAGATCAAGGCCAGCTTGTACTAGACCCCCCACCCCCCTACTTCCAGGAGAGGGGAGAAAGACAGAAGGTTCGGGCTACGGCATACTTCTGAGGAATCAGGTATCATGGTATTCCTCATTCTGAGGGAACGGGAGTTATGGAAGATTACGGGGTAAGGCAACAAAATGACTACAGGGTAAAGACACTTTCTGCCAAGCCCAGTGACCGGAGTTCAAGACCTGGAAGGAGAGAGGGAGCTTCCAAACCTGTCCTTTGACTTCCACATGAATGCTGTGACAACGCGTGCTCATAGACATACATCAAGTTCTTTTAAAACCAAAGTGCAAACAGATAAATGAAAGAAAAAAGAAGAAGAAGAAGAAGAAGAAGAAGAAGAAGAAGAAGAAGAAGAAGAAGAAGAAGAAGAAGAAGAAGAAGAAGAAGAAGAAGAAGAAGAAG
>NC_034593.1:48104959-48108502 GCF_900095145.1 Mus pahari
AGAAGAAGAAGAAGAAGAAGAAGAAGAAGAAGAAGAAGAAGAAGAAGAAGAAGAAGAAGAAGAAGAAGAAGAAGAAGAAGAAGAAGAAGAAAAAGAATGGGAATGGGGCAGCAGAGGGCGTGGAGGAGTGTAGAGGGGCCACCAAGCAGTGGCTCCAGGCAGCACAGGCATGAATGTGAAACAAGGTCGTTTAGTACAGACACCAACCAGTTCCAATTCATAAATTCAGGTCTCAGGTTATACGTTTAAAGAACTGAACATTGCTAATCCAGTTCTATTTAAAGTACTTTCACTTAACTTGACCCAACACATTAAAGGGATCATTTTGGGTTATCTCTAACATCAGTGGATCAAATCCCAACAAAAGGCAGTGGATTCGAAGGCAGCAGATGAGGGGCCTCTACCACATTTGTTACTTCTGGACTGGACTCTTGTAAGCACTGGGTTCCATAGACTTGTAATAGAGTTGGAGCATCAACATGCGGGTTTGTCTAGCAGCAGGCTCAGGGGAGATTTTTTTTCTATCTCAAAAAAAAAAAAAATCATTGTTGCAGATTCAGATTTCTTCTCTTAAATGTCTGAATTTCTGTCTTCAAGGGGAAAATCCTTTAGTCAATGTGGAGCAGACAAGTAAGTAAATATCCCAGAGACCATTCCTGGTCTGTACTGGTAGAGACGTGTGCTCTAGCAGCAACCTCTAGTTTATAAAGTAAGCTGGTGTATCCTGGTACACACAGTATACCCGCAGAACACAGCACACAAGCCCTCCCCGATTAATTCGTGGTAGCCTAGCTCCTACTGAACACCTTCTCTGGCCCAGAGCATCTCCAGGGCTATAGGACAGTGTAATTGAATTCTTTCTGACTAGCCCTTGAATCACTTAACCCAAACAGTCCCTACACACACATATGTACACATGTGCACACAGATGCACACTACCACAGAAAATCTTCTTTGTCCTTAGCATCTTTCTTCGTGTATCTCTGGCATGCAGGCACAAGTGCATGAGTGCATGCATACACACCACACACACACACACACACACACACACACACACACACACACTGCCACAGCAAGCCTTCTCCGTGGCATATTTCTTGGTGCTCCTGGGTCATTACCTGGCCACAGGTCCTCCTGTACTGCTCATTTTCAGTCAACACCCCTAGCACCGTTCTCTGTTGGGGATCCTGGCCAAGCTGAGCTCGGGTGAGCATTTGACAAGCATCAGGACCTTGGCCCACTGGAGGCAGAGCGACTCCACTCTTGGAGCTCTGGCGATGCATTGCCTAGTAAGCCACAGCCTGCTGCTATCCAGGGAAGAGGAGACACAGTTAGTTTACCTCTCAACCCAGGGACCCAGAAATGCAGAGAACTCTGGAATGCCAAGCTCCAGAGTCACTACCAATGGCCCAACTTCCCGACAAACATTAAGGTCCCAAGCGACCGCTCAGATATCAGAGCAACCAACTCAGAACCAAACAATGGCTGAATGGGCTTTAATATGACCCCAGGCTAAAGGTTGCAGAGAGAGCCTGCCCAAACTCCACATCGGGATTGTCTGCCCACATTGATTTAGGGCAGGGGGAAGCAGAACCTAAGATTCCTGACCCTCCTTCCCTCGTCCCCTTCCAGATCTGGTTCAAAATCCAAGATCCCTGGCTGGGAAAAGGTGAGTCCCCTTCCCAAGTGACAAGCAGGTACTTCTCTCCAGAAGTAAGGCCCCCAAACCTGCTTGGGAACCCACAGCAGGCCCTGTTTCTCAGGTTCTTCTCCGTCTGGGCGATTAGCAAGCGCACCCCGGCCTGGGCCGGGCGGGCGGGGCCGTGCGCTGAGGGAGGGGACCCGGAGTGGAGAGATTCCAGGGGGCCGGCTCCAGCAGCCTCGGCTAGTGCGCTCGCCACTGAGGACTTTCGACCCAGCTGCGTCTGTTGAATCAGCCAATCAGCGGCCACCCCGAGCCCAGCAGCGCCGCTTCCATGCCAACCGCGGCGGGCGTGCGCCCGGGTCCTCATCGTCTGGCGACCGCTCACCTGCAGCGCGGTCCGCTGATGCTCGGCCCCCCGGGGCGCTGCGGGGCGCGGCCAACCGCGCAGCCCGGGGCTTCTGAACCGCAATGCCAGGCGTGCCAGGCGCACCGAACCGCACTGCACCGCACGTCGCTACTTGCGCCCCTCTGGTCGGTGTCACCAGGGAGGGCGGAGGGCGGCTTACCCACGGTAGCCGCCCTGAAAAGGACTGTTCCCCAGGAGCCGGTTCCCCAACAGCTACGAACCCCTTCCGCCAACGTCTCCTGCGCGGCCCGCTCCCGAGAACCCTGGCTCGGGAGAGCGACGTGGGGCCCTCGGGCTGAGGCCGCGGCGCCCTCCTGGCCGGCCCGAGGGCGCGGCTCGCTCCCCTTCCCCATCTCCTTCTCTAGGACTCCTGCCCTCCCGGGCTCCCTATCCTTGGTGGCAGAGGGCTGTGCCACAGCTTAGCCTTCCAGGGTGGTCAGGGGCCGGACGTGTGGCAAAGGGAGCCGGGAGAGATTTGGGGCCGTAGCGTAACTCGAGGTGCCCCAGCCACCCGTGAGAGGTCTTCCCCTTGGGCACCACTGGTGCAGGGAAGAGGAAGGAATGCGGGGGGAGCCTCTGGGGCTTGGATGTTGAGGGAGCAAAAGGAGAGATTCTGAGCTGAGGTCATTGCTCTGGTGACCTGGCCACGTGTGAAGGGAGAGTCCCAGGACTGGGAGTGGGAGGGTTAACCAGAAAGAAGGGTCTAAAAAGACAAGACAATTCTTGAATCCTGGAAACCGTGGCACTTGTAGAGGTGACAGGCAATCAGCAAACTGAGTTTACATAATTGGTTAACTTTTTTTGAAAATATATACTCACGTGTACTCACATATATGTGAGCACCAGATGTATATGTCTATGCATACATGCATACACACACACACACACACACACACACACACACACATCCTGTTATTGCTTTTGCTTAAAAATAAAAATCCACCCCTAAATTCTCAAAGCAGTCCCGAAGGCCATCCAAACTTTAAGCAAAGGTCCTCAGCCTGCCTAAGTGTATTAGTTGATGTGTTCGCCAGAGAGAGGGTTAACAGATGTGAACTGTCTCAACCGACTGAACGCAGAAGATTCTAGAAGTGTGGCCTCAAAGCCATCTTGTAAAGAGGGCTTTGTGAAGCATTCCACCAACCCATACTGGATGCAGAAGTGCAAAAATTCCTTGTTCTGAATGTCCTAATATGTTGCATCCTCTAATTCTCGTGCCTTCAAACATGGAGACGACACACAGGGTGCAGGAACATCTTGGTTGTTGCGATAGATGTTCATAGGTCAGCCAAGGCCCAAAGGAGCTGTTTTGCAAGGTGCTCTGACTGGTGACAGCCTGTGCGTGCGACTTCCTGGAAATCTCCCAAGAAAGCAAAACCTTTGTTGTGATTGCTGGGGGTGGGGGGGTGGGGGGGGTGGCTGAAGGTCTCAGCTAACTCCCTCTGGAACCTGGCAACAAGTTCAGACAAGAGACTGAGAGAGGCTTGGGGGG
>NC_034593.1:48108748-48111143 GCF_900095145.1 Mus pahari
GAGAGAGAGAGAGAGAGAGAGAGAGAGAGAGAGAGAGAGAGAGAGAGAGAGAGAGAGAGAATATGCACGCTATTGGTGGAGAGGGTTTAATAAGACCCCACATACATGGAAATCCTGAAAGAATGAGTGAAAAGGAAAAAAAACCTGAAATAACTAAATGGGACCCTTGCGTAAGATGTGACCAAGCCTTAGTTCAAATGAAATTTTATTGTTACATTAACCCCCCTTTCTTCTCCGCACACTTCGACACGCTTGTGTTTTCTGGACCTTTCTGTGCTTCTTCAGTTTCCCACATTAAATTATAGTCTTCTGGCCAGATTCTAAACTAACCAAGTGTGTGTGTTAAACAAACAAAAAAAATCAAATGCTTTATATCTTACACAGTACGTAGTTTTATTGTGCAAACTTCCCCACACACACACACACACACATGCACACCCAGGAGTTTACCCAAGACGGCACCAATGGCAGACTGGCGTAGTTTGGTGAAATGGTGAGTTTATTCAGCTTATTTACAGGAGCATGAGTGATCCCCCGAACAGCCACATCATTGAGTTGTCACTCCACCGTGGATGATGACATGCCCACAGCTCCCCAGGTGAAGTCAGTATAGAGTCTCCACAGCTTCACAGGTGGAGCCCAGGCAAAGAGGACCGTTTTTTCCACAGCTCCACAGCAGGAGTCCCATCCTATGAACTGAACCTTAAATCCAATTAGAGAGTAGTTAGCTGCGCCCATAACTGTCAGGACACTTCCAGGAAGTTCTAAGGGAGGGAAGATGACCCTTCCCCGGCAGGTGGAAACTTCCAGAAGTTATCTCAGATACAAAGAGGCCTTCCCTTTACTGGGTAAAGGGGTTTGCCCACAAGCTTGACAGCCCAAGGGTGATTCCTGGGAACCACGTGGATCCTTGACCTCCACACATAGGAACACACACACACACACACACACACACACACACACACACACACACACACTGTAAAAAGCAAAGCAGAAAGGAGCAGGGCTGCCAGCCTGGCTCACAGGTGATAATCTGAGTGTCTGTCCCATACCTGCTCCTGATCTTGATGGACTCATCCCCTCTCCCCCATTTTATCCCCATCCCATATCAGAACCCAGCGTCTTGGACCCCTCTAATGTGGACTGAAGAACCATGATTCTTCCAGGGTTCTTCCAGGTCTCCAACATGCAGGTAGCTCCGGAGAGGCATCTAGTTTCATGGACAGAGCAGGGTTGGCAGATCCTTTGTGTGGGGGACCCTAGTGGCCCAGGATTAATGGAGGAAGAAGGGTCAAGGAGAGCTTCGACCCCATACCTCAGATGAGGATGTCAGGTACCTCCCTCCCTACCCCCCAACCTGGCCACTGCACCACTGCGCCACCATCAACCCTAGGAAGAATTTATTTCCTGTTTTCTTGGATGTCGGTCTCCTTCTAGAGTTGGAGTTTTCCTTCTAGTATGTTCTGTGGAGCTGGATTTGCGGGTTGATATAGTTTGAACTTGGATTTGTCACGAACTATCTGGGTTTTTCATGCAGATGAAGCATCTTCCAATACCCTTTTTCTGGCCAATTGTTATCGGGTACACAAACCTTAACTGCAGAGACCCTGGCCACCTCCCCAAAGGCATAAATAACCCTTTTCCCCACCGTAAACTGAACCAGTTCTCTGAAGATGCTCTGGTGTGTGTGGTGTGGTGTGGTGTGGTGGTGGTGGTGGTGGTGGTGGTGGTGTGTGTGTTCTTTGCCCTTGAACTCATCACCTTCCAAGATCCTGCCTGCACCAACCTGTCCCAGCTAAGCTTTCCTCCCTCCAGGCCAGCCCGGTGTGCAAAGGGCCTGTCTACCCTGAGAGCAGACACCAGAAGACTTCGGTGTGCAGGGTGCCCCCAGGACAGCCAACCCCTAGTGTGTAAGCCATTCTACTAACCTCATTTTATTATATATATATCCATCCTATTGGTCCTGATCCTCTAAAGAATGTTAATAGACTGGTCTTATAGCAAAATTAGGAGTAGAATTCAATAGCTCTTAAAATCTCCTGTGTATCGGGTAAGATAGTAAGAACCACGCATGCATTTAATTGTAAATGCGGCTGCATTTGATCTCTGTGATATCTAAGCACTACTTTAATATAAAATATGGCCTCCTCGTTCATCTTACAGAGCAGCAGGTTTCATCCTGGCAGTTTCAAGGTAACTTCTTTAGGTTGGTCTTTCTCCCTGGGAGTTCCTCCTCTCTCGGCACACACCCCCCATTCCTCCTTTCCTCCTCATTTCTCCATTTGTGTGACATGTATTCTACCCCGCCTCCCTCCTCAAAAACCTTTCCACTTTTTTTGGT
The DNA here is from genome assembly GCF_900095145.1 of Mus pahari. NCBI lineage: Eukaryota > Metazoa > Chordata > Mammalia > Rodentia > Muridae > Mus > Mus pahari. Next base: position 48,111,090 of record NC_034593.1, read on the forward strand.
CTCCTTTCCATCTATGTGTGCGTGTGTGTATGCATGTGCATGTGCGTGCATGTG
>NC_034593.1:48111549-48114407 GCF_900095145.1 Mus pahari
AAAAAATCTGAATGTAGCGCCACATCCCCAACATCCATTCCTTGATTAATGGGGATGTAGGCTGACTCCATTTCCTGCCTTAAACAGAGCAGCAGTCAGCATGCATGTGCAAGCAAGCATCTCTGTGGTAGGATATAGAGCCCTTTGGTATATGACCAGCATCTCTGTGGTAGGATATAGAGCCCTTTGGTATACGACCAGCATCTCTGTGGTAGGATATAGAGCCCTTTGGTATACGACCAGCATCTCTGTGGTAGGATACAGAGCCCTTTGGTATACGACCAGCATCTCTGTGGTAGGATATAGAGCCCTTTGAGTATCTGACCAGCATCGCTATAGCTGAGTCACATGGTAATTTTATTTTCAGTTTTTCTAATAAACATCCATTCTGATTTCCATGGTGGCTGCACCTGTTACACTCCACCTTTTCACACACCCACAACTGCATCTGTTTCCACTTGTTTCCCAGCTGATAGCCGGTCTACCTGAGATGAGATCCAGTCTCTCAAGGTAGTTTTCATGTGCATTTCTCCGGTAGCTAAGGGTGTTCTGCTGGTTATATCTGGCAACTGCACACAAACTAGAGAGACCCGAGAAGAAGAAACCTCAGCTAAGGAGTTTCCTCAGCTAAGGATTGGCCTGTGGGCATTTTCTTGATTGCTAATTCAGGGGAAGGGGGGGGCTCAGCCCACTGTAGGCAGTACCACCCTGGACAAGTATTACAAAGGCAACTGAATGTAAGCTTGGGATTGAGCCAGCAAGCCAGCAGCGTTCCTCCATATCCTCTGCTTCGGTTCCTACCTCTAGGTTCCTGCCCTGACTCTGCTCAGTGATGAACAGTGTCATGGAGGTGTAAGATTAAATAAAGCCCCTCCTTCCCAAGCTGGCTTCGGTCAGTGTTTTATCACAGCAACAGAAAGCCAACCCAGGACACACTAGAATCTTTGACATCAGACCTGACAGTATTGTTTTCAGGGAGGACTGTGGGTAGCTTTTGAAGGTTTTGTCTTGAAAGCCATCAGGTGGTCAAAGCTTCTCCAAGACAGTGGGAGTCTGGAAAAAATACTGAATAAATGCATATGATGGAGTCCTGGCTTAGAAGTGTCAGAGCTCCAAGACACTCCCAAAGCAATTCATGATATATTTGTTTTGGTTTGCTCTGGGTTTTTTTGTCTGTCTTTTTATTAAAAATTAATCATTTTATTTGTTTACATTTAGAATGATATCTCCCTTCCCGGTTACCCCTCCACAAACCCCCATCCCATCCCCCTTCTCCCTCTCCCCTTTGCCTCTATGATGGTGCTTCCCCACCCACCCACATTCTCCCACCCCACCACTCCAGCATCTCCCTAAGCTGGGGTATCAAGCCTCCACAGGACCAAGGGCTTCCCCTCCCACTGATGTCATATAAGGCCATCCTCAGCTACCTATGGATTTGGAGCCATGAGTCCCTCCATGTGCACTCTTTAGTTTGGTGGTTTAGTCCCTGAGAGCTCTGGGTGGTCTGGGAGTTGATATTGTTGTTCTTTCTATGGGGTTGCAATCCCCTTCAGCTCCTTCAGTCCTTCCCCTGGCTCTTCCATTGGGGTCCCCAGGCTCAGTCCAATGGTTGGCTGTGAGCATCTGCATCTGTATTGGTCAGGTGCTGGTAGAATCTCTCAGGGAACAGCCATACCAGGCTCGTGTCAGCAAGCGCTTCTTGGCATCAAAACTAGTGTCTGGGTTTGGTGTCTGTAGATGGATCCCTAGGTAGGGCAGTCTCTGGATGATTTCTTCTATCTCTGTTCCATTTTTTTTGTCCCCGTCTTTACATATTTGAAAGTACTGGTACAGTGACAGACAGGTAGATTAATGGAATCGAATTGAAGACCCAGAAATGAACCCACATAGCTATGATCACTTGATCTTTGACAAAGGAGCTAAAACCATCCAGTGGGAAAAAAATACAGCATTTCCAACAAATGGTGCTGGCACAACTGGAAGTTATGTAGAAGAATGTGAATTGATCCATTCTTATCGCCTTGTACAAAGCTCAAGTCTAAGTGGATCATAAAACCAGAGACACTAAAACTTAAAGAGGAGAAAGTACGGAAAAACCTTGAAGATATGGGCACAGGGGAAAAATTCCTGAACAGAACAGCAGTGACTTGTGCTGTAAGATCGAGAATCGGCTTTTTCCGCGCTACCCTGGGATGGGTCCATATGGCGTTGTTCTTGATTCCCATCGTAACTTAAAGGGAAACTTACACAAAGTCCGGAACCCTTGACGTCCTGCAGATGAAGGAGGATGATGTCCTCAAATTCCTTGCTGTGGGAACCCACTTAGTTGGCACCAACCTTGACTTTCAGATGGAGCAGTACATCTACAAAAGAAAAAGTGACAGTATCTACATCATAAATCTGAAGAGGACCTGGGAGAAGCTGTTGCTCACAGCTTGAGCTATTGTTGCCATTGAGAACCCTGCTGACGTCAGTGTCATCTCCTCCAGGAACACTGGCCAGCAAGCTGTTCTGAAGTTTGCTGCTGCCACAGGAGCCACTCCAATTGCTGGCCGCTTCACACCTGGGACCTTCACTAACCAGATCCAAGCAGCCTTCAGGGAGCCGCGGCTTCTAGTGGTGACCGATCCCAGGGCTGACCACCAGCCACTCACAGAGGCCTCTTATGTCAACCTGCCCACCATTGCTCTGTGTAACACAGATTCTCCCCTGCGCTATGTGGACATTGCCATCCCATGCAACAACAAGGGAGCTCACTCAGTGGGTCTGATGTGGTGGATGCTGGCCAGGGAAGTACTCCGCATGCGAGGTACTATCTCCCGTGAGCACCCATGGGAGGTCATGCCTGATCTTTACTT
>NC_034593.1:48114418-48141716 GCF_900095145.1 Mus pahari
CAGCTAGAAACACAAACCCAGGGGGTACTAGTTAGTTCCTGTTGTTGTTCCACCTACAGGGTTGCAGCCCCCTTCAGGTACTTGGGTACTTTCTCGGCTGTGATTAACAAGAGACCAGCATCATTTAATTGAAATCTTCCTCGGGGTCAGCTTGCAGAGGCTGTGATCCAGTCAAGTGGGGGTGGGGGGAGGGAGGCTGTGCACGAATCACACGGGTAGCAGAGCTTGGCAAATGATATGCCCCATGTGGTGCTGACATTAGCATCAGGAGGGCCGCGAGACTGAACGGGTCACAGAGAGAAGCTGACGCTTGGCCAGCATGTGGCAGGGATGGAATCTCTGAAGAGGCCAAAATAGGCCGTTGGTGAAGGTGTGGCGTCAGCTGCAGTGGAGGCCCCAGCATGTTAGACTCCAGAACCATGGGGTGACCATCCAGGACAGGGGCAGGGGCAGAGCAGAGGCAGCCTACTAGGCAAGCTGTGTGCTGTGAGTGGCAGGGGTGGAGAAGTGGGAATGTCCAAGCCCTTTGGAGCCAGAAGATCATAAGCAAGCCCCTGATCACTGGGTTATTTACTTACACTGTTGGATTCTGCTTTTGCTTTGATTTCTGGTTGTGACTGTGCACTGGTTCTTGCCTCTCGGAGTTGCTTGGCTTGCTTTAGAGACACCCAAAGTTAAGAGACTTGTATTTTAAAAGGATCACTGAACTTTTAAATCACTGGAAATTTAAACACAGTGTTTTCTGTTATGAGAGATGTGAGATCCTGGGTACAAACAAGAAAGGAAAGGCTATGGCTTTCTAGTGCTGTGTCTGTGTGTCACATTGATAAGGGCTTGGACACTATCTTGGATGTTTAGTGACCGCTCCTGATTCTTCTTCTGAGAACTGTCTGATTCATTTTCCCATTTTTTTTTTGGCTGACATGCATTTTTGGTGTGCATAATTTTCACAGTCCTTCACATAGTCTAGACATCAATCTCCTCTCTGGAGATAAGACCTTTAATTAGTTTCCAGCTGACCTTTGTGCTGCAGCTCCATCACACCCACAGTGAGGAGCCAGGGAGAGATGGGCATGTGCTGCCTCTCAGCTCCCTCTTTCCATCTATGCAGCTCGGGAGCCAGCCAGGGGCTGGCGCTGTACACAGCAGGGAAGTCTTCCCCCCTCAGTCAATACAACCAAGACAGAGTCCCACAAGAATACCCAGAGCCCCTCCTCTTGGGCGATTCTAGATGCTGGCAAGTTGACAGTCGACACTCTCCATCACAGAGGTGAAAGTAGACGAATAGGTTTCAAATACGTTTGCCTAGCGCTGCTACTATAAAATAAGTATTAGCAGGTAGATGACATTTTAGAATAGAACAAACAAACACACAAACAAAAACCAACCAATAGCTTCCTGTGTAAATTTCAGGACCCACCCTGATGTTCAAGGGGCCCTCTTTTGGATACATTTCTTTAAATCAAGGGCATTTCTCCATCCTGAAGTTCATTTTCTGGCATAGAATACAGGATATAGTAGGCACTCAATTAGTATTTGTTCATTAAAAGAATTAGTAACAAGATGTAAATTATTCTTGGCATATCCTTATATTATTTATTTACCAATCTAATCATTTATTTGGGTTCTTTCTATTTTTTTCTTTTCCAAGGTCTTGTGTAGTTGAGGCTGACCTGGAACTTACTGTGTAGCTCAAGATGCCCTTGAACTCGGCTCCTCCTCTCTCGGCAACCCCAGTGCTATGATTTCAGGCAAGCACCATCATGGCCAGCTCATAAACATACTTCTAAATTATCCAAAGCGTGTCTGCGACTACATTAACCCCCCTAAACACTGTTGTCATTGGTAATTCTCTGGCCCAGACACTTCCAAAGCTGTGTCACCTAGCCACAGACCCCGTTCCCTGATGACTCCTTCCCTTTGTGCTAGTGTCCCCAGTCCATTATCTCCAGCAGGTCTCTGAGCTAGAAGGACTTCCTGCCTCAGCAGGCAAACTGATCAGGGTCCCACCCACCTTGTACTGTGTGCTACTGCCACCTGGTGGTCAAACCTTTTTGTCCCTGCTCTGCCTGCTGACCTCACTGCAATTACCCATTGCTGAAAGAGAAGCAGTCCAGCTATATACATCGATTTCTCTAAGCCCTTATACTGCCCCATGTTGTTATACACTTCCTGTTGTTGTTTAAATACAAATGTCACGCATCAAAAATTTCTTAGGGCAGAAATCTAGGACACTCTGAATCCATTTCTTTAAATCATGCCCTACGCATAGGTAAGAAAACAACGTGTGTTCAGGTGTCCATCAAATTTATTTCCTACTAATCCTAGCTACATGGGAGGTTTCAAAGTCTGAGCTATCAAATTTAAGTCAAAGAAAACCCATCTCAGAAAACTACTGTGGGGAAGCCATTGGAAAAGACACGCGATACAAACTCTGCCCTCCTCCGCAGGCACCCACAAGGGTGAGCACACAAATACATGCAGATGTGCACACACACAAATTATTCAGGAAAATTGCTAATAGAGTGTAATACAGTAGAAATATAGAATTTTTATAATTCATCCATATAAAATTATGTACAGAAAAATGGCCTAGAACTATTCCTAATATTTTAGGGGATAAATTACAAGATGTGTGTTGCATTTATATGAGAAATAAAAGTGAACATGAAATATTAAATAGTTAAATATTCACCATGGTATTATTTAATAATAGGTTTGTTAGGCTTATTATAATTTCTAAACCTCCTCTAATAAAAATGCTAATTGCTTAATAAGACAGCCAGAGTCACACAGAGAGACCCTGTCTTGAAAAAACAAAAAAGGGGGTTGTGGAGAGAAGACAAAGAAAAAAAGAAAAGTTACTTAAGAATTAAATTATGGGGAGTGAAGAGGTGATCGAGTGGTTAAATGCCTGTGATGGTCTTACAGTGGACTGGGTTTCACTTCCCAGCACCCTGTTCAGGATGCTCACAACCACCTATAACTACAGCTCCAGGGGATCTAACACCTTCTTCCAGCCTGTGTGGGTACCTGCACACACCCACACAGACCACACACAGAGAGAGAGAGAGAGAGAGAGAGAGAGAGAGAGAGAGAGGAGACAGACAGACAGACAGACAGACAGACAGACAGACAGACAGACACAGACACTGACAGAGACTCTCTAAAAAATGTTTTTGTTTAGAGAGAGACACACACAGAGAGAGAGACAGAGAGACAGAGAGGGGTAGGATGAGATGAACCACTGGGGCATCTGGAGGGATAAAGTCAGCTGAGTCTGCACTGTCCAGTACAGTAATGACTGGCCGTGTGGGACTGGTGAGCATGAGATGCAGAGCACCCTGAAGAGCTGTGTATTTTATTTAACTTATCTCATAGCTATATATGCAGTATGTAGTATGTTTCCCTGCATGTGACCACGCATCATATGTAGTCACCATTCTAGGGCAGGATTGAAATACTTCCGGTTGAGCCCAGTCACAGCACACTTCTGTAACACCACAGTTCTGTTATTGTGGATATAAATGCATGGATCTGGGGACTGATTTTCCCCTAAATTATTCTTTTCCTGTAATTTATGTTAAGTGTGTGACATAAACCACCTGCTCTGTAATTTCTTTGGGAAACAATTAAGGTGACTTACAATGGGAGCTAGTGAGCTAGAGAGGGGACTCTAGTGGCATTTTGCTGTTCCAGCCCTCTGGGAAAACAGGCTGCAGATTTATTTACCAAGTCAATGAAAGAAAGGCTATGTACTCAGCAGTGAGTTGAGGTAATAAGAGGGAAAGGCTGAGCTGTATCTGAGATGATTAAAATAACATTTTCATTATTTCCTCTTCACTTGCTTTGAACACACAGTCAATATCTTACCCCCCCCCTCCAGAAGCAGATATTGAACCATGCTTTCTTGTCTTTGTTTTACAGGAAGGCAGCTTTCAATCTTTTCACTGAGGAGAAAAAAATAAAAGTGCACACACACACACACAGTACATCACACACATCAATCAAAATAGGAATTTATTTTGTGAGTAAGGAGAAAGGAGAATCCAATACAGAAAAAAAAGATGAAATGGCCATTCCCATCTCTCTTGGGTTCAAGCTAAGAACGGAGCATAAGGAGAAAGAGACATTTGGGGGTGTTCCATTTGCAGAACCCCTGGGGGCTTCTTTTCCAAAGCACCCCATGTTCCAGTGCTCAGCTCCAGCACTAACCAAGCTGTAGTCTGCTTAGCTCATGACACCAGACAGGACTGGGCACGTTCAGGGTGGCACGGCCACAGACACCCTCGCTAACGTGGGTAAAGGCAGAATGCTGAGATCAACCACCCCCATTCAACAGCATCTCCGATTTCTGTGTGATGAGTAAATATTAACTTCCGACTCATGCAAGTGAATTAATCATCTGCAATGATGAGTTATCCCATGGGTCTTGCGGGGAATTAAGACTTACCCACTTAGGCTGTGATTTATTACACTAATCGGAAATGCTTTGTTTAGTCATTTTTCTTTTAAGTCATATATCATCCCTCTTTTATTTCCCCTATGAATCTACAATTTGGAGAAAAGATCCCTGTCTTTATGAATAGTTTAAATACGAAATTACTCAGTAGTATGATTATGTTCTTTTAAGGGAGGGATCATTCACTTGCTGTTATGTTTGAAAATCTTATGACTGAAGAAACGAAACTTATGTGTGCACATATATAATAAGTAGGCCTATTACTAAGAGCCACTACTGAAAACTACTAAGTCTTTTAATTTAAAATTGTATTCATTTAGAAACATTCAGAATATTAACATCTGCATTCTTTGTTCCATGATTACAGAACAGTACTTAGTTAACAGAATAACAATTACATAAGCTACATCAGATGAAAATCTATGAAATGATCTATGAAATCAGATGGAAAATAATCTCTGGTCCCCATATATAACTAACTAATTTGTGCTGTGAAGTAACTTTAGGCTTTAAATCTCCGTGAACATTTACAACCCAAGATTGTACCAGCCAAGGTTAGTGGCTACTGAAAATATCACCAGGATTCCCTGGAAACACACAAGCTGAGCAGGAAAAAGATGAGCTAACTGGATGAAGATTGGTTCTAATGCATTGATTCAGTCGGGAATCCGCTAAAGGCCCTTGTCCCGAGTTGGTTTTTGTTCAATCAATAAAGACGCCAATGACCAATGGCTGGGCACTGGGCAGGACCCTTAGAGTTGCATGGGTGAGGATGCAGAGAGGAACAGAGCAGAATCGCCATGACTCAGAGTAGAAGGATGGGATGCAGGAGACGCAGCAGATAAAGCCAAGCAGCCACATGAGATTTCGGGCTCCCAGATTGGGCCTGGGGTAACAGGGGAAGTTTTAGGAGTGTCCAGTCTTTGAGGCAGCCAAGGCATCTTTAAAATAAGCTAATGAGTGTGTGTCTTTCATTCTTGGATCCAAAGATAGCTAGCTCCTGGGCAGGTGCCAAAGCAGTCAAAACTCGCCTGCTATACCAACTCTCCTCCAAATCCAATCCCCCAGGCTCATCCCTACTCTGCGGAACACACACCTCCCCCTTCCCAGGATGGATCCCAGATGTCTTCTCCTAACCTCCCCCCCCCCATTGCCTTATCCCAGCCCTGAGCTCCAGCAGGCACTCCCCAGTGACCCACAGGCTACTCCTGCCAGGGAACCAGGTAGGCTGACTGCAGATCTTCACCTCTCCTTCTGTTCCTCCAGATCCAATCCCCCAGTCTCATCCGCAGCTCTGTAGCAGAACACCAGTAGTCTCCCTTTCCTTTCTGATCCCAACCCCAGTATATCATGGAGATCTTCTCCTCTAAGCTTCCTCCCCCAGTGCATCCCATCACCCCAGCCTCCAACACCAGCAGGCATTCCCCATGAACACACCAGCTGAGCAGGCTGTTCACCACTCCCTCCTCTCCTCCAAACCCACTCATCCCCGGGCTCATTCCCAGCTCTGCAAGAGAACACCTGCTGCGGTCTTCCTTCCCCTCTGCCCACATCTCCTGTGCATCCTACAGACCCTCCCTCCTAACCTCCTTCCCCCTACTTATTGCTTTTTCCCAGTTCCCAACTCAGCAGGCACTACAGCAGACTTGCTGGAGTGTTCTTCACTCTCTGCCCCTATTCCAAGGAGCCTAAGTAAAAAGATCCTCATGGAACATTTCTGCTTCCCTCCCTCATGTGAACCGCCTCAGAGCCCTAGGCTATCCCTACTCCTAAGTGTCAGCTCCTGATACCCAGAAACACATTTTACCTGAAATCCCCAGTGGCTACATCTCTCAGGTCCACAGAAAATTTCCTACCAGGCAACACACAGCCACAATACTCCCTTAAAAATCCAGAAAGGAAACAGAAACCAAGGAACAAAATGCCCACCCAACAAAGACAACATCAGATATTACCACCTAGTCCTAAAAACTTCCCAATCCTAGATGCTAAATATCAGCTTTAAATTAGAATAACTAACAGTCAGGACATCCTGTCTCTACTTGAACCCAGAAACTCTATCACGGCAGGCCAAGAATATCCCAACATACCTGAAATATAAGAAAAAAGACGTTAAAATACTGTGTGTTAAGATGATAGATATCCTTAAGGAGAAAATGAATAAATCCCTTAACAAAATCCAGAAAGCACAAACAGCAGAAGGAAATGAATAAAACTGTTCAAGACTTAAAAATGGAAATAGATTCAATAAAGAAAACCCAAGCTCAAGAAATTCTAGAAACAAAAAAGTCTAGGAACTTGAGCAGGAACTACAAGAGAGAACAGAAGAGAGAATCTCAGGTGTTGAAGATGTGATTGGTGTTGAAGATGTGATTGGAGAAATGGATACATGGGCCAAAGAACATCTAAAATTTCAAAAAATTCCTGACACGAGTCTTGCACAAGCCATGCAGGAAAGACTCTGGCAAGCAAAATGAGTTTTCTAGAGATGGTCCGCTGTTTTGCATGGCTGCAATGCATGGTGTGCTGCCAGGCAAGGACTCCAGAGACTTAATTCCAGGGTTGCTTCTCACTGTTGATGTGCCTTTCCTGCCACTATTACATAGCCTAACGATTCTTGGACATCAGCCTACCCTATTGGGCAAGTTTCCTGCATATCGATATAAAGACGTATATTCATATAATAATGCTATTTAGATGTGTTAATGACTTTATAGAATTCCTGATTTAATTCAAATAATTTCAGGAAGAAGGTTTAAGGAAATGGTTTTAGTTGTTTTGCCAGAAAGATATAATAAAGGTAGAATCAAGAATAGAATGTGCCCCCTCCTCATAGAATAGTAAGTAGAGGCTGCAAAATAAGGAATAAAATGAGCTTTCATAATTGTGCTAAGAAGAGAAACAGACTTGGGACAGATTGGTGACCAAGGGAAAACATTCATTGTAGGTCAGGTCCAAGGATGAAGCCACAGGTGTGCACTATGATAAAGCAAAACCATGTGAAACTGTTGCCTTGAACTTATAATGAGTTTATAGAATGAAACACTGCTTCGAACTTAACTATCAACATCCTCTGTAACTCCCTTTTGTGTAACATTTTATCTGTGAGGTAATTTTATAAAGAACTTTTGTCTAAAAAGGTATAAAAAGTCTGAGAGAAAAAATAAAGTGCAACTGTTAGGGGTCTGCTCCATCCACTAAATGTATTTACGTGTATATATGCCTTATGTATGTACATATGTATATAGGGATGCATGTGTACTTGTGGTCAGGTCTGACTGTCTCTCTCTGTCTCTCTGTCTCTCTCTGTGTGTGTGTGTGTGTGTGTGTGTGTGTGTGTGTGTGTGTATGATTTTCTTTTGTTTTCTCTCTGGCTCATGAAGTTAATGAACTCAGAGCCTCTCACCTGATCATCCAGAGGCACCTGAGTCAAAGAGTAAAGAGCTCAAGTAACTAAGTTTCTTTTCATAATTTCCCTGTTGCTATCAGCAGGAATTAATTGCCAGAAGCCATCAGCTTTTGGCCCCACTCCCCAATGCCCTACCTCCCTGCCTTCCTTATTACCTGGATGCTGAGCCGGCTTTCAGAAAAGACATCTAGGAAATCTGGAGTACTATGAAAAGACCAAATCTAAGACTAATAAGAATGGAAGAAGGAGAAGAAACCCAGGTCAAAGGCCCAGAAACTATTTTCAACAAAATGTAGAAGAAAATTCAACAAAATAGAAGAAAAAAATTCCTAACCTAAAGAAGGAAATGCCTATCAAGGTACAAGAAGCTTACAGAACATCAGATTGGACTAGTAAAGAAAGTCCCTGAGTAAATTAAAACACTGAATGGGCAGAACAAGAAAAAGTATGGAAAGCTGCAAGGGAAAAAGACCAAGTAACTATAAAGGCAGACCTGTTAGAATGATACTGACTTCTCAATAGAGACTCTAAAAGCCTTCTGGGCCTTGGCCTGGACAGATGTGCTGCAGACTCTAAGAGACCACACTACTATACCCAGCAAAACTTTCAATCACCACTGATAGAGAAAATAAGACATTCCATAAAACCAAATGTAAGCAATATGTATCTACAAATCTAGCCCTACAGAAAGTGCTAGAAGGAAAACTCCACCCTAAAGAGGTTAACTATAACTATAAAAGCACAAGATATAAATATTCTCAATTTATTGAAATTAAAAGGAACACACACACACACACACACACACACCACTACCACCTCCACCAAAATAGTAGGAATCAATAATCATTGGTAATTCATACCTTTCAATATCAATGATCTCAAATCCCCAACAAAAAGACACAGACTAACAGAATGGATGAGAAAATAGGATCCACCTTTCTGCTGCATCCAAGAAACAAACCTTAACACCAAAGATAGACATTACACCAGAGTGAAAGGATGGGGGAAAAGTTCCAAGCAAATGGATCTAGAAGCAAGCTGGTATTGCCATTTTAAAATCTGAAAAAAAAAATAGATATCAGACCAAAACTAATCAGAAGAGAGGAGAAAGGCACTCATTAAAGAAAAATCCTTCAAGAGGACATTTCTGTTCTTAACACCTATGCCCCAAACACAAGGGCACCCACTTTTATAAAAGAAACACATCTACAGCTTAAATCACATATTGATCCTCACATGCCAATAATGGGAGACTTCAATACCCAACTCTCACCAATAGACAGATCATCCAGCCAAAAGCAAAACAGAGAACTGCTGGAACTAACCAATGTTATAAAACAAATGGGCCTGACAAATATCTACAGAACATTTCACTCAAATACAAAAGAATATACATTCTTCTCAGCACCACACGGAACTTTCTTCAAAACTGATCATATACTTGGACACAAAAGCAAGTCTCAACATATAGAAAATTGAAGTTGCCAGGCATTCTATCAGACCACCATGGATAAAGCTGGGTAGATATCAACAGGAACAACAGAAAACTTACAAACTCATGAAAACTAAACAACTCACTACTGAATAAAAAATGAGCCAAGACAGAAATTAAAGACTTGCTATAATTGAATGAAAATGAATGCACAACATACACAAATTTATTGGACCTATGATAGCGGTTCTCAGAGGCAAATTCATAGCACTAAGTGCTTATGTAAAAAACTGAAGAGATATCATCTTAGTAACTTCACAAAACACCCAAAAGCTCTAGAAGAAAAAAAAAAAGAAATCACACTCCAAAGAAGTAGATGGCAAAAAATTATCAAACTCAGGGCTAAGATCAATAAAATAGAAACAAAGAAAATGAAAGAATCGATAAAACAAAGAGTGGAATCTTTGAGAAAAGCAAAAAGATCCACAAACCCTTATCCAAATAAATGAAAAGACAGAGAGAGAGAGAGAGAGAGAGAACATGAAAATTAACAAACTCAGAATTGAAAAGGGGACATAATGACATAGAGGAGATACAATCACAAGGAAATACTTTAAAAACCCGTACTTCTACCAGATTGGAAAACCTAGTAGAAATGAATAATTTTCTTGAAAGGTACCACTTACCAAAGTTAAATCAAGATCAGATAGGTAATCTAAATAGACCTATAACCCTTAGTAAAATAGAGGTAGTCATTAAAAGTCTCCCAACTGAAAAAAGCCCAGGACCAGATAGTTTTAGCAAAGAATTCTACCAGATTTTCAAAGAAGAATTGATGTCAATATTCCTCAATTATTCCTCAAAATTCATTTTATGAGACAACACTTTCCCTGATACCCAAACTACAAAGAGACCCAACAAAGAATTACAAACCAATTTCCCCCATCAATGCAAAAATACTCAATAAAATACTTGTAAACTGAATCAAAAAACATAACAAATAGGTCATCCACTATAATCAAGAAGGCTGTATCAAGAGATGCTGTGATGGATCAATATATGAAAATCCATCAGTGTAACCCACTATATAAACAAACTGAAAGAAAAAAAAAACATGATCATCTCATTAGATGCAGAAACAGTACAGACAAAATCCAACACCCTGGTCTGGAGAGATGGCTCAGTGGTTAAGAGCACCAACTGCTCTTCTCAAGGTCCTGAGTTCAAATCCCAGCCACCACGTGGTGGCTCACAACCATCCATAATGAGATCTGACATCCTCTTCTGGTGTGTCTGAAGACAGCTACAGTGTACTTACATATAATAAATAAATAAATCTTTAAAAAATAAAAATCCAATACCCTTACATGATAAAAGCCCTTGAGAGATTAGGGATACAAATTACATACTTTAACATAATCGGGGCAGTTTACTGCAAGCCCAGGGCCAATAGCAATTTAAATGGAGACAAATTCAAAGCAGTTCCACTAAAATCAGGAATAACATTGTCTACTCTCTTCTTGCCTATTCAGCACAGTACTTGAAGTCTTTGCTAAAGCAACTGAGCAACCAAAGAAGATCAAGGGGATACAGATTGTAAAGAAGTCTAAGTACCTTTATTTGCAGATGATAGGACGATAGGACAGTACTTACAACTGATCCTACAAATCTCACCAAGAAACTCCTACAGCTGATAGACACTTTCAACAAAGTAGCTGGATAGAAAATTAACTCACAAAAAATCAGTAGCCCTATATACAGATGACAGAGGGACTAAAAACGAAAACAGGGAAACAATGCCTTTCACAATAGCCCCAAATAATATAAAGCATCTTAGAGTAACTAACAAAGCAAGTAAAAGACTTGTATGATAAAAACTTAGAGCCTTTGAAGGAAGAAATTGAAGAAGGTATCAGAAGATGGAAAGATCTCCTAGGCTCATGGATCAGAAAGATTAGCATGGTAAAAATGGCCATCCTAGCAAAAGCAATCTGTAAATTCAATGCAATCCCTATAAAATTCCAACATAATTCTTCACAGATCTTGAAAAGACAATTCTAAACACACACACACAAAAACCAAAACCAAAACCAAAACAAGAAAAAACAAAAAATCAAAACAAACAAAACAAAACAAACAAACAAACAAACAAAGCCTAGAATCGCTAAAACCATCCTAAACAATAAACACTCCTGGAGGTATCATAATTCTCCAATTTCAAGTTGTACTATAAAGCTATAGTAATAGAGACAGGATGGCATAAAACCCGACTTGATGTTGATCGGTGAACTCAAATTGAAGACCCAGATGTAATTCCACAAACCTATGGTTACCAATAAAAATAAGGTTATTTTTGACGAATAAGCCAGAAACACACTCAGTGAAGGAAAGAAAGCATCTTCAGCAAACGGCGCTGGCCACACAGTGGCATGCAGAAGCCTCCAAATAGATCCATACTCATCACCCACACAGAACTCAACTCCAGATGGATCAAAGGCCTCAACACAAAGCCAGACACACTGAACCAGAACGGAAGGTAAGTGGGGGGATGGGCTTGAACTCATCAGCACAGGGAAAGGACTTTCTAAACAAAACACCACTAGCACAGGCACTGAGATCCACAATTAGTAAATGGGACCTCATGATATTGAAAAGCTTCTGTGAGGCAAAGGACACTGTCATTTGGACAAAACAACACTCGACATAATGGGAAAAGATTTTTAACAACTTTGCATTGATAGAAAACTAATATCCAAATATATTTTAAAAAACAAACAAACAAAACAAAACAAAACAAAAAAACCCTCAAGGTCTCCTTGCTGCTCATATCAGAGTCCTCTCTAGTCAGGACATAACTTCTGTCTGGCTCAACATCCCTCTGTAACCCCAAACATTAGCAGCAAAGAAATTCTAAGATTCTTTCTCTGCCCTTCTACTCTCTGACCCCTGACCCTTGCCTGTAGGAAACATAGACTTTCTGTGATGCTTAGAACATTTTGTGATTAAAAAAAACCAAAAAAACCCAAAACTCTTTTTTGCTAACTTACGTTGTTATGCTCAGGGTTTGTGTTCGTTCATTTGTTTGTTTCCTGTTCAAGGATACCTTTCAAAAGCAAGAAGTCTTAAAGCTGGAGACGTCTCAGTGGTTAAGGGCACTGGCTGCTCTCCCAGAGGGCCAAGGTTTGGTTTGCCACACCCACATGGTGGTTCAAATCCATCTATAAACCCAGTTCCAGGGAAATTTGAGGGTCTTTTCTGGTCTCCTTGGGTACCGCCCGCATATTTATGAATATATAATACAAGTAAAAACTGTTTTTGAAATAAGAAGAAATATTTCTAAATTAAGATTGTATTCAATATAATCTATTTAACTAAATTCTTACTAACCAATCCTGGTAATCATTGACTAATTTATTTATCTCTTTTATCAGCACCTATTATGATTATGTATCCAAAAAGTTTTGTATACAGTTTTCATTTAGAGAATGGACGTTAGCTCACATTTATATCAGCATTTATATCATCATATTAAATCACCATTATAATGTTTTAGAATACTACCTTTCTTTAATATGTGTTAGTCCAAGTCCATGAGTAATGTAATCTGGAATTGTTTGACTTTTTTTAAACTTGGTTTACAGGCACACATCAGCATGCTTGTCATCATCTGCGGCTTCACTAAATCACCAGCTCACCACTTTGTAGAACTGCATGAGAGACCATTCAGACTGTTGTAGAGGGAATATTTCATCAGTATGGTCCACCTCTTCTTTGTGGTGCTGGGTATGGAACCTTGAGCCTTGTTTACAGTGGACAAGTTCCTGGCACCCGGTCATGCTACGGCATGATTAATATCCGAAGAAGACGTCATGGACACAAGGCTCATTGAACCAAGATCCCCAGAGGTAACTCCATGGTTCTAATTTAGATTGTTCCAACAAGGAAACAATGGACCTTTGGTGGAGAAACTGTTCCTGGTGGCCTGCAATGTGGCTCCATCCCAGAGGTTGTGTGCCAAGGCTCAGGTGCTCGCGTTTGGAAAGGCCCGGAGCTGACGCACGCCCTGAGCTTGGAAAAGAAGCACAGAGCTCAGACCCCTCTGTAAACTCAGCCACGCCATAAGCTCCCCGCGCATGCTGACGACATCTAATGCTCAATTAAATAGATGTATAATGTCTTTATGAATCTTAGTACGTGTATTTATACACACTCAGAGTAAGGCAATCAAGAAAATGAAAACCTTTTACTTTAAAATGGAGTGTTAGATTTTAAAGGAAAAACTTGTCATTCGAGTCTCTGCGCAGTGCCCAGTGCTGGAAAGATGGCTTCACTGTCTTCCTGTACACTGACAAAAGTAATTATTTCTAAAACCTACAGTGGCTCACTGTGACTGCTGAATTAATTGATTTTCACTTGGGGAACTGCATATAGCACTCTGTGGTTCAAAATTAGTAGGCAGCATGATTGGTCTTTGAGCTGAGGAATTAAATTGAGGTTGAACACCCATCCTGAATGAGAACCATTGTTTTTCAAAGGGCAGATTTAGATCACCTCAGAGTTGGTCTCCTTTCCCCATGATCTAAGGAACATTAATTAGGATGGCAGTTTGCTAATTAAAACTTTCAGGATTAATTAAATATGAAGCTTAGTCTCCACAACAGTTCCAACTCTGTGCTGCCCTCCTGGTGTGGCTGATTGGAGTGTGCCACCCACTGTGACGTTTGTGGGTGTCTGTGATTGATCCCATTCTGGCAGAGCTATTTCATTCTGTGTTATTAACTAACCAGTGTCTAAGACCAGCTAGACCTTCGTGAAGATTATATATTTAAGTTTCGAGCTCTGGGTGCCTGAACTTACACCTCGTGGGAACATGAGCTCTTCGACAATGAAAAGGCTGATTAAAGCTTAATAAAAACTGCCGACATAATGAGATGGGTCCCTCTAGAGATAATTTCCCTTGCCAGATTCCAGAAACGATATAAAACCCACTTTCAAATGTTTATCTGCAAAAGCATTTTGGATCCACTTATACCGGGGACATATCAAAGAAACTGTGGGTCGAATAGCTTTGGAAATTGAAGTTCTGTTGGTTCTGTTGCTGTCTGCTGCCACAAAGAAAAGCAATCTAGAACAGGTACTAGCTCTAAGACATCTAAATTTATTCTGAAAAATTGGAATAGGTGGAGCTGTTTAGATATTATTTCTATTAATTGTGTAGTTTTCTTGCAACTCAAAAGCTATTTTTGGACAATTTAGTTGATACAATACTTATCTTTTGAATAAGCTACTGTTCCCACGTGAAGCAATGACACTGCGTTCTTGTTGCTTTTTAACTTGACTACATGGTTTTGCTTGTTACTGGATTTAATGAAAATGTCACAGGAATCCTTGAGAGATCAACAATAAAGGAGACAAGGTAACTGAACCCATCCGATGTGAGTAACTGAGTGGGCAGCATTTTTTAAAACCATTCTGGACCAGAACACTTGGATACCAGAGAAATCTCTCTCCTCTCTCTCTCCCTCTCTCTCTCTCTCTCTCTCTCTCTCTCTCTCTCTCTCTCTCNCTCTCTCTCTCTCTCTCTCTCTCTCTCTCTCTCTCTCTCTCTCACACACACACACACACACACACACACACACACACAGGCCTCATCTCCCAAGTGCTGGAATCCCAGGCTCGAACCACCATCCCAGGCTCTGCAATCTATCTTGGTGTATCTTGATTACAGAGAACTCTACCCTTTAAGAAACAGGCTCAGACAATCGTGAGTTTGCTCTCTAGTGACTTAAGCATGTTACGTTGCACACAGACTCAGGTCCCAAAGAGAGGCAACCCATATAATAAATCTTGCCCCTCAGTAGAATGATGCGTCTTTCTAACTCACAACTAGCCCTACACAGGTGCCCCACCCATTGAGAGCTAAACAGCTTGCCTGGTGTAGTGGCACAGGCTCTTAATCCCAGCACTCAGAGGCAGGCTGATCACTATGAGTTCGAGTCCAGCCTGCTCTTCATGGTGAGTTCCAGGCCAGCCAGGGCTACATAGTGAAACCCTGTCTTGAAAAAAACAAGCCTAAGCAACTGTACAGTGACATTAAGTGCCAGCCTGCATAGACCCTGTGACAGGAGCCTGTTGAGTGTTTCCCACCGTTCTCTGCTGTCTTGCCTGATGCTGATCTAATGAACTTTCTCCTGCCCTTTTGTATTGGTGAATTCTTTCACAATGTGCCCATCACCAGTCTGTCACTGCCGTTCCTCATATGGCAGGGAAGAGGCACTACCACATACATATGGCACCAAGGCTATGGAGTAGTATGAAGAAAAGATTGTCCTGGGCATCAAAAGCCAGAGTCTGTTCCACCCTCTGCTGAGGCTCCGTGTGTGTGTGTGTGTGTGTGTGTGTGTGTGTGTGTGTGAGAAGTCCTTGGTCACTGGGCTATTGAATGAGGAAATCTTGAGTCAGGAAGTCTAGGGCCTCAGAGGTTGGGGCCATTATGTACAAGAGCTGAAGACACAGGTACAGGTAGAGCTTAGACCAAGACAGATTCCCGACCCAGCGTTTCTGCCACCGATTTCTTATCTGGGCTCCTTCCTGTTCTGTGAACAGACACCAGGGATACCTCCAGGTGGTAGCTAGAGAACCTGTTGGACATGCTACCAGTTGACAAGGCCCAGCTCATGAACATGCGCGTGCATGAGTGAGTGTGTGTGTGTGTGTGTGTGTGTGTGTGAACAAAAGCCTAGGGAAACCAGAAAAGGGCATCAAGTCCCCTGGAACTGGGGTTACAGATGGTTGTAGGCCATCATCTGGGGTCTAGAACAAAACCTGGGTCCTCTGCAAGAGCGGCCACTGAGCCATACTCCAGTCCCCAGATGAGGGTACCTTTTATTCTTAATGTTTTGATTTTCTTGAGAAGCCTTGTTTACATTATGCCAGGGGCTTTGTGACCTTCACAGGACTGCAGAGAGATGATCAGTTGGAAGCCAGAAAGCAGTTCAGTTCAACACGGCTTAGCAGCCGATGTTACTAACACTTCTAGAGTCTGACTAACCGCAAGTGGTTTATTTTAGGCCTGTTTAAGCACAGACCGTTTTGGTGAAATGTTTCCTGGTGACAATGAACTCAATCTCATGTCCGTAAAAAAAAGCATCCATAAACCTCCTTGAGGAACAAAGTAAGCTAACTAAGGGCCAGGTGTGACTACATAGAAACTCTGCAAGTGTCCTATAGATTGACTGAGAATAACAAGTTTTGCTAAGGGTCTTGGAGAGGGTAGAGCCCTCGTAGACAGAACAAAAGTCAGCAAGTCTAGACAGCACAGCTCTTCCCGGCCTCCTGGGCAGAAAACAGGCATCTCTTTCCTTCCCTTGAAGGAACAACCTTGTGTGCTTAACCTTCCAGGATCCCCCAGCTCTTCTTATCTGTGAACACACGACCTCCATGCCACCTATGGAATTTGATGGCTCAGTCCTTGGAAGTGGGAAAATGGCATTCTACAGTAATGTAGGGAAGAAAACTAGGGGGTATAGTCTCAAGAGGCATCTGCTCTTATACCCCATTGGCAGGAAATAAATCCATGTGAAATGCGGCACATTAAACCTTAGGCCAGCTGGGGCCCAGAGGCCTTTACAAAACAGCTGTTGTCAAGGAAGATGCGTGTTGGTCACACGTGAACTAAACCAAGAGCTCCCCTGTGGGCTGCCTGCACTGTGCCTGTTCACTCTCAGACGTCAGAGCTCTAATTTCCTCTAACAATCTAAAAGAGATACTTGTTTCAGGAGTTTAAATTTAAGTAATAAAATTTACTACTGAGGACCAAATTATACTGTCAATTTTACTACCATATTCACTTTAACCTAAAATGTTCAGAATTCCATTACTTTGATCACCTATCAAATAAGTTTTAGTGACTGAATAAAACATTAAGAAAATCATAGGTAAACTTTGTTGTTTTAAACTCACGATTCTGGTTTCTTTGTATATTTAACATGAAGTAGTCCAGGAGCAATGTCTGTGGTTAGAGACACATTTCAGTGATGTAGCACACACAGGAAAAAAAATAATAAACTGTTCCATCCCCCTACGCAAAACTATCTCAACTGCATTTGGTTACATTTGGTATTAAGGCTTCAGAATTCAAATGGAAGCCTCAGAAAACGTATGATACTTGAAAAGTCAGATCCTCATTAAAATGATGATTGTGGGAGACTATTGCCTCTACTCCCTCCATGTTGATTCTTACTGAAGGTAGAAGAGGAAAGAAGTAATGATGACTCTTCACTTGAGAATCTTTGACTTTGAGAACACACACACACACACACACACACACACACACACACACACACACTTGGATTTATAATCCTCATACTTTCTGCAGCATCCAGGAAATCCCCAAATACCCCTCAAGGGTATTTTCAGATTTGTTGAATTATATGGAAAAGAATTTAAAGCCATTGGAAGCACCCAAACCTCTTTAGTCAACCTTGTAAAGAAGCTGCCATCATCCCATCATCCTGCATCATTGCAAACGCTAAAGTCATGCATTCCTTAGTTATATTACAAAATCTATAAGAACATTAGCATGAGCAGCTTCCAACTAAACACGGAGCTTGACACTTTAGAAAGTTGTTAATGAGCATGCGGTCCTGTAAAAGTCAGTGTTTAAAACAATTATATTCCTGCGGTTTTATATCTCAAAATAGTTACTAGGAATTATTTTCCTTATTCCACAACCACGGTATTAATTAGCAAATACCAGCTGTCTATTTGGCCTCTGCCATCCTCTCCTTCTCCAGCCCACACCATTTCCAACACCCACCCCTTTACTTCCTTGCATATCTCTATGCTCCACCGTGTTAGAGCTGCCCTCGTCTTCTCCAACTGCTTCAGCTGTCACTGGTTAAAAACCGCCGGTACATTGCAAGGGAAGTTTGGGATCTGTGTTAGGGCTTAAGTGGAGGTCAAATGATACTTTTCCTGCTCCAACAATATACTCTTCGATATTTCTCATTTATCCCTGTTTGTTATTTTTTTTTCCGTGGTCGAGCACAGCTGGGCTGTGAACAGGTGTTAGCGGAGTGAGCAATGCGCAAAGCCACTCAGCCTCAAGCGTCTTTTGAACCCAGTTCATCCTGTGGAACGGGACCTTTTTTTTTTTTTTTTTTTTAAGATCAAGTACAGACACCAGAATTGCTTCTTTGGTTATAACTAGTAAGACTTCTAGGAAACTATCCAGCCAAAAAGAAATTTCTACACAAGCAGTTCCTGCCGTTTTTCCTTCCCGGAATCCTTGGGTGTCATTATGAAGCTATGAAAACCATTTGTGCATAGAAGCAGCAACGAGATCGGTGGACCTGATAACAGGAAGAGGAAGGAGGCTTTTAAGCCCTGAACAGGACCGAAGTGAAGCAACTTACCACAAGAGGGCGACAGAGAGCTACTGCCGCATGGGTGTTCATTGTGTGCCATTTCCCAGGGGTGTTCACGGGCTGGATGGGTCTGTCCACGGAAAACTGTATTAGACTCTCTTTTTCCAAACTCTTGGATTGTGTATAAGCCCCTCAAAGTTCTGATGATACTTGCGATGAAGGAACTAACTTCATTTTCTCAGACGAATTGACCATGTTTTTCCTTTGCCTTGTGAAACACTTCAGTGACTTGAGCCTTCTGTGGGAGTCTGTTTGTTCATTTATTTCTGTAACACCAGAGACTGAATGTTGAGCCTCGCACTTGTAGGTAGTTGGTCTACAACTGCGTTACATCTAGCCTACCATGATGTATTCTTAACAACAACCGTAGGTGGACATTGAGAATAGCTCATATGATAAAAGCTGCTGAACAGGGAGGGCGTCTGTGGTATTTCTAAGACTGTCCCTGGGCTATCTTACCTCTCCTCAGACTCCATCCCTCTGTAGCAGGATGGAGAAAGCTTTAAAAAACACACCACTAGAAGAAGATGGCTGAGTTGGCTTAACCCAAGGCCCCAGCACAGGAGCTCCCTTAGACATTGCTGGGAACTGCAGTGGCTTTCCAGCGCTGCAGATAGGAAAGGGCTCTGTCACAGCTCACCTGAGTTTGTCACAGCTCATCTGAGTTTGCCATCCTGGCCAGGACAAGAAGCATCTTAGTGAA
The DNA here is from genome assembly GCF_900095145.1 of Mus pahari. Taxonomy (NCBI): domain Eukaryota; kingdom Metazoa; phylum Chordata; class Mammalia; order Rodentia; family Muridae; genus Mus; species Mus pahari. The sequence goes on from NC_034593.1 coordinate 48,133,853, forward strand.
TTCACAAGAAAGTTCTCAGAGAGATCCAGTAAATGAAGCCACCACACCCAGAATTCAGAAATCCCCATGTCTCTGGTTGCCTGGAAAGGCCTGAAATAAATAAGACTATACATGTCAGAAGGGCCCAGAGAGACAGCTATGGGCACATCTCTTGGGGAACACAAAGTATCGGGCAGATATAATACACACACAGCAAGAGAAGCCAAGGCCCACATGCTGTGGCTGATAAGGACACACGAGATTCTTTTGGGTCCAGGCAATTATTGCTTATACAGACAGGAAGAGAAAGAGAAAGCCAACAATTCTGAGTCCCTGGATTCTTCTTATGACACACACCCAAAGGTATAACTGTGAGGTATAACCGTGAGACACAAGTGTTGGCAACAGAAGTCATGACAGTCACATGACAGCCTGTCCCTAGAGGAGATGGGGAGACGGGCCTCAGATGCCAGCGTTGAGAGGTTCCCACCTCCTCACTCACTGGGATACTGTAATTGTACCAAGCTTCAGGAGGGTTCAATCCTCCAAGCAGAGGCTGGTGTGTGTGTGTGTGTGTGTGTGTGTGTGTGTGTGTGTGTCTGGGGAGGGAGGTCTCCAAGGGACTGTGGCAGATTCACTTCCTTCCAAGGTAAAAAGGAACCATAACAGGACAAACCAGAAATTAACAGTAGAATTTATACCCTTATCAAGTTCAGGCAAAACATTTACCAAAACAGGCCCTATTCTGGGCTATTAAGTCTTGGTACGTTTTTTAAAAGACAGGAACCACCAAGTATGTTCGCTAAATGTAGGGACATTAAACTTAGAGACAAGCAAGAAAGTAACTTAGGAAATCCTCCTAAGCATTTGAGAACGTAGTAATTAATGCCCTTTCTAAACAATCCATAGGTCAAGGAAGTCACACAAGAAGTTAGTATTTTACCCAAATTAAGGCAAAAATAGAGGCTACCAAAGTGTATGTATGGGCAAAGCATCACTAACGGGTACACTTAGAGCTTCAAACGCCTGTGCCGGTAGTATTTCTTTCTATGTTAAGGAACTAGAAACCATTAGCAAGTCATGGGGTTTGAATGAGCAATGTCTCCCATAGGCTTGGGTGGTTTAATACTTGGTGCTTAGGGGTGGTGCTATTTGTGTTCCAGAAGCTTTAGGAGGTAGAGCTTTGCTGGAGGAAATAGGTCACTGGGGGCAGGCTTGGAATTTTCATAGTCTTACCCCAGTTCCAGTTTGATCTCTCTGCTTCTTGCATGGTGAGATGTGACCAGCCAGCAACCTGTTCCAGCCATATTTGCCCTACCATTCATTATGGAATGCCTTCCTAGAACTGTTAAGACAAAATAAATTCTTTCTTCCATAAAATTGATTTTGGCCACGGTAGTTTGTCACAGTAACAGGAAGGTAGTTGATGCAAAGATTAATGCCAGAGTAGCTTAATAAATGAAATGATAAAGGGTTTATTCTTATACTCTAGGAGTTACAGTCACTGTGTAGAATAAACATCAGTGACTGGGGAACGGAGAATCCTGAATGCGCTGTTACATTTACATTCAGTAGATCTTTTATGCAGAACCCATCACATTCAACGGTGAAAAGATGGTCCTTTCAGCAAATGATTCTTGAATATCCACATGGAAATGTGTTGATTCTTGCCTCTCATCGTTAAGACTTAAACATGGATTACAGATCCAAATATAGAAGCGAAAACTAAACAACAAAATGTGAGAGGAAAATCTTAGCACAGGGGTAGAGTTGTTGCTAGGCAGCCTGATAATGTATCTATCTGGCCTGGTACAGGTTAACTGGAGACCGAAATGGTGGAGATGAGATGGTAAAGCCAGGCGGTGAGCCACCAGTGACAGCCACAGGCTAGTCATGCCTTTTGTGGGCTTTATAGGTTCTCAAAACTGTAAGAGAGATGCCAGGATATTTGAGGCAGCGTCATTATAGATGGGGAGATCAGATATGTGTTCCTACCTATGGAACAATTATAGTGGAATATTACACCAAAGACTAAAGCAGAAATCCATTTTATATACCTAGAGAATGACAGGCAGTTTAATAGTTGTTCTCCCTGCTGAACTTTATTGAACAAATAGTGGCCGAGTGCCCATCTGGTGAGCAGGGGGTTGCTGTGCGAGCTGATACTAAGGAGGGAGAGAACTGTTGAGTGAGGCATACACTTCCACTTGGAATGAGATTTCACAGATCCAGAGCTAGAAGGCATTGACTCTGACAATTCTCCCAGGCTCGGGGTTTATTAAATGTCTCTCCCCCCCCCAGTCTTTCTCTGTTGGGGAGGGTTGCAAGGGTAAGCGCACAGTGTGTAGCTGCCTAGGATAGATAACATAGCCTCTCCCTGAGATCTCTAGGGAGCATCAGCTGATCTGGGAGGAGCTTTAGAGTTGGGACTTAGTAAATAACCTTGGACTGGAGTTCTCATAGTGTTTCAGCTATCATTTCCTTAATGAAAACTTGCAAAATCTGAGACATCAGACAATCGATCTGACATCAAGTCAGAGTCTTTACCGAGAGAAGGCAAAAGTTTTAATAAAACTTGGTTTTCCGCTATTCAGACATAGAGAAGTTGGAAATTGACTAATTAGCTTTCTTTTTAAGAAAAAGTCTAGAATTTCATTGAACCCCTCCCCTCAATTCTTCAAATAGTACAAACTCAAAAGATCCCTAATTCTAACTTCCCTGCTCCTGGGAAGTGTTACACCACGCAGAGATTGTCTTGCTCTAGGCGGCTCCATTGAAGCATTAACAATGAAATTCAGACTCTATTCATCATCTCCTTCTTGGACCAACATCCTCACAATAGATCCAAATGTAATAATTCAATTTACCTCTTCCTAAAACCCCTACAGCCAATCTCCAATTTATGTAGCCAACCCTGAAAGAAAATTGAATTTTTTTCTATAAAAAAGAACATAAAACTGATTTCCCCAGCGCCCTCTGATGCACTAAGCCAATGTTAACACATTAATATGCATTTGATTTCAGGACTTTAGCCACAGCTTGGACTTCCTGACAGTTTCAGAAAGAGAAAAGGTGAGAAGACAATTCTATTCTGGAAAGACACGCTGTGTTACAACCTAAAAAGGAATTAGCGTTATCACTTTACCTATGTTACAATCATAGGGGTCCATGTAGGAAATTGTATCAGAGAGAAAGAAACAGACAAACTCTTGGTCCTGAAGGGCAGAAGATGGATTCTCTTGGAGCTTGCCCTGCTGCCTAACTTCAAACAACTTCTGAAATTAGAGTTTTCAAAACACCCAGAGTCAATGAGTTTTGTTTGCTTGTTGAGACAGGGTCTCTTTATGTCGTGCTAGCTGTCTTGTAACTCAGTATGTAGAGCAGACTGCCCATAAATTCAGAGATCTACCTGTCTCTGCCTCTCCAGTGTGTGCTGGGATTAAAGATGTGTGCCGTCACGCCCAGCAAGGTCAGTACAAATTTAAATACGGACAAGATATAAGTTCCAAGAATAGAAAGGAAAGTAAGCCCAAGATAACCTGCATTTATGTATCAATGTGACCAACTATGCACCTGGAGGACACGGTAGAGTCAACATCGGCAGAAGGCAGGCAGACTGGAAAAGGAGGTCTGTCTCCCTATCCCGGCTGTTTCCTAACTATCATTTCCTAATGAACCTAGGCTCATTTCCTACTCATAATAAATGACTCTAAACAAATATTTGAGATGTCAGGGCACTTAGGACAGTTTATCACATGAAGAGTACTTTCATTATTTGCCTATTTTCCTCAGAAGGCAATGCCTTCTCCAAGGGAACATATGATGGTTTGTTACTCATTAATAATGAAAAATCCTATTATAGTCTGATTTGTTTCATAGCAACTGTTTATGAGGCCATATTGGAATTCAATTGTCTTGGGAGGGGAAGGGAGGGAGGGAATCAGGCCACTTGGATCCAACCATTCTTATCCCCGAAATGAAGACATGTCACTAGGCCAAGATGTAGTTATCTCCAGCCAATAGTCTCATGAAACATTTATCAAGATGACTTGGAAGTTTTATTCACCTTTCACATGACAAAGCATATGGTAAATGTTATAACCCACTCCTTTGAATGTAAATAGTTTCCAAGCAGTGTCCCCAGACTGCTTTCCACCACTGTGATAACCATATGAGGGCAACAAACATAAGGCATAGAAGATGCACCACACACACCCCCTCAGTGCTGGTGGTGGTGCAGCAGGAAAGCCCCTGGAGGATCAGACCCAAGCCAGATGCATTCAGAGAACCATCTGTCAGTCACCAGACTAGGGAGGGAGAGGAGTTGGCAGAGGGTACAACTAGAGAGCCAAAGAGCGTAATGGAGATTTTAGATGTTATGGATTACTCCGGGCAAATGCATCCACACATGGGCCTCCCTGGAAGGCTCCTCTTGCACAGAGCCCTCACATTAAACGTCTGTCCTCTCATTCCTCTCCATGGGGGCTAAACTCTGACATTCTTTAAACAGGGGATAAAGCAGATCAAACCACGGTACTTCAGATTTGAATCAGAGGGACTGGGTGTCTGGGCATTTTAATTGACAGGGATCAAAACACAGTTAACAAATCTTTTGTGGGAACTGCATGGAATTCTTTATTTTATTCACTTTCTACATTTTAAGAAGAAGTTCTATTAAAAGGAAATACTCTTGACATGTTATGAATTTCAATCATATTTCAATAATAATTAGAAGTCGGGCATTCTAGTCTAATGAGGTTAAAAATATATATATAGCTATTGTCTTCCTGGCTTAAGGTGGCTGAGGAATTTTGGCAGAAGAATTCTGAACATTTCATTGGGGAAGATAAAAAATTAACTTTCTCAAAATGAAACGATAATTCCCCCCTCTCTTACACACACACAGAGAGAGAGAGAGAGAGAGAGAGAGAGAGAGAGAGAGAGAGAGAGAGAGAGAGAGAGAGAACAGCTCCAGAGAGCTGTTTGGATTCAGTGGTCAGAGGAGATATTTAGAGGAATCTAATGTTCCCACTGAGGCCATGATGCCAAGGAAGTCACTGCAAATGCCCTAAGATGGAAACAAAGTGACAGCTTGTTTAAGACAGCATGAAATGGCAGAGTGACAAAGAGGTGCCAGCGGCCCTGATTCCATGACCTTGCTTGTGAACGGCTTGTTATCCTCTCAAGCGACCTAGATGTTCTATCTGAATACACTGAGCCCCAGGAAGCATTCAACAGATGCCAACCGCAGGATGTGAACAAGAAAGGATGGAGGCTGCCTGGAAGGACTCAGAAAAATGTCACAGAGGAGGGGATGCTCTTTAGCAAGTTCTGGGAAGGCTGATGAGTCTTTCTGACTTACAAAGAGGTGTGCAGGAATGCCAGAGGGAAAAGAGAGGGCACGAAGGAGCCAGGCCTCCCTTGACTGTGGGACCTTGGAAAGGAATGAGTGCGGTAGTCTGGGGTGGTATTGGGCATGGAAGCATGGGAGACAGGACCAGGTTGGCTGGGGTTACATGTGAGCAGCCTTGGATGCCATATTTTGGGATCTTGATCTTTAGGCCTCAAGACATCAACGGAGATTCTTTTGCTTGGTTTTGTTTTGCTTTTTTCGAGACAGGGTTTCTCTGTGTAGCCCTGGCTGTCCTAGAACTCACTTTGTAGACCAGGCTGGCCTCGAACTCAGAAATCTGTCTGCCTCTGCCTCCTGAGTGCTGGGATTAAAGGTGTGCGCCACCACTCCCGGCCTGAGCGTATTCTTAACTAAGACTAGAATCAGAGAAGCAGATCTGGCTGCAGTATTAACTGAAAAAAAAAAAAAAACCCTACTCTCTGTTCTAATTGCCTTTCCTGGCTTTCAGTGTAGATAACTACCTGCAATTAGAGATCTGCACTCCACTCCACTGTCTGAAGCTCTGTCTGTCTGTCTCAAAGGAGGCCAGCTCCTCTGTGGGACATCCAGACAGGAACCTATCAGAAGTGCTGTCTGAGAGGATTCACCCAGCAGCTGACTAAAATAGATAAAGAGACCCACCACCAAACATTGGATGGATCCCAGGGACTCTTAAGAAAGAGTTGGGAAAAGGATTCAGGGCCCTAAAGAAGATGGAGACTCCACAGGAAGAACAGCAGAGTCGACTAACATGGCCCACTGGGAGCTATCAAGGACTGACCACCAACCAAAAAAGCATACAGATGCTGCATCAAGACCCATAGCACATTTGTAGCAAGTGGGCAGCTCAGTCTCCATGTGGGTCCACCAAAATGTAGAGCAGAGACTATGCCTAAAGCTGTTTCCTGTCTGTGGAAACCCTTTACCAGTTGGCCTCAGTAAGAGGAAATGTGCTAATCCTGAAGAGAGTTGATGTGCCAGGGTGTGAGGACCACCCAAGGGGACCTAACCGGCTTAGAGAAGGAAAGAGACTCCATGAAGGGTAAAGAGGTAGGGGGCAGCATTCAGGATGTAAAATGACTAAATCAATCAATCAATAAATAAATAGTTTTGAAAGAAAAAATAAACAATAACTATAAAAAAAACAACAACAAACAAAACAAAACAAAACAAAACAAAACAAAACAAAAACCAAAGAACTCTTCTTGAAAATAAGCAACCATCAAAAAATGGCAAGGTCAAAAACCACCTCATTCTGATGATATAATTTGGTGAATCTGTACCTTCAGTTCACCAAGTTAAGTTGTAATATACACATACACCTCTACATACAGGCCAACCTGGAGTGGTGAACTTTCATATTGACCACCGTTTTACATGTGAGATGCCCTCACTGTTTCACACCCATTCCTTAAAACGTGAAAATACTCAACTATTTAAACTAATTGTAAGCAGCAGCTTGTTTGAGGACAGAAAAATGTCTTTGCTCATGAAGTACAATTAACTTTCCTGTTGTACCAAGGATAAAAAAAATCAGGAAAATGGAAGATTCCCATGTGTTCCTGTACCTTTAAATTGCTGTGAATACACATGACCACCTTCAGTTACTGATCTTCACTTTCCTCCCCATGATGTGGTCCCAGGTTTCTGGCAATGAGAGCCAGACACATTTGGCCAGCTGGAGGGCCAAGGATGGATCATTCGGTCTCTTTGCCTAATGCTATTCAGCTTGCCTACTCTCAGAGCATTATCTTTTCTCTTGATGTCTGAGGCCATAGCTCCACAGTTTCCTGAGAGGCAAACTCAGATCATGGTCCAAATAAAAATAAAACAATGATGATTGCTCCAGAGTTATTCCTGCTCACTGGTAAGTTAAGCGTAGTAGACTATCTAGAAGTGGGTTAGGCTAATACTATCATTATTTGACATGGAGTTGGGATGGCAATATCTGGCAAAAATACAAGTGCTGCTCTCTATTTTCTTGGTAGAGAAGGAAAACAATTTCATTTATCTACTGGACAGAGGGCAACATGCAAATCTCTCATAACCCATTATATGTCTGTGGTGGACTAGCTCTGTTGTACTGTTGTATTTATGAGGAATAGGGGTTTTTATTTGTTAGTTTTTTGGTAAGTATGATTTAGCATGTATCTTGTAAAAAACACTTTTACCACTATCATTACTCGTTCTGCTATTAATTCACATCATATCGTCATAGAGGTGAGATCAGTGGGAACATGTGTAATGCCCAAACAAAGGCCATCTTATGTACGAGGAAGTTAACGTCCGACAGAAGGTGCTCGCCGTGTCTCTGTGATGAATCATTATCTTGTCAGACATCTGCCATGCCTCTTACCTGGAGGTCGTGTGTCCGTAGTTCAAGGAAAATGTAATCATCAGAGACAGAAAGTACGTATGCATCTCTAGAGGGATGCTGAATGCTGGTGATGCAAAAACTTTCCTTACCTTAAAAATGGAAGCTACTATTAGCAC
>NC_034593.1:48141727-48149375 GCF_900095145.1 Mus pahari
CTGGAACTCAAGCAGGTCAGAAAGCAGGAGCTGATGCAGAAGCCATTGGAGGGATGTTCTTTACTGGCTTGCTCAGCTTGCTCTCTTATAGAACCCAAGACTACCAACCCAGGGATGGTCCCACCCACAAGGGGTCTTTCCCCCTTGATCACTAATTGAGAAAATACCTTACAGCTGGATCTCATGATGTAGGCATTTCCTCAACTACAGCTCCTTTCTCTGTGATAACTTCAGCTATGTCAAGTTGACACTAAACTAGCCAGTACATCCTGATGCAGAGTCTTACTGTATAGACTGTGCTAAACTTGAACTCTCCATCCTCTTCCCTCTGCCTCCTGGGTGCTGGAATTGCAAGTGTGTTAAGGCAGGGATCCTGGAGGACTCTTACAGGCTTTGATTTTTCAAAACCTACTTTAATAAGGGTTCCTAAAGGCTTGACTTCAAGGGAGTCTCTACCCCACCACTCACCAGAGAAGAGGAGAAGTTAATAGAGCAATGGGGAATAAAAAAAAAGACGTATTGAGATAAATCTTTTATCATTGTCAATTAGCTCTGAAATTATTGCATTGGCATCTTACAGATTGTGATATTATTGATACATAAATCTGATTGGTTAATTAAGCTTACCCATTCTAAATCAGATAGGGGATTAGTATATATATATATATATATATATATATATATATATATATATATATATATATAAAGAACTCAAGAAGTTGGACTCCAGAAAATCCAACAACCTTATTAAAAAATCTGGCACAGAGCTAAACAAAGAATTCTCAACTGAGGAATACTAAAGGGCTGATAAGCACCTGAAAAAATGTTCAACATCCTTAATCATCAGGGAAATGCATATCAAAACAACCCTGAGATTCCACCTCACACCAGTCTCAATGGCTAAGATAAAAAATTCAGGTGACAGCAAATGCTGGTGAGGATGTTTTTTGAGAGGAAGTCTCCTCCATTGCTGGTGGGATTGCAAGCTGATACAACCACTCTGGAAATCAGTCTGGCGGTTCCTCAGAAAATTGGACATAGTACTACCAGAAGATCCAGTAATTCTTCTCCTGGGCATATACCAAGAAGGTGTTCCAACTGGTAATAAGGACACATACTCCACTATGTTCATAGCAGCCTTATTTATAATAGCCAGAAGCTGGAAAGAACCCAGATGTCCCTCAATAGAGGAATGGATACAGAAAGTGTGGTACATTTGCACAATGGAGTACTACTCAGCAATTAAAAACAATGAATTCATGAAATTCTTAGGCAAATGGATGCATCTGGAAGATATCATCCTGAGTGAGGTAACCCAATCACAAAAGAACACACATGAGCACTCACTGAAAAGTGGATATTAGCGCAGAAACTTAGAATATCCAAGATACAATTTGCAAAACACATGAAACTCAAGAAGAAGGAAGACCAAAGTGTGGATACTTTGCTCCTTCTTAGAATGGGGAACAAAATACCCCTGGAAGGAGTTACAGAGACAAAGTTCGGAGCTGAGATGGAAGGGAGGACTATCCAGAGACTGCATGACACTGGAGCCCACCACTGCGTCTTCAGGGTCTTCAGGCACCCACGCCTGGTAATGGGATCTGCCAAACACGGGGGGATTGTCGTTAATGTCCTGTACAGTCACGTTGACCTGAAGGTAACCCCGCCGCTTTGGCTCACCCTTGTCCTCCACCTCCACCAGGAGCTGGTACTGAGGTGTGACCTCGAGGTCCAGCCTGCCCTTGGACACCAGGTGCAAGAACGCTCCCTCACCACTGGGGTTCAAGGTGATGTCCAGGTGAAAACAGCCTGCCTCATTGCAGATGACTATGCAGTAGGAGCGGTGGTCCACACCATTGAAGCCAATGTCAGAGTCGGTGGCGGTGTCCAGAATGACCTGACGCCCGCTACCACTGTCCTCCTTGAAGGCGACCATGATCGAGGGGTCTGGGAAGACTGGGGCGGTTGTCATGGAGGTCACGCACCAGCACTCGGTAGGGTGTGTGGGGGAGCTGGAAAGGACCACTAGGTTGACATCACTGGGCAGTCTCGCCAGGTCGATGGTAGTGGTGGTATACAGAGCTCCATCCAGTGCTGCTGTTAATTGCGAACAGGGCGTGGCTTTCACTGAGCCAAAAGGTGAAGCCAGGACATGTTGGGATGGTGCCCACCAGAGTCCCTGGAGGCTGCTCTTCCATCACCTGGAAGACCTGGCGCTGTTCAGCCACTTGGACTAAGGCCTAGCCTGGGAGCAGTGACAGCAGCCCCCAGACTCTCAGGAGCTGGCACAGAGATGAAGAGGGTAGTGGGAGCCGCCTGTGGCCAGGAGCCTGGTTTGCAGCCAAGTTCATGGTCCTAGTTTCCAGGAACCTGGAGAAGAAGAGAAACAAGGTGAAGGAAACGGGATGATCTGGAGGACTTCTGAATGGCGCCAGTAAAAAGCCAGTTTGGCCTGAGACCTCTGCAGTTCAGAAGAGTGGGTGAGGGACAGGAGGTCTGGAGAAGGCTCTAGGTGGCCGGTGAGTCGCGCAGCGCAGAAGAGAGCGAGGCGACAGGCAACGGAGCATCTCTGGGCTCTCCGGTGAGAGTTTCCAGGTCTCCAGACACTTAGATTGAAATTCCAAGTCTTAGTATCCTGGCCGTGAACCTGAGTGCAAGAGGCGGCCTGGATTTGGGGGATCTGAGGAGCCTCTTACTGCACTCACTTCTCTCCAAAAACTTTAGAACTTACCCAGGAACGGGACGCCAAAAAGCGCAGGGCCAAGGGCCGCAGAGCCCCTGCACCCTGGAGACAAAGCGGGGAGAGCCCGAAGCTAGATGTGAAGACTCTTCTCCGGTTTCATTCCGGGAAAGCCTGGAAGGTGGTCTCTGGGTCGGGCTCCCTCCCCCTGCAGCGGAAGCAGCCAGTGCTCCCAGTCCCTGCTCCCGCAGCTCTCAGCTCCGTGCCTCTGCGGGCAGCCCAGGCTGCCTTTGCTCTCGCAGTGGGTCGAAGCCCGAGGTTCAGCCCAGACTGCCGCAGACGCGGCTCCGCATCCTTCACCTCCGCGCCTGCCTCATTTGTAAGTCCACTGAGCTCAGGTTTCCCTTCCTCCTCGGCGCCGCGGGGGTCGGACAGCAGAGGCAGCCCTTGGTCCCTGAGTCCCCTCCCCTCCCCATGCCAGGGGCTCTTCCCCGGGCGTCAGCGGGCACCAGCGCCTCCAAGCGCTCCTCGCCCTTGTCCTGGGATCTGTGCTTTTATTGTCCCGGGTCAGTTTCACTTTGTAATCCTCCAGGCTTTGTGTTTGGAGAGCGGTGGGTCCCTCTGTCGCAGTCCCTACAGGCGATGGGGGCGCGGAGGTGCGGGGCAGCTGCTTGGTGCACCACGTGGACGAGCTCCTTTGCAGCTGGGACTCCGACGTGGCACTCCGACGTACCTGGAGCCAGGCGAGTCTCCCGCTGCCTCTCCTGGTTCCTCGCACTCTCCCCGCCCCTTCCCCGCTGCGCGCACACACACGCACTCGCACACACGCACGCACAAACAGAGAGGGAGGGTTGTCAGCGATCGCGAGCAGGACTGAGAAACTTTGCTCGCCCCTTGGAGCTCCCGGACTCCAGTGGCCGCCACTCCCCTGCTCTGGTCCTGTCACCCGCGGGCCCTGCCCTGCTACAGCTCATGGGCCACAGCCCCGCCCCGCGTCCCCGCCGGCCTTGCCTCCAGCCGCCACTGGCTGGGGCGATGCTCGTCACCGTGACCTCTGAGGCTGTGGGCGGGAGGTGGGCGAGCCCCACGGCGGCGGAGGTGCTAAGAACGGGGCGACCACCCCCAATTCCTTTCTATTTATTTATTTTCCCTTTTGGTCAAACCTTGGCCAGCGTCAGCGCTGTAGGCAGTGGCGGAATAGATGGAGGTGGGGTCAGGTTTGGAAATAAATAAGTTTAGTGTCCGGAGCTGGGAGTGCCATTAGGTTGTTAGGCTGGTAATAACTCGGTGGAGGGGGTCGGGGAAAATGAAAGAAAGGTTGGGGCGAGGGTCTGTTAACATGGGAGGAAGGACTGGCCAAAACCCATCTGGGAATGCACATGGCTTCTGAGCTTTAACCATTTCATGTCCTTGTCAGGGGCAGTGTTCCAGCAAACTGCCACTCATGGTACCCCAGCAGAACCCCAGCTCTTACCCTTACCGATTCGTGCGTGAGCCTGCGCCCCTCTTCGCTGTACCTTGGTTCCAAGTAAAACACAATTTTTGGTTAGAAACAATTTGCTAAGGTAAAAAAAAAATTAGGACATTGCTTTAAGTTACTATATCTGTATTTGAAAATATAACTTAATACATATTTTAGTTAACTTCAAATTGTTCTACCTATGTTCTAAGATTATAGAGTAGACATCAGGCTTCATGAAGAGTTAACTTTAATCTAAGTTGTACTCTCTAAAAAGAAGTGATTTTCAATTTCCAATTTAAAAGGTGTATACTCCCTGCCTTAGAGTTTTATTGCTGTGAAGAGATACCATGATCATGGCACCTCTTGTAAAGGAAAACATTTACTTGGGGCCGACTTACAGTTTCAGAGGTTTAGTCCATTATCGTCATGGTGGGAAGCATGGCAGTGTGCAGACAGACATGATGCTAGAGAAGGAGCCGAGAGTTCTGTATCTTTTTGTTTGTTTGTTTGTTTTTAATTATTTTATTGGATATTTTCTTCATTTACATTTCAAATGCTATCCCAAAAGTCCCCTATACCCTCCCCCTGCCCTGCTCCCCTACCCACTCACTCCCACTTCTTGGCCCTGGCATTCCCCTGTATGGGTCATATAAAGTTTGCAAGACCAAGGGGCCTCTCTTACCAATGATGGCAGANTAGGCCATCTTCTGCTACATATGCAGCTAGAGACACCAGCTCAGGGGGTACTGGTTAGTTCACATTGTTGTTCCACCTATAGGGTTGCAGACCCCTTCAGTTCCTTGGGTACTTTCTCTAGCTCCTCCATTGGGGGCCCTGTGTTCTATCTATCCTATAGATGACTGTGAGCATCCACTTCTGTATTTGCCAGGCACTGGCATAGCCTCACAAGAGACAGCTATATCAGGGTCCTTTCAGCAAAATCTTGCTGGCATGTGCAATAGTGTCTGTGTTTGGTGGCTGATGAGAGTTCTGTATCTTGATCTGTAGATAGCAAGGAGACTATGTACACACTGGGCATAGCTTTGAGTGTAGGAGACCTCAAAGCCCACCCTTACACTTCTTCCAACAAGGCCACACCTACTCCAACAAAGCCACATCTCCTAATAGTGCCACTCTCTATGGGCCAAACATTCAAATACAGGAGTCTATGGGGGCCATTCCTATTCAAAACACTACACTTCCAAAGACAGTGTCTGCCTTGTCAAGAGTAAATGATTCATTTTACAAAGATTTCTAAAATTAACCTCATTACCAGAACCTTTTAAAATGTCTCCATATTTTCTTTCCCTACCCTCAGCCAACAGCTGAAAAGTGAAAGCAGTCAGTCATGTCAAATCTGTAATAAATAATTACATGTAGCATAGACTGGATTGGCAAAGAAGTCTAAAGTCAAGTCTATTCCTTCTGCCGATGGACAGATCTCTAGATCACCACATAGTGAAAACAGCAAGCATTATTCCTAAAGTCATTCCATTTAAAATAGACTGGTTGCTCAGAGGTGCAATTTGGGAAGCTAGATAACCACATTAAATGAACTCTAACAAATATTGGCTTTTGGAATTTCTTAGAAAACTTCCACAAACATTACTGCCAAAGTCTATGAGTTTGGCAGGTGATTGGGTATCCTCAGTCAGTCTGAGAACACAGGTGATTGGGGAGTGGATGCTGTTATTACCTTTTGCTAAGAGGAAGAACTGGATGGCAATGTAAACAGCATGACCAATTGAACGAGCATGTAGGTTCACAACATCCTCATGTATCCCTTAGAGAGACGGTCAGGCCAGAGTCATTGGTATTTACCTCTCTGTTGTTTAAGACATTTAGGATGTGATTGCAGACTCTGAGAACCTCCACTGGGCAACAGAATCCCTTCGTTGTCAACTGAGACATGAGGAGTAATTCATCTAGATAAAGAGGAGGTTTTTTTTTTCTGGTTTTGTCTATATGAGGGGAACCAGTCAGACCTACACAGCCAGAGCTGGCCAGGCCTATGCAGCCAGAGGGAAAAGCAGTATACTTCTGGCAGAACCTATTTCTCATGCATCCTTGTCCTGTAAAGAGGCTAACTGCATCTTACTCTGATGGGATGATGCTCCACTCAAGGGAGCTTGTGCTCCATCCAAGGAAACCTGTGCTCCACCTAAGGGAGACTACCTTAGCCTGGAGACTTCCTGCCCTGCAAGTGTATTGTAAATTCAACCCACTTTACTCAAGAATCCAGTTTTATAAAACCAATTTTTAAAACTATACCTCATTTTAAATATTATTTTACATCAAACAAACTTCAAGTTTACTTCAAAGTTGTTTGAGCCACTTGTTTTAGGCTTAAACTTAACAATATATAGAAAAGATTATATAGTGGAGATTATAGATTAGTCTTGAGCTTCTCTCTATAAATTACATGTGGACTTGGCATGGCTGACCACTAATTTGTATATATTAATTATCTTTAACAGTTTTTATTAAGTTTGTACCTTTTATAAGATTAGGATTTCACAAGTTTATCCCTGTTAAGTTTGAGCCTTAAGAATTATAATTCTTAAATTGAAGATCTTTTAGTATTTTAGAAAATAGATTTTAAACCATACACAGAAAGACTGGAAACCTCATTTTTCTGTTTTATAACGTGCAAAATGTCAGGTGTTTATATGACTCAATTTCACCAAATTCCTAAAGTTCAACAAAGTTAGCAAAAGAAAAAATCTTAGGAATTTATAAACTTTAATCATCAAACATACGCTGTTGGATGTTTTAGGTCTTATGATCTATATACCATCTTAGTTAAGTTAACTGTGATGGGTTGTATATGCGTGGCCCAGGGAGTGGCACTATTAGGAGGCATGGCCTTGTTGGAGGAAGTGTTTCACTGAGGGGGGATTTGAGACCCTCCTCCTAGACACATGGAAGCCAATCTTCTCCTGGTTGCCTTAGAAACAAGATATAGAACTCTCAGCTCCTCCAGCTCCATGCCTGCCTGGATGCTGCCATGCTCCCTGCCATGATGATAATGGACTGAACCTCAGAACCAGTAAGCCAGCCTCAATTAAATGTTGTCCTTTAAAAGAGTTGCCCTGGTCATGGTTTCTCCTCACAGCAATGGAAACCCTAAGATACCTTGTACATGGGTTTTGTCCTTATCTGTTATGTTTTATTCTTATGAGAAAAATCATCATACACAAAAATTCAACCCAATTCAGAATAACTTGGAGACCTGCCGCTGCTTCTTTAACATAGAGAAAGTAACATATATCATCTTATACCATATGGCCATTGTCTTAGTTAGGGTTTTACTGCTGTGAACAGACACCATGACCAAACAACTCTTATAAGGACAACATCTAATCGAGGATGGCTTACAGGTTCAGAGGTTCAGTCTATTATTGTGGGGAGCCGCCCTCACATTCGCCATTACAAGATGGCGCTGATGTCCTGTGCTCTAACAAACAAACAAGGCAGCTGCGCATGTGCTGGGTAGATTTCCA
>NC_034593.1:48149386-48168328 GCF_900095145.1 Mus pahari
CCCTTTGCCTGTTGGAAGCTTATGCTCTCCCTCTCAAGAGCATTAAAGCTTTGCTGCAGAAGGATCCTGTTTGTGTGCCGCGTCGTTTCTTGCTGGCGAGAAGGTAGCGCGGGACATATTATCATCATCAAGGTAGGAACATGGCAGTATCCAGGCATGCATGGAATAGGAGAAGCTAAGAGTTCTACATCTTCATCTGAAGGCTGCTAGCAGAATACTGGCTTCCAGGCAGCTAGGATCAGGGTCTTAAAGCTCACGACCATAGTGACACACCTACTCTCACAGTGACACACTTACTCCAACAAGGCCACACCTCCAAATAGTGCCTGGGTCAAGTATATACAAACCATGACAGTCAACTAAGATGGTAGTGAAGTCTCCTGGCAAGCTCTTTCTTTAACCTTAGGAAAGAGGGTGTATGAGTCACACGGCTGCTAGGTCATCAGCCAAGATGGTACTCCAAGTTTAGTCACACACCCTTTTCCTAAACAAGAGTTGAATCTAAGTTACATACAAGATATGCAATAGCAAATTATCTATACATAGATTTTTTTTTTTACTATCAACCCTTTCTGTTACAAATTTTAAGCTAACTTTTTGTTACAGAGCTTTTAAATCACATCCAGTGAACTTACAGGTCCTAAAATATAGAAAGTTAAAATGTTAACAAAAGCTTTAGGGATAGGAAATGAAACCAAGGAAAAGTAGAGTGTATTCGGTGCATGAGACGCCTTGCCCTTTGTGACCGCTGTACTCAACGGTTTACTTTTTAGTCCTTGTCGAGGGCGAAGTGTCTTTTCTTGAGTCTTCTGTCTTGTTTTCCTTCTCCCAGCCACAGAGGCATGTGACCCAGCACAGACACTTTGGAAGAAACTTTTAAAGAAATATGCTTGGGTCTGGAGCAGGTGGGCCAAACTCCAGAACCAGCCTTTCTCAGTGGAGTCTAATAGCCGCAAAAGAATTTCTCAATATTATCCATACCCAAATGGCGTTTGACACTCTGGAAGACCAAACACAGTGATCTACATATCCATAATGAGTCTGAGTGTGTCTGTAAATTGAACAGACAACTTGACATCCCTTTACCCCTTAGCAGTTAACAGCACAAGCAGGATTTTCTAGGTTTGGAGAGGATGAAATACAAGTGGACCAAAGTATTAGACCAAAGAGGCCCAAGACAAAAGGGCTCTATACTATCTCAGTTAGGAGTAATTACAAAGATGTACATCTGGAGGACTGCAGGAATGGTGGGCATTCCAGTTCTTGGAGTGGTTGTAAGGCCTTGAGAAAGATTAAAGTGAAGTGTGAGCTATGTGGGGGATGGGCCCTGGACAGCACTAGCATTTCATCTTGTGGAGTTACTTAAACCAGTTTAGATATTTAAAATCAGTAGTTCTGCCAGGCAGTGGTGGCACATGCCTTTAATCCCAGCACTCGGGAGGCAGAGGCAGGTGGATTTCTGAGTTCGAGGACAGCCTGGTCTACACAGTGAGTTCCAGGACAGCCAGGGCTACACAGAGAAACCCTGTCTCAAAAACAAACAAACAAACAAACAAACAAACAAAATCAATAGTTCTAAATGTGGGCTAGCAATAGCCATTTGTCCAACATATATTGAGGCCAGATTCGGATGGGATGCTGAACACATAAACTCATTCTTCCAAGGGAGCTTTTAGATTAGTCTGCCGTCAGGCTGAGGGCATGTTACTTGGAATGGAGGATTTGGAAGCCATGGCAGGGCCGAGAATCGAGGTAAAAACAGAGGTGAATATCCAGTCGCCTAGAGAGAGCATCCTCTAAGTCTTGAAATGTCCAAAAATGCCTGGGAAAGTAAGAGGGTCTTACAGTTCCATGGTTAAGGAACCGCAGGGCCGGTGGGAGGTTCTCAGAACGTTCAGCTAGTCAAATGGTATATTAGGGGAGAATTCCCAGAATTAGAATTTTTAGTCAAACTTTCTCACGGCTAGTGGAAAGTCTCCAGTGAGCTTCCAGACCTACCCAGGGCACCTCTGAATTAGGTCTAATCCATTACCTCGATCCAATGTTCTGCTAAGTTGAGTGTACATTCTGGTCAAACTTAGTGCGACCTCCCACCTAGGTCAGACTGTCAGGGGAGACAGTGAGGAGAGACGGAAATAAAGAAAATGTTACGTGGCCCTTGGTTGAGGGCCCTATGAGATCCAGGGAGGTTTTCTGTGAGTAGGCTTGAGCCACTATTAGGCTCCGATTTCATCCGGGATCTTCGGCACTATATGTAAGATTATATTAAAGCTAACATAGAAAGATGAAGGCAGAAAGAAAGAAGTCCCTTACTGTTTGTCCACAGTAAGGGATGCAGAGGATCAAAAAGACTGACAAGGACCCTTACAAGAGTGGATATGATTTCAGTAATCCGCAAGGGAAGCTGGGAAATGTAGTTTTTCAGCAAGTCTCGGTTTACGTGAAGTCTTTGAGTTTGTAAAATGGGGCAGCAGTGAGTGCTCAAACGTTAAGGATCTTTGGAATGTTTCAGATATCAAATTTCAGATGATGGCTGCTATAGCTGAAAAAATTTTGGACTCAATGCAAATACCAAGCCATTTTACACGAGGGATTTGAGCAGACGCGGGCTTTGCTATCACAGTGAAGAGCCTGAAGCTACTCTCCCAGGTCTCAAAAAACAGACTGCCAAGTTAAAATTTAGATCGATTCGATATTCTTGACTTGCTGGGTGGTCATTTTAACGGCCTCCCTCATTACCAGAGACTAGGGTTAAGACCAGTCTCTACCAGGCTCTCTCAAGAGGCCACCAGCCAGCAGGGGTATCATCAGAGGGGTAGGGGTCCCAGCTGCAAGGTTGCCTCTGCCAGGAGGATGAAAGAGCCTTTTCAGTCTCTTTGCTTGTTTCCCCAAGGCCAGGCGCAGCTTCGCCCTGCCCCCTTCCTCATGTGACTCACTCCTCAACTCTGGGAGGGAACCATAAGCCAGTGGCTGTGAAGGTTTCCTCTTAGTGGATAGTCTCACCATTTCTATTGTTTTGCCCATGCCCTCTGGTCCCTTCGCTTAAGGAGTAGGTAGCTTTATTTTTAGGTCTAATTTTCTGTCTATCTTCTACTATGCTTCTGTCTAGAAGGTAAGAAAGAGCTCATAGCGCTGGGTCCATGTTTTCATATGCAATATGAGTTCACTGCCTTGTGCACAGTGAGGGCTCCTGCATAAACACAGAAATTCTGAGAGAGTCTGAAAGGACAATAGCAATATAAAAATGGGATTTCATGGGTCCTAAGAATGCAGTGTTTTTTTTTTTTTTCTTTTACTTTCACCACTTATTTTTATTACATGTGTGCATATATATAATATATGCATATATATCATACACACACATGCACACATATATATGATTGTTCGCTTGCATGTATGAGTATGTACCATATGCATGCCTGGAACCCAAGGAGTCCAGAAGAGGGCATCCCTTGGAACTAGAGTCACAGATACTTGTGAGCATCCACGTGGATGCTGGGAATTGAACACAAGCCCTCTGGGAGAGCAGCCAGGACCCTTAACTGCTGAGACACTTCTCCAGGCCCTGCCTTTGCAAAGCTAATCAGTGACCTGGAGAGTACTGTGAAGCCCCCTGAGACAAAGGCTGATACCGAGTCTGACTCCCATGCTTCTCTTCTTTAAGTCTGGCGAAGGGATCTTCTATGATCCCCTAGGAAAGCAACTGGGACTGGACATGCTCCAAACCAAAGTCCAAGCATTTGTCACAGCTGGGGTGTGGCAGTCGTGGTTCCAAATGAAACTTAGAACTCAGAAGAGGGGGTGGGGGAGGATCTGTAAAAAATCACAGCAGGATTTGGAGGCATAGAGTGAAGAAGTACTAAAAATTCTTCTAATTTTCTGACTGCAGATTTTGCCACAATTTTTAAGAGACTGGATGGCTTAATGGGTGCTACAGCTTTCATTGTGTCCAGGCTTCTTGCTGTTTAAAGTCTCAGTACAATAATGAAGTAGACAAAATGTTGGCACTTGAGAGAGAGAAAAAAAGAAAGGACAGGAGGCAGATGACCTTGGAAGCAAATCAGTAGCTGGTTTAATTTAGAGAAAAGGAGATGTGTATAGAGAAAAACTGCAACAGTATTCTTTAATGGTGATATGTAGTCCCGTATGGTGTTAGCTTTTGCCCTCAGAAATGAAACGTCAACTGATTACATTCACAGTTTATTAGGAAGGGCACATGAACAGCATATTAGAAATAACTTCTCACCAGAGTTTCCTACATAAGGAGACAGTGAAAATATCTGGGCAGAAGCATCTAGGAATTACAGAAAAGCCAAAAAAAAAAAAAAAGTCATGATTAATAAACATGACTTTGAAAAATTAAGTATTTTTCTTAATCAATGGCTCTTCTGCCTCCATCTGTTGTGTGCTCATGCTGCTGACAGCAGGGGACCCGCTGTGCTGTTCATTCCTGCATGCTCAGCTGCTGAAAGGGTAGCTAATGATGTGTGAGCAATCTAGCAGGGAAGGAGGGAGGGCGGAAGGCTCGGACAAAGCAAAGAATCTCCTGTTGTTGAGACATTAAAAATATTCCCAGCTCACTGTCTCCCATAAAGAAATGCCAATGACCTTGAAGAGTTAGCCGTGAGCACCAGCTAGTAGCAAGGAATTATGAACTGTTTCAATATTTTCCTTGTGTATAATGCTAAGATCTAACTTGTATTAGGATGAAAACAGGAAACAAGTAATTCATACAGCTTACGCTATCAGAGGTGAATGATTATTGTATTTAATAATTCATTCTTACTGTATTTAAATGTCACTGAACCCTGTACCAGATGTCTGTACCAGTGGTGCGCATCACACTAATGTAGAAGCTATGCATTCCACCAAGGCCAAAAAACGCTAACATCTATTTGCTCCATCTTGGCCCAGAACCCCTCTTTAAAAGGAGCTTACAAAATGGTTTTTCTCCCAGGTAAACTATGTTTTTTGTAAGGTTTGTTTATTTTTATGTGTCTTGGTGTTTTGCCTGTTCACATGTCTGTGTACCATGTCCATATAGTATTCACAGAGGCCAGGAGAGAATGTCTGATCCCCTGGAACCGGAATTGCAGGTGTATGAGAGCTGCAATGTGGGTGCTGGGAACTGAACCCAGGCCCTCTGCAAGAGCAGCCAGTGACCTTAGCCACCAGCTGTCTCTCCAGCCTGGTGGGTAAATGATTTTAAAGAGAAAATGCATTGGTCTCCAGCCTTTTGTAAGTGATATTTTTTTTAGAACTCAGCCATGCTTAGAATTTCAGCTAAATTCTTACTCTCATAAGCAGAACCAGTGAGTATATCCAGGCATTGATGGATTCCCTGTAATTATCCTTGAAATAACTGAGGAAGGAAGAGGGTAGAGGGAGACAGAGAAGCTAAGGGTAGCGCTGAAGGGGGAGGGGGTAGTGAGCCCTGTGTGGCAATTTTGATGGAGAGAGGATCCAGTTCCATGGAATGTGTGGCATTCGAGAAACTTAGCAGGCGAGCAGCTGGGTCTCCAAGTTGGCCTGCCCTGAGCAGCTGCGGGCAGGGCGTGGCCGAGAGCAGAGAGTGGAGTGAGGCATCATGGGAAGTCGGCCCCGTTTATTGAGGCTTCAGAATTTCAGAAGCAATAGGTTTCTTTTCCTGGCAGTTCAAGTCACTAAAGCAGGAGCCTGGCATGAAGGCCTTGTTCAGCAAACGTTGGAAAGGAAAAGGAGTCATTTAGAGTGCAGAGGGGAAGGCTTTTAGAAAAATCCACAAGAGCAGTAGAAAATGTCCTAGAAGAATGAGGGACTATAAAGACACTGTGATGGGGGAACTCACAGGGATTAATGGTGGCTCTTTGTGGGAAGAGATAAGGACACAGAGAAACAGAAAGGTGAACCTCGACACTCCCCCCCCCATATGGTGGTGCTTTTCAGAGTGATGTAAAATATGCCTTCAAAAATATGACTGTACGTAAAGATATTAATGAAAAATTTACTTACTAGTCCTGAGCATAAATGTCTTGGTGTTAAGCATGTCCCATGTGTTTAATGTTCTCTTTGAAGAAAGCTGTGGGAAGCCTGGACAGAGATACTATCAATTGCGTTTTCTTAAAGCCTTTATTTCAAAATAAAAGTTAGACCCAGGCTTCAGTGTTGTCCTGTGGATGTTCTGGGACATGGGCTATGCTGGCATGCTGGGACTGGACTGCTCTGAACCTGCTGGAGAGTGTCAAGCGGCGTACTGTGTGCGATGTTATGTCGGGTTAGTCAGACACATTTCTTCAATAGATGAGTCACTTGTCTAACAGGTCTAGGGAAAACATTGTGTCAGTTTTGACCCCTGAGATCTGGATTCACAGAAGCTCTGCCCTCTGAGGCTCTCTCATGGCTAATGTTGGCCCTGTGTGCCTAGTGAGGCTGGGCCACACCACCACCTTCTGCAAAGGCCAGTGTTCCCAGGGCCTACCAGATCCTTCCAGTATCACACAGGCAGAAATATTTTCATTATCTCTACTTATAACCAATAATTTTATTTAAAATCCAAGACTTTTAATCAGTACATATTGCTTACTATCTAGATCCTCTAAGAGGAGCTAGAGAGATGTCTCAGTAATTAAAGGCACTGACTATTCTTGCAGAATACCTTGGGTTCAGTTTTCAGTGCCCACATGGCAGCTCATAACCATCTGTAACTCTTGTTTCAGGTGATCTGACGCCCTCTTCTGGTCTCCATGGATACTGCAGGTAAACACATACATAAAATAAAATCTTTTTCTTTTTAAGAATATTTTTTAATAGCCAGCTGTAATTCCAGCACCTCAGATGTAAGGAGGAGGGTAGTGAGTTTGAGATCAACCTGGGCTGTGTGGTGGGTTTGAGGCCAGCCTGGGCGACATCACAAAACCTTGACTTAGAAAAACCAAACCGAATCAAACAAAAATAAGATGATTTTATTTATTTATTCATTTATTTATAGCATTTTTATTGATAATTTGAGAATTGCACATTGTGCACCTCAATCACACTCACTTCTTAGTCCTTTCAGATCTGTCCCCACCCTTGTGACCTTTCCCCAGAAAAGAGAAGGAGGAGGAGGAGGAGGAATAGGAGGAGGAGGATGAAGTTCAATTTGTGTTGCCCATATATTCACTGGAGTATGGTCAAACTCCCAGTGGCCAGCCTCTTAAAGAAAACTGAGACCTTCCCTACCCCCACCAGAAGTGGAGAGCTACACTCAGCATCCTTATCACATGTTTTAAGAGTTCTCTTTGATGGTTTTCAGTCTAGGATGCTATTTTGGGGTCATGGGGGTTGGGTCATCACTGAAGCCTCCTATGCCCCTCTTTGTCAACTGTGACTCATTGCAGAAGTGGCTTCCTTACCCTTTACAGTCAGCAGGACTTCCTCATGGTCCTCTGCATCAGCATTTGCCATGGACGTCAGCATGGTCCCAGCATCACATGGCCCTCTGCTGAAGTGGACCACAGACACCATCATAACCTCAGTGGCAACACAGATCGAGGACACCAAGATAGCCTTTGGGGTCATGCGTGGGTATCTCAAGCACCAGGTCCCACAGATATCAGCATAGCTTAAGGTAATAACCCAGTCCACGGACATCAACAGAGCCTTAGGCGACAGCACAGATCACAGACATGCTCAAGGTCCTCAGTAGACATGGCTTTAGACTGCAGCACAGGCTACCCACACCAACATGGCTTCAGGCGGCAGCACAGACATCCACGTGGCCCTAGGGGTGATGCCAGCATTTCCCAATGCCACCGCAGTGAACAATGTGCAGTGGAGAAGTGGGAAAGTGTGGGCCTGTAATGGCCCAGGATAGATGGGGAAAGGGCCTCAGGGAACGCTTCCATCCTTAATACCTCATATGAGGATGGCAGTCATTGGTTCCCTCCCCTCTCCCAGCCTGGCGCCTGAAAGTCAGCTGCCCCACTATCAACTCTAGTAAGAATTTGCTACCCTGTCCGTTGGTTATCAGCCCTCACTTCTTGTTTGGCTTTATAAGGTTTATCCCCTTGGACTCCCCGCCCCCAGTTCCTGAATATGCAGATGAAGGATCTTCCAATGCCCCTGTCCTAGCCAATTAAACATGGCCACACAAACCTTGTCCCCATAGAACCCGCCTACCTCCCCAGGGGCATAAATACACCCCCACTCCTAAAAGGAACCAGTTCTCCAAAGCTGTTCCTGGGTGTGTGTGTTCTTTACCCACCCACTCTCTGATGACCAAAGCTCTACTCTGCATCCATCCAGAGCTGCAGGAAAGATGGCAGAACAGAGCGGTGCCTGTGTGGTGGCACGAGGCAGGACTAGGAACGCATCGTGAGGATAAGAGGATCTTAAAAGAAAGCAGTAGAGGTACTTAGTGAAGTTCAGAACATTCTCCATTTTCCATCAGAATGAAGAGGTTTTTATTATTGTTATTATTATTATTATTATTATTATTAAATTGCTGCTTTATTAGGAAATAGTTCTGAACAGAACTTGCTTTCTCTCATCTTCCTAGCTTGGACTTTAGGTTGCCACAATATTTGCATATGAAGCACATGCCCCTAAATGGAATCATGTAAACCAGCCAGGGAGCTTTTTAAATTCTGTCACACTAGTCCCAAAGATATTAAAATTAGCACCCCCATTTAAAAAAGCAAACAAACAAACAAACAAACAAACAAAAAAAAACTTTAAAATGTGTACCTAAGCTAGAGGCAAAGGAATATTATTTTACATTTTGTAGGAGAATAGATGCTAAATTGATCTTTTAGATGATAGACATTGTCAAGGGTACAAAGCTATTTTAAATCACAACAATGTTCCTGGGAGCTATGGAATAGCCTGTGGATCTACGAGGCAGAACCACACAGAAATCTCCAGTGCTCAAGTTCATGGAGTTCCATCTTATTTATAACCTGGTGGAATTTGCACAGAACTGCTGGTCTGCATATGGGGCGGGGCTCTGGCCCAGCGGGAGTGGCCAAAGAGTTGTAGCTCTCTGAGTGGAAGCTGGAGCAAGGCGGCCAGGCTGCCAGCCATCTTCCACGACCACAGCTGCCCTGGAGTTGGTGGCAGGCAGTGGGACACAATGGGTGACTAGGGGCCAAGGTTGGGGCCACTGAGCAGGAAGGGGCTGCCGTAGGCTTGAGCACCCAGCTGGTTGGGTCAGGTCGAGGTCAGATAGTTTTCCCTGGAGTGTTCCAGCTCAATAAGATAAGATAAGACAGGCACTCTCAGAAGGTCTTTAGTGAGATTACTCACGCACTTTATTCTTTGTGGTAGGTTAGGATCTTATCAACATTTTGGGGTGGGTTGGGATCTAAAGGCAGATGTTTTCTATTGGCTTGGTCTGAGATATTAGGGCTGCCTCGTATGATTGTCACAGTCCTCTCAAATGGGTGTTGTGGTCACGTGTTCCAGGACAGGTACCTGGTCGGAAGTAGATTTAAACACCTACTGTCCTCAGTTATTAGAATTGCTGGAATTCCCGACTCCGCTCGACCTTACAGGTTTTCTGTGTGGTGGCATAATCCATTGCCCAACACAGAACAGCAGTTTCTTCTGCATGGCTTTTTAGAAACTATCTAGGTTCCATGACTCAGAATTGTGTGTTGTAGCAAGTTCAGAAGTCGCCTGCATTCTTTCTGCTAGTTTTGGTTCTGCCGAGTGTACTACTGTACAATGCTCCCCAAGATTCTGAGCTGAGCACATAGCATGCACTCCTCCGAAGACAGGGACAGAAACCCCGTGACTCTGGTTTGCGTTTCCACGGCGTGGATGTTGAAATTACGATGGGTAACACCAGTATTCTTGCGGTGTGTAAGGTGGCTACACAGTAAGTTTCAGCTCCTCGTCAGTGTGATGATTTAATTGCCACCTTGCCGAACCTTCGAGTCACATGAGCAGGGAGCCTCACCAGAGCTGTTCTGTCATGTTCTCACATGTCCAACCCTTCTGTTCCTTCTCAGGAAATACTAGGTGCCTGTCACATGATCACGCTGTCACATAACCTGATCAGACTCTGAGTTTCACTGTGGACACCGGGCTCCAGGGGCTGTGCTCAGCAACTTGCTTCTTCCTCCAAGAGCCAGGGCTTTGCATAGATTATCTTATTTAATCCCTGGCATAAGCCTTTGAAGAAATCGCTGCTATCCCAATATTATAAATCGGAAACTGGAGTTTTGAGGTTAGTAAGTGGGTCACCTAAATTCAAACTGGAAGTAGGCAAAGATGGTAAGAATCAAACACCAGTCCCTGTGAAAGTCCATGATGTTAAATATATCTGTTTTTGAAGTTAACCTCCTCTACTGTGGAAAATTACTTTACTAAGATCTTTCTGGTTTTCATAAAATAAATTACCTCTTGGGATAAAGAACTCTCAGACACATCAAGGTTTAAAATCAAAGACTCTAGTGTCAGTTGTAGGGTATGCTAACTACAAAACCATGGCCACATTTCCTGTCAACAAACCTTATTCCACACTGTTTGGATTGAATTCAAAGATGACATATGGAAACCATTCATGCTGAACATACAGTCTTCAATGCAGAGAAAAATAACAGGCCTGAAAGGAGTGGAAATCTTGGCTTTGGCAGGGACGTGCTGTAGATCTGGGATCCTCAATGCATCTTTCATTTCTTGTCAGAAGGAGCCACATTATTTGTGCATGAGAAAGTCTGAAATTAAAAAAAAGAAAGAAAGAAAGTATAGGGCTGGAGAGAAGGCTCAGTGGTTAAGAACACTGACTGCTCTTCCAGAGAACCTGAGTTCAATTCCCAGCAACCACATGGTGGCTCACAACCATCTGTAATGGGATCTGATGCCCTCTTCTGGTGTGTCTGAAGACAGGCACAGGGTAATCACATACATAAAATAAATACCAAAATACATATGACCACAGAGCACATATCCGGAACTGGCTTAGAAGTAGCCTGTGCAAAGTAGGAACCCTCACCGCTAGTCAAGTCATCCATATCACGCTGGGTATTTAAAATGGAAAGGTAATACTTAATCAGAGATATCAAACTGATCAAAGTTGTAGAGGATAAAAAGACTCAGATAAAACTTTTACCCCAATTTACGTATGCTCCATACTTTTCATTGAAGCCATTAAAATATAGGACACTGTGCTCTTTTGTGGCTCTGTAAAACCCCAAGGGGAAAAAAAGGAATTGTTTTAAATTTAAGTCTCTACAAAGTTCCTAATAGAATGCAGCAAATGAAGAAACATCCCTAAAAAAACAAACAAACAAACAAACAAAAATCCCCTAAAACTCAATAAGAACAGCAACGTTTTTGGCACTTGAATCTAGCCTTTCTTTCTCTCCCTCACTCCTCTCCCTGCCCCCTTCTCTAATGTCACTGAAATGGAAACTACCCCAGGTGGTTACAGCCAAGAGCAGGGTCCATGGCCAACAGCTGATGTGTGTGTGAGTTTGTATGTGTGAGTGTATGTGTGAGTGTGAGTATGTGTGAGTATCTCTGTGTGTGAGAGAGTGAGTGTATGAAAGTGAGTGTGTGTGTGTGTGTGTGTGTGTCCCATCTAGATACCACTAGAGGATGAAGATGTTAATTTGAACATTGCATGCTGGAAATACCTGGTCCCAATGACTCCAAACTGTCAATCTTTGTAAAGCCATTTTGAAGTATTTCCTAGAAATTGAGTGAGTAAATATAATTGGTAGCAAGTAGCTCTGTAGACAAGTGACTTAATTTTATTGCCTGAAGAAATGGAGGGATTCATTGCCTAACACACACACACACACACACACACACACACACACACACACTGGATATGACATTGTAAAGTGATTTGGTTCATATGATTTGGAAGCAGTTCAAAGGATAAAGGCAGGATGCTGTTATAAAATCCTACCTGATACACTTAGACAAAATCAACAGGACTGTGTCCTAGTTACATTTGTTGCTGTGATTCAGAGGAGCAAGAAGAGGCTTAACTCGGGTCGCTGGTCCAGGTTATAATCCAGTATTATGAGAAAGTCAAACAGGAAACCAAACATCTAGATATATCACACTACAGTCACAAGCGGAAAGGAATCACAAGCGGAAAGGAATGCCTGCTTTCCCGACTGCTTGTGCCTAGTGCAATTTCTCCATTCTTTCAGGGCTTCCTGTCTCGGAAATGGTGCTGCCCACAGTGGGCTGGGTCATCCCACATCAATTAACTTAAGACACCCCACACATCCAACCCAACGCAGACCATCTCCCATCAGAACTCTACCCAGGTGAGTCCAGGTGGTGTCAAGAGAGTGAAAGGAATTTTACAACGACTGAATTATTTGAATCAAGATAAATGGATAATTTTATGAACAATTCTAACTAGGGGTAGACTTTGCTGGGATGGTTTTGGTTGCTTAACATTCCCACCAGTAAGGCAGGAGGACCGAAAAAAAAACATCTTGCCAAACCCTTTTCTGCTTATCTTTTGATGACAGCCATTCTAATGAGACAGAAGTCACACCTCATTTTGATTTGAGTTATCCTGGACTCATGATATTCACTATCTTTTGATATTCCTTCTGGTGGTCTGTATATCTTGTCTAAAGAAGGATCTACTGAAATCTTTTATTCACTTTTAATTGTCGCAGTTATAAATTATTGTGGTGTGTTCTTTATGGATTACAGAGACAAATAAAAATTAATGACCTCTTCTTCACGGCTGAGCCGTCTCTCCAAGCCCCCAGCCTTGTGAGGTTTTTGTTTGTTAGTTTGTTTTTGCTTTTATGTCACAGATTTAACACTTTACACAGGTCAGGTAAGGTCCCGGGTTCCAGGCAACCCTCTGTTCTCCCAATCCTCAGTGCCCGACCCAGGTCGCCCCCTGGCGGCCGGAAGCTGTCATTGCCGTGGCACTGCGGGTCCCTTCGGCGGCCCCAGGACAGCCGGTACGGAGTGCGCAGGCGCGGTCCGACGTGGCCTGGGAGGGTGTCTGGGGCCTGCAGTTGTGCGCTCTCCGTGGGCTCTCGGGCTCGGAGCGGACCGCTGGCTTCCCGTGCGCCTTTGGAAGGTCAGAGTGGGCAGAAGCTCAGCTCCGCGCCGGTGTGGTGACGCGTGGGCGGGGCCGGACCCGGAGGGCGTCACGCGGGGCTTTGTGAGCAGGGTCCACCCCGGGACGCCCAGCAGGGGTGGGGGCTGCGGCCCGGGCCCCGGCGGCATCTTGCTGGGAGCCCTTCTGCCAAGGAAGTTTCCAGAAGTCCTGCTGAGGCTATTCCAGCTAGTACTGAAGGAGCCTTCGCCCACCTTTTATCTCCTACAGCTCTGGCCCGGGGAGCGGTGCTCAGGTCCTAGATCCTGCCCCTGGAACCCGCGCATCCCTGGTGCCTGCCCTCCCATCCTTGGTCCCTTCTCATCCCCCGGCGCTGGTCCTTCGATCCTGAGCCCCCCGCGCATCCTTGGTGTGCGTTTACCTATCTCTAATCCTCGCTTGTCCTGGTCCCCAGAATCCCTGATCTCTGGTGATTCCCTAGTGTGTGTCCTCCACGGCTCCCTCTCCAAACCCCACTGGCTTTCTTGCTCCTCTACAGCTTATCCAACGTTGGCAGCTGAAAGCGCCAGGAGCCACAGCACTGGCAGTGAATGGAGCGGGCATTTGGTAATTGGGATACAAGTTTACTGGCTTCCAGCATCTCAAAGGACCCCTGAGGCCTAACTTCATGTCTAGAAAAGTTTTCTGTGGGAGTGTGTGTGGTTTTGTGACGCTACTTTATTGCTCTAGTGTATGTCAGATTCCGTTATTCCCCATGGTTGTGGGATTGCTTAAGGATCCTCGAGGTTTGCTTTGTTTGTATTATAAACGTAACGGGTTTTGATATATGAAATGACCCTCAGATACCAAAGAATTTAGCAACTGTTTTAAATTTTTCAGAAGCAATTAAGTGAATGATGCGGCAGTAGAAGAGTGCACCTAGTTCTGAGGGAACTGGTCTTGGTTCGTGTGCCTTCGTGATGGTCTTAATTGTGTTTGTGGAGGACTTGTTTGAAACAGGAAACCTCTGTATTTTGAGGAATGTGGTTTGTTGCCCACGTGGTGCACGGTACACTCTGAAACACACAAAGTTACCAAGCAAGCAAGAATTGTTGGAATGGTTCTGGAGTTGAACCCTCCCTGATGATCAGTCAGTCCCCCATGTTCCCTACCCAGATAGGAGCAGTGAGGGATGTAGTTTTTGGAGCTTAGTACAGTGTGCTCAGTATAGTTAATCATGGAATATTGTACACATCAGAGAGAGACGAATCTCAGCTGCTTTCATTTTTAAAAAATGTAATATCTGTGTGATGAATAAATTAGCCTTATTTCATCATTCTATATTTCATTTTTTTTAAAAGTCTGAATAATGGGGCTGGAAAGATGGTTCAGCAGTTAACAGGTTAATTGCACTTGTAGAGCACCCAAGTCAGTTCCCAGTGCCCATTTCTGTACCATGACTGCCTCTAATTTCAGCTTCACCGGAACCTCCCCTCCCCCTCATATGCATAATTAAAAATAATAACAAATATTAAAAAATTAGAATAGTTCAATAATCATATTTCACAATCACTTTGTACCCTATAAATGTTAACCTGGCCGGGCCTGGTGGCGCAGGCCTTTAATGCCTCGGGAGGCAGAGGCAGGTGGATTTCTGAGTTCGAGGCCAGCCTGGTCTACCAAGTGAGTTCCAGGACAGCCAGGGCTATACAGAGAAACCCTGTCTCGAAAAACCAAGTTAACCTGTCAGTATACAATCTGAATAACAAACCCTTCCCATTCCCCTTTTTGTAACAGACCAGGCATGCTTGCATGAGAACTGTTGCTGGCTGTTTCCCCGTAAGCACAATTATTTGCTACTTTCTCTGTCTTGGAATAGAACTTGAGTTTCAAGTATTTTTTAATCAGAACTTCTGGTGCAGAGTGAACCACATACATAGCCGAGTTTAAAGTAGATGTTTCTTACATCTTTTATTAGAAAATTTAAACAGGAGTGAGGAGACTCATCCTGAGGACCTGACAAACCTGTATAAAGCTATAATCTCTGCCCTCATATTGGGAGATGAGAGGCAGAGATAGGAGCTAGCCTTGTCTACCAAACAGGAAAACAAAAACAAACAAAAAGAAGCAAAAGACCCTGTTTCAGGCAAGGTGAAAGACCAGGACACACACCCAGGGCATGTGACTGCCAACATTTCACGGAGATCTGTATCCAGAGGGGGGAGGGGGAGGAGACAGACAGACACAGAGAGACACACAGAGAGACACACAGAGAGAGAGACAGAGAGAGAGAGAGAAGGAAAGAAAGAGAGAGACAGAGACAGACAGAAAGAATGTTTGAAAGTCCACCCTTGTTATCAGAGCAGGTACTGGTTCATGATTTGGTGATTGGACGGTTAAGCTAATGAAAGCAGTTTACTCAGTACTTTAGCACTCCAAAGACTTTCTTGTTCCCAGCATTGAGAATTAAAGCATTTGAAATCATTAACTTTTCAATCTTTTCAAGACATATAGTAAACAGTTTTTCTTAGAGACATGCATGGGTACTTCTTGGTTCTCTGTTTATTCTAAGCACATGAGTACAGCCTGCTGCCCAGAAGCCAAAAGCAGTCCACAGAGCCATGGCTGCTGTCATAGATGATGCTGTCAGAAGGTTACACTCTCCTGAGTTCACGCCTTCTTGTGCCCCAAGGGAAATGAAGTATGGAATGTTTGTCCTGTGGCTTCTAAGAGGAGCAAAGGGTTTGGGATCTGTGGAAGCCTGAGGCATTATGACACAGCAGAATAGGTTGCAAGGAAAGTGTATCAGCAGTGACCCCAGGGCAGGACAAATGCGGGTGTTTATATTGCCACTTGTATATGCTAGTTCCTGAGTTGGTGGCCGAACTTGTTTTGTCCACTGTTGTAAAGTTGCTGTGTGCTAGGGCCATCTATTGGCCAGTTTTTCAGTTCTGGGAAGTCTCACTACTAAAGTCTGTGATCCCTTCATTGTGTAGAGTTATAGAGACACTCTTCTGACCCTTGGTGGTTTTTTCCTGTCCTGAGAAGCTGTAAGGAGTCCACAGCGACCAGCAGGGGCACATGTGACAGTTGACTGTTAGCTGTGGGACAGATCGGACTTGACATAAACTCTCAAGAACAGTGTAGGCTGTCTTTGTAAGACATAACACAAAGAAAAGCAAAATATTTACAAATCATTTTTTATAGTGGTTACAAGTCAGAATAATAGTGTGGCTGTATTTGATAAATAAAAGCTATCATTAAATTTTCACCTGTTTCATTTTACTTTGTTAGTGGTTCCTGGAAAATAAAAATTAACTTTGTGGCCCACGGTGTAATCTTTCTGGACAAGACTGCTGTAAAGCTTTCATTTATTTGGTAAAGTAAGTAATTCAACTTCACTATATACATGAAGAATTAACTACCTTTGTAAACCAACCTGTCTCCTCTCCAAAGGCAGCTTGGATCAATTTTCTGACCCAATTCTTAGTGTTTCCTATCTCTCAGCAGTATACTAGCGTTGCTCCGTTTTGCTGTTCAGTCATGGGCACTGCAGTTGACGCGTGAAGATGAGGTTTTTGGCTCCTTCATCCTGGAACACAAACTTTCCATCCACCTTCCTGTTCTGTCAGGGTGGTTTAGTGCATCGTTGTGCTAACATCAAGATGCACTATTTTTAATATGGCACCGGAATAAAACTGAAGCAGGGTGTTCCCCGATTACTTTCTTGGTTTTGTTTGGCATCTGTCTTCCCTGGAGTTACTAATTGTCTTGATTTTTATCGCTGTAATGTTTCATTTTTACTCTTTAAACCCCGAATCCTCCCAGAATTGTCTAAGTCTTTCCTAAAACTTAGGAACACACCAGGCACTGTCAGTTTCTGCTTCCTGATGCTTTCTGGGTTACCTTCCAGTCTAGCTCTGTCACTTTGTAACTACCCTGGGAATTCCACCTTCAGCTTGGGATTCCACTCACCAAGTGAGAGGGTAGGAAGCCTCAAGTGTGTAAGGCACACTTAGGTGTGTGAGGTCTGCCTGGCGTGGCAGCCTGCTCGATCTCCAGCCTCTGTCAGACCTACTGAAACCTGGGAATTTGAGCTTCTGATTTTGGATTTATCTTAACTTATTAACTCTCTGTGAGTTAATCCCCTCACTCTTCTGTCCGTCCTTTTTCTCTATTTTGCATTTCAGAGCATTTTAGAACTCACGCTGGGCTTTCTAAAAGAATGTCCTAATTTTATTCTTATTTCCTGTTGTTCACTCCTTTGCTTCATTGCTCTTCATGCTGGGCATTTTCTCTAACTTTATAAACTCTCTATCCCAGCTAGTTTATGTGTAATTTCTATATGTTCTTTTTTTTTTCCCCTGGGGGTGAGGTGTGTGTGTTCTTTAGGGCACATGCATATCTTTAGTTTATGGATATTGTTTTTGTTTTTCCCCTCTGGTGTATGCATGCGTTGGAGACTGGAGGTCAGCTGCGGGTGGTGATCTTCATCAGGGGTCACCATGTGGTTTGGTTTGGTTTGAGACAGGCTCTAGAACTGTCCTGGTGCTGAGGAGGCAGACTAGCTATCTACCAGTAAGTCCCAGGGATCCATCTCCTCAGCACTGGGCTTAGCGCGCAAGAAGAGGGCCTCTGGAATTTGGAGCTGACCACTGAGCCACCTCTCCAGCCCTCTTTACCAATAACATTTATCAACTCACCAAGTACTTATTGGGTGCTTTCTCTGAAGGAACAAAAGATAAGGCAGGCCCCGTCCTTGAAATATATTCTAATTGAAAAGAGGGCTAAGTACACAGCGAGCTAACTGGTTAATTGCAGGTGATGATTCTTGTCTTGCAGAGATGGAGAGAAAACCAGAAAATGGAGAACCTGCTGAAATTAAGATCATCAAGGAAGCATACGAGAAGGCCTTTATGTTTGTTAATAAGGGACTGAACACGGACGAGTTAGGGCAGAAGGAAGAAGCAAAGAACTATTACAAGCAAGGAATAGGACACCTACTTAGGGGCATCAGCATCGCGGCCGCAGAGCCGGGGCACACAGGCCCCGCGTGGGAGTCCGCCAGGCAGATGCAACAGAAAATGAAGGAAACACTTCAGAACGTCCGCACCAGGCTAGAGATCCTGGAGAAGGGCCTTGCCACTTCTCTACGGAATGACCTTCAGGATGTGCCCAAGCTATACCCAGAGTTCCCGTCTAAAGACGTGTGCAAGAAGTCCCCAGAGCAGGAGTCGGTCAGTTCAGCGCCCCAGCGTGCTGAAGTCGATGGGAGCGCCTCGGCTGCAGGTGCAGGCCCAAGTGATGCGCCTTCTGCTCTGTCCATACCGTCGCCCAGCTGCCCTGCCGAAGCGCCACCAGCCTACACCCCACAGGCTGCCGAGGGCCACTACACTGTTTCCTATGGAACAGATTCTGGGGAGTTTTCATCCGTGGGAGAAGACTTCTACAGGAACCGTTCCC
The DNA here is from genome assembly GCF_900095145.1 of Mus pahari. Taxonomy (NCBI): domain Eukaryota; kingdom Metazoa; phylum Chordata; class Mammalia; order Rodentia; family Muridae; genus Mus; species Mus pahari. The sequence continues at coordinate 48,167,838 of NC_034593.1, forward strand.
AGCCGCCCCCTCTTGAGACCTTGGGGCTCGATGCAGATGAGTTGATCTTGATACCAAACGGAGTGCAGATCTTCTTTGTAAACCCTGCGGGAGAGGTCAGTGCTCCCTCATACCCTGGGTACCTGCGGATCGTGCGGTTCTTGGATAATTCTCTGGATACAGTTCTGAACCGCCCTCCTGGGTTTCTCCAGGTAAGCCCTTCCAAACAACATATAAGACGGAAAATGGGTGGAATATTCCATTTCCATTTCTTGATAATACACCATGTCCAGGATAAGAGCAGAGGAGACAAGGATTCTCCTGGGTGCTGAACACATCCATGCTTGTATGTGCTGGAAAAGTTGTAGGTGGCCTTTGGTACTTTGTGGGTTCTTTCCCCACCCTTTAGATCTCCTGGTTCACCCCATCACTAGATAGGAGAGAGCAGAGGGGGAGGGGGCAGAGAGAGAGAGAGAGAGAGAGAGAGAGAGAGAGAGAGAGAGAGAGAGAGA